>NC_045642.1:38262273-38618523 GCF_009829145.1 Chiroxiphia lanceolata
AGCTTTCTGGGATAACAACTGGATCTACCATTACTGCTGTCAAACCAGGGAATGTTGCCAAAGTATATTTTAAAACTTACTTTTAGGTATGCTTTTTAACAAATTTTCATATTATTCAAAGCTGACTGTTCCAAGGTCAGTAGACAATTCTTGAGTTTGTAATCTTGTCATCTGGTTACTTCTGATGAAGTGCCTTATGAAATCAAGAACAGTATCCTAGACTGGCTTATAAATACTGCAAAGTGCACAGGAATTTTTGGCAAGCTCCATAAGAGGTATGAACAGGACACGTGGGAATTGCAAAATTCTTTTTCTTTTTATGTCATTGAATATGAAATGGTTGAAATTATTTCAGCATGGACTTAAATACGACACTTCAGAAGTTCAAGTCCAACAACAGTGGTGAGGAAGCTTCATTTAGATTTTCCTAAGATGTTAACCTGAGAACAGATACATTCTATAACAGGTCTATAGTGGAAAGGTGGAAGGGGTAAATAAATAGTTTTGGACATCTATGTGACTAAACCAAGTTGAAGGTATTTTTACAAAACCATGCCCCTGTGTTTCAATGGTGTTTCAAGATTTGTTATTAGTCTATACCCCAAATTCTTTAGCTTGAGCACAGGTTATGGATATGGTATTCAAACTGCTTGGCAGAACTAGAAAACCTGGATGTTCTGGAGGTTGGAACAGACGATTATAATTCTCTTGGTTTTGAAATGGGTGAATAAATCTTCAACTGTATTCCTCTTCCACTGCTTAAAATAGAAATTAAAAGTATTAATCAGCTAGACTAAATCCTTTTGATTTCCTCATTATTCTTTCCTGATTTCTTCTGAAGTGTTTAGCTGAAGTTTATCTGCATTTAACTTCTTGAACCGGTCCTTAGGAAGACAGAATGTGGCAAGTCTTTAGTGAACTTCCAAGAGACAAAATGCAAGAAACCTACAAATATTTGCAAATATAAATTCCAGCATCTTGATTTGTGTGTTAGAATAAAATGTAAATAAGAGAGGGAATCCTTTTAATGGCAATGGAATTTCTTTTAGCGTGTTAAAACAATGAAGACATGTTCATGCTCTGAGAGAGAAAGAATGGAAATGTTTGCAAATTCTATGATTCTCTGTTGGAAAGAATCAAATTATAATATGTTTTTAAAATTACTGCTTTGTATCTGTTAAAACATAACCTTATCATCCAAAAGTAGTTTCTAGCTAAGGACTGTGTTATGTTACCATTAGGAACATGGTTAAGGCAGCTTTCCTTGGACCCTGATGTCCTGGTAATCAATGTACTCACTAGCAAGTATTTTCATTGCCATGTCATAAACCCTGACCTATTACCATCCAGATACAAACTTTGGACTGTTTAGACAAATGGTTTGACTAAATGCTCAGTTTTATAACAATAAAGATCTTCCTTGTAGCTGGAATGTTTCTCTATAGGCTTTAGTTTCTTGCATTTTACTCAGAATGCAAGAAATATACTGGGCTTTTTGATATGCACCATCTCAAAGTGGTCCGAAGCTAATGTGTTCGTCAGGCAGTGTGATATTTGTGGGAGTGATTTTACATCTTCCAATATGATTGTGAAATATGCATTCACAGCCCAGAATGCCAGCCATGTCCTGGCATCAAAAGTGTGACAAGCAGGTCGAGGGAGGTGATTCTGCCCCTCTACTCTGCTCTGGTGAAACCCTATGTGGAGTAATGCATCTAACTCTTGAGCCTTTAGCAGAGAAAAGATATTGACCTGTTGGAGCAGGTCCAGAGAAAGCCTATGGAGATAACTGGAGGGATGAATTACCATGAGGAAAGACTGAGAAAACTGAGGTTTTTCAGCCTTGAGAAGGGAAGGCTCTGGGAAGACCTTGTTGCAGCTTTTCAGTGCTTAAAAGGCATCTTATAAGAAAGATGGTGACAGACGTTTTGCAGATGCTGCTGTGATAGGACAAAGGGTAATTGTTTTAAACTAAAAGAGGGTAATATCATATTAGATACAAGGAAGAAAGTTTTTTACACTGAGGTTGGTGAGGCAGTGGAACAAGTTACTAGAGAGAAGTTGAATGCCCCATCCCTAGAAATACTCAAGGTCAGGCTGGATGGGACTTGGAGCAACCTGATCCAGTTGAAAATGTCACTAATCATTGCAGGAGGAATTGGTCTGGATGGCCTTAAAATGTCCCTTCCAACCCAAACTATTCTATGATTCTGTGATAGTAGTGTCTGATGTTTTAGAGAGTTGTGTTTTCAGTTAGTTAGAGTTAACACTTTTATGCTGCCTTTGGGCCAGATTAATCATTGGGTTGATACCGGGTTTCATTTCTGTTCTGATGACATGCTAATTCATTTGTCAGCTAAAGCAGCAAATCCAAACTGTGCTTTTATTGTCTGGATCAGTTCCCTGAAAAACATCAAAATATAAGTTATGTTGATTTTTTGTTTGAGTTAAATTCAAGTAAAATGAGGGGTTTTCATTTTGTAGCTCTAGCTATAAGCTTAACACCGCCTCAATTTTTGATGTAGCTTTTATGTCTGTATATTATTCGCAGCACAGGATTACCACTTCAACATCCATATTCCTGTTGGAATCTGAAGTGTCCTTTAAACATCATATTGGGCAGATTATTAAGACTTCCTACTGTCATTTGAAAAATGAAACCATACTTTGTCTGTATTTATCCTTGTCTGTTTAGGAGAAGCTGGCTCAGGGTTTTATCTCCTCCAAGCTAGACAACTATAATGCTTTGCTCACTGGCCTGCCAAGTGGTCTCATTACCAAGCTTCAGCAAAACTCTTTTGCAGAAGAAGTATATCTTGCAAAAAAAAAAAAAGACAGCATATCTCCCTAATCCTAGCATCGCTGCATTGGCTACTCAGAAACAAAGGATTGATTGTGAAGTTGACCTGTCAGCCCCTTCATGGTCAAGGTCCTGAATATATCTCCTGATTTAATTTTGAGATATATTGCTTCCAGGCCTCTGTGCTCTTCAGTGCCCTCTTAGTGCAAGTTCCAATTACGAAACTACAAACCTTGCGTGATGGAGGATTTTACCATTATGCCCAAAAGCTAAGGAATAAGCTGCCTTTCTCAGTTTAGGAAGCTCATGCTCTTTGCTTAAATCTCCTCTTCAGAAGATTTGCTTGTCTGTCTTTTTCCTTTTTTATTGAGTAACATTTTATACGCCATAACTCAAAGCATTTGGGGACTGTAATATATTCTCTGCTGCTATGCAGAATGAAGTGGTAATTGTAGATTTAAACTGAGCTACTTAAGATTTTTTTTCGTTGGCTTGAAAAAAACTTTTAAAAATAAATTATTTTCTTCAAAAGACAAATAAGTTAATAGAAAACATTCCTAGATTTAGGAGAAGAAAGCAGAGAGTGCCTCAAGATTGCTGCACCCTTTAGTATCCAATAATTGGTTGCTTATTTGGATTTAGAAAGCTCAGAGCCAAACTTGACTATCTTCCCTTTACTGAAACATTTTAATTATCAAGCTGTTGGCTACTCTAGACTGAGGCTTTCTAAGTCACTTCTATGATGAATGTGTTGTTCATATAACTAAGGTTAATTGATGCTTAGACCCAAAATTAGATCTGATGCATCTTGCTACAGACAATATGCTGTTCTAGAGTACATGTCTGTATCTTACCTCCACCTTTTGTTACACTGCTAGAGAAAACAGAAAATATTCTAATTTTCATTTCAGCATAGAAGGAGCAAAATTTTTAAATTGCTTGTTGAAAGTTATAGATACTTCATTTTCATGTAAAAAGTCTGATTTTTTTATTAGCCAGTGTTCCTTTGCAAATAAAGTGTATTGTTTTAATGTTTAGATTAAACAGTAGACATTAAATTGTTAATATTAAAATATTTTAACTCCTCCAAAGTGGGTGAGTGTCATTGTCAAAGAAAAAAATTACCTTTGTAGCAACTGTATAATACATGGATAGAAGGTGAATAAGAGGACATTTCTTAAAAGACAGAGAAGCAGGGGCTATAGTACTATAGACAGAAAATGATGACAACCTGGATGAGACTTTTAGCTGTTTGAACCTCAGAGATCTCATACAGAAAGAATGGGCAAGATTTAAGTATAAGCTGAATGTGACAGCTTATAAAAAGACATGATGAAGCAGCCATTAGAGAGGTGGAGGACAAGTTAGGATGATGCAGTAGTGGAAAAAGTGCCAGGGTGAAAAGGAACAGAAAGCTATAGAAAAAGAATATGGTCTATGTTGAAGGGAAAGTAAAGGTATGGAGATAGACTGCTGACTGTGGAGGGATTAGAAATTCTGGGAGGAGAAGTTATAGTGAGTGTATTTGTGCAAGTCAAATGGGGATTGTCTAGATGGGTGAGAAACTCAAATGGCAATTTTACATTACATATTATTCCACGCTTTGAGAATTTGATGCATCACACAGTAAACTAGCTGGGAGCTCAGCAGAAATGAGCAGATCACTGGTCAGGTTTGGCGGGAGAGATGGGAGATAGTTCTTCTCTCTTCTCCCAGTGGGTGCTGCTTTTCTAGTTGGATTCCTTCTGTGCTACCTACAACATCAGTACCTGCTGATGTCTGCATACTAGGCCTTGTCAGGATATGAATATTTGGCTCTGTTGTTATTAACAATATTTTTGCTTCAACAGCTTATCAATAGCCTTAAATATGCTTTATAGCAGCAACAGATTCTGTGCAACGGCAGCTGCTACCTAAACTGAGTTTAAAAGTTTATGCAGTGCCCACGTTACTGACAAATAGGTTTGTGCAATGACACAGACTAACACATAGCTCTGTATTTAAGCAGACCTACAGGAAGGCTTTTGCAGTATTAAAAATGTTTTGGCAGTGCTTATGGGGAGGCTAAAAGGGTTAAATTTTATGTATTAAAAATGTATATAATATTTGCATATTTATATGCATCTAGTTTTTTGATATGAAAAATACTTGTTTTTTCCACTGTGTTAGGAAAGAAAGGAAGGAGTGTAAGACTATGGAGAAGAAAAAGGGAGCCATTTTCAATAATGTATCTGCTTCTGTTAAACTTCATTGGCTGATATATGCGGAACTTTCACGGAAAATGTGAAATCAAATTCCAAACTGAGTGGTAGCAATTAGTTAAGATTTTTTTTCTACAAATTAGTAATTATTTGTAAAATAAATAGCAGTTGTTATCCTTTTGCCAGAGAAGGAGAGAGAGTAGAGGAGGAAACTAGATAGTTAAATGGAAATGTATGTGATTCTTCAAAATAACTGAATATATTACTTTCAAAGAATTTAACTGACTGCTAACTGTACTATAGTGTACATATAAGCACCATTAGTGCATACAAATATGACTTAATGTAAGAGGTTTTAGAATCATAGTATTTTCCTTTCACCTGAGGTTCTAACAAGTTAGTTTCTTTTCCTTTATTGATTACAAGGAAAATATGGTAACATAGGAGGTATTAGCAGTCTTTTGTCAGTCAACTGAATGCAAAGTTTCTGCCAATTAAAGCAACATGTACAGTTCATATAAACCCATCCACTTCAATGTACAGTATTTGAGGTGGAATTGAAATATTAAATTTTTGCAGAAAGCTTTTTGTAGTAGTTCTATAAAATGAAATAGTTCTGTTTAGTTTTGCAGTATGTGACCATTTGAGGAATCCAGGTCACATTATAACTTTTTTTAAGCAAAAAATGTGGCACTGATTCTTCTGTTGTTGGATTGTTCAAAGTTCAACTGTAGCGAAAAAAGAATTCTGATATTTTAAAAGAATGGTTGTAAAGGAAGAAGTTGATCTCACTGTCAGTCCTGTTGTATGTGAATGTTGGAGAACTGACCTCTTGCAGATTGTTCACATTTCATCATCTCTTCTGAAATTACAACTTTTTCCAGTGGATTTCTGTAGCTTTTCTACCCTTGCACACATAGTGGTATGTACACTGTTTTATTTCTACATACCAAAAAATTTCAATCCAGAAATTTCCCTACAAGCTTCCTCCCACTATTATTATTCTCTAAGCCATGTGATACGTTTTCAGGAATACATTTGCAATGCAGTTTAAAAACCAGCCAGCCAAAACACCAATCTGAACACATAGCCCATATAATGTCTTGGAGAAAATATCTTCACAACTCTTCATGCTTTTATTTTCTTTAACCACGTACTTCATGGTTTTCATTCATTGTACATGTATTTCTCATTGGACAGCAATCAAATAAATGAGGCCTGTCAGAGCTCAAGTGCCTACTTAAATTAAAGGAAAGCAGTTGGGAGTTTTTAGATGCTAATACTTTGTTCAAATGTTAGCAAATGACTTACACACATGTAGGCAGCAACAAAGAACAGTACATGCTTTTTGGTACTATGTGATCTGGGCAGCACAAAAGAGAAAGGAAGCTTGGAAAGTGTTCAGTTGTGTTTTTGGCAATATTTTGCTCCACACAGTGCTGCCAGGGCAAGAACAGTAGTGGACATTGTCTAAAGCAGTGCTGACCATCCTCTGAACTCTTGGACCACCCTATGGGTGGATGGTTGCCGGGACATTTCTTTCAGGGGAAGTTTCTTCCTCTGCTGCTGCATTTTGGCTGTCTTGTCCTTAACCAGACTGTGTTTCCTTTTGAGGTGTTAATCTCTTCGCTTCTTCCACAAATGTAATTTGCTCTGTAGGCAGTCATTGAAGTCATCCTCTGTCCTTCAGGGTGCAACTTCCGTTTGCAACTTCTTATTTTTATTTGGCTTACAAAAATGAGTCAGAATATAATTCATAAATCCAGGAAACCAGAACAGTCTTACAGGAATTAAGCAGGAATTAAAACCTTTGTCTTTCCTGATGCTGTAGTCTTTTTAATTTCCTGGTTTATAAGAGCAGAGAAATAAGAAGGAGGACCAGGAAAGCTGAGCAGAGCACAGGACAAAAGTGCTAAAGAGAGAGCAAGACACCTTAAAAGCTGTTAGGAGCAGCTGCATTTTGAAGCTGATGAAGGAAATAGAAAAAGCTATTGACTAAGGCCAAATGCAGCCTGAAATTCCAGAAGTGACCTGCTGTAAACCCGCTCGGCAAGCGAGCGATCTCTGGGTATTTAATGCTGATATGCTCTGGGGTTAATGGAGAACAGCCAAGTAGCACCATGGCTGTATGCTAAGAAAATAAGCAAGTTCTCATGTGTTTTTTTCACTGTTTTGCATGTCACTGGAGTATAGTTATAGCAGTAAAGGATGTGACTCTGTGCACTGCTGAAACTACAGTTGGATAACTGCTGGCACTCATAACAACTCATTATTTCTAGGAGTAAGGGTGTGAATCAGATGGTTAAAATTATTAAGAATTTTTTTTTAAACAGATCATAAAATGCTTCATGTAGTGCTAAAACTTGCTTTCATTGGCTGATGTTACATACTCCTAAGACCTTTGCCTTCATATCATCATTTTTGACATGTCAAGCTGAGAAGTGTTCCTGGTTTTATAAATGGTCTGCAAAATTATTCCTTCTTACAGAAAGTAGCAGAGGAGTGGTGGTTTTCTCATATCTCTAATATTCACAACTGCATGCATCTGAGTCAAGTCCATCTGACAATTACAAGTTCCACTGCATGGTCTACTTTAAATGTATAGTATCCAGAATATTTTCAAAACATTTTTTTTTCTTTCAGTGAATAGCAAACAACACTAAAACTTTTTTTTAGTAGATGAAAGTAATGCAGACAAAAAGCAGATTTGCTTCATATGTTCTCAGTAATATATAGTCATGATTCTTACGCAGATGTGGCACAATGTGCACCTTATAACATACTATACTTTTTCAGCTGAGGAAATGCTTTTGCAGACATAGTTTGTGTGGTGCTGCAGAAGAATAAGGATTTCATTCTGTCCTCTTTATATCCTGAGTGAATTGAACTTGTGAGAAAGAAGGGGGCACATAATAGGGCTCTCTTGGGCAGAGCTTGGCAGGATAGTATAGTGGCCTTTGAAACTTTAGAAGGTATTCTTTGATTCCTTCAAACTGCAGTTGTGTGGTGCGGTTTTTTTCAAAAAGTTATATAATACGGTTGCTGACTTAAGTGAGCTTGTTTGTTTTTATCCTCTGAATAAATAATACATTCCCAGTCTTAAATTTCCTGTAACAAAGTAAAACATGAATAGAAAGTCCCAAAAAATTTGATCCCTTTATAATTTTTCTTGCCTTTCTAAATGCTTATTCTGTGCTCAAAGTCTAATACCAAGTGGAATTGAACACCTGCAACTCTCACTTCGAGTTATGCTGTATATTACAGATGAAGGGAATTGCAGGTGCTTTGTGTTTTCCAGAACTTATCCCATGTGCCACTGCAAATCCAGAAGGACTTACTGTTCAAGCAGTCTCAGGTTGATCTATTTGTTGCTGGATATACTTAAGGCTTTTAGTATATGACAGTTTATGCCTATTCTGAGTTTATTTTCCCCAATGATATGGTCATTTCTGTAATGTTTGAGGGTTTGAGGATGATTTAAAATAATTTGTATAAGAAGATCTCATATTGAGATGTTCTGGAACTTCTTTGCAAGGAATGATTATTTGCTAGCCATCAGCTATATCCTCTCTGTATCACCTATTATCTCCTATGAACTGACTTCTTTACTACACTTGTCCATGATTTTAGATTTCTACATGAAAAATTGGCGTCTCTTACAGTACGAGGAAGTAGTGTTGGCTATGCAAGGAATTGATTTTGCATTTGATTTTTGTTCTTGGAGAATAGTGATACCAATCATCTTATTGTTATAAATTTACTATTAAAAACAAACAACAGAGAGTAAAAAGCACTCTGGTTTATGTTCTCTAAATCTGAGTTGGATCTTAGGTTAGAGAAGTTCTTACATTAGAGAAGTTCTTTCTCATTTTCCTGGAACTATTTTCCTCTTAGATTCAGTTAAGCCAGACATTCCTTCTAACCTTTTCAGCTTCAAGGAGAAAATCAACTAGTTTTGCCATTTAAGAATTCTGGCCTGTCAATAGAACCTTTACCTGTTTATGGGCCCAAAGTATATTATTTCAACCATGTGATGTAAATGCGGGGCTACCATATATTAATATAAGAGCAGAAACAGGACATGTGGGGTTTGATGAATAGTATAGGATACATGTATTATCCTTAAAAAAGGAATTGCCTGATGTTACACATGTTGCTTAAGGAATGACTTCCAACATTGGAAGTGAGCTGCGGTTCAAAAATCATGTAAGAAATTACAGATAAATTGTGTGGCGAGGTAAAATAGGAAATGGTACAAATATTAAATTTCAAGTTAATGTAATGAAGTTAAACACCATGAACAAATAAAAAGTTTTCTGTGCAGCTCTAGAGAGTATATAGCCCTACCTGATTATCCCAGTTCAGAAAATATAAAATGCATTTTGCAGGCCATGCTAGTAGGTGGTGGGAGGGAGAGAGGAGGTGGGATAATCCTCTTAGCTCTTCTGGATGGCTCTTCCATTGCTGGGGCCAGTGAGAATACCTATATCTCTGTTTAAACAAAACAAACCACTGCCAGAGCACTTAGTGCCTAAACCTCTTTGCAAAAAAATTAATGAATTTCCAGAGTACTCTTGTCAAGAATTCTCAAAAATGTTTATAAAATAAAGTGAAAAGCCACATAGAAGTACAGACCTGAGCTTTGAATCAGAGCCTAAACATTTTCCCACATTTGTGGTAATGCCCATATTACCTTGTTGCATTTGATCTTTACTCCAGTGTATATCAGAAGTAGCTGACAGAAGTCAGAGGAGTGCACAGCTGTACAACCAGTAAATATCATTAGCCTGAGAATCATCTGGACATTATAGACTCTATTGCAAGTGTGTAGGTTTAACTAAGGGTACACTGGAATGATATTTCATACTTGAGATTCAATGCCTTTGGTTTTGATATTACTGGAAAGTCATCTGTCAGGTTTGTCTCACAGGCCTTTTTCATGTGTTTTATAACCGTATTAGACCAGAATGTAAATCAGCTTCACTTCATTTTCACTGAATATATTTAAATCTGGTTTAAGTTCTTGGTGTGGACCTTCAGTCACCTTAGGTTGAAAAGGCTTCCATCAGTACGGTATCGAATGTAGATACCGTCCTGATCATTGAGGTCTGCCTTGGCTCTTTGGAGCATCCTGCTGAAAAAGACTGTGAAAAGGGTTGGAGCGAGAACGCAGCCTTGTTTCACACCATTCTTTATTAGAAAGGGCTCAGAAAGTGCATTGCCATATCTGACTTGGCCGTGCTGATCCTCATGGAGTGAGATGATAATTTTAAGGAACTTAGGGGGACAGCCTAAACGTTCCAAAATCTGCCATAGACCTTTTCTGCTTACAGTATTGAAAGCCTTGGTGAGGTCGACAAAGGCCACCCTTGTTGCCCACACAGAAGCAGCTCTGCAGTGTTTAACATCCTGCTTTGCAGACGCTGCTGAGCTCTTTGGGCTGGAAGTCAGCTTAAAGAAGACAGAAGTTCTCTGTCAACCAGCACCCCAGGAAGTCTTCCATCATCCCCATATCACCATTGGCCAATCAGTGCTCAAATCAGGCCAGCAGTTTAATTACCTAGGTAGCCTCATCTCCTCGGATGGTAAGAGTGACGGAGAGATAGACAACAGGTTAGCAAAGGCATATAGTGCTTTTGGAAAACTCCATAAAAGAGTTTGGCGTAATGAACACTTGAAGAAAAGTACCAAGATCAGTGTTTACAAAGCCATAGTGCTGTCTACTCATTTATATGGATCCGAATCATGGGTCATCTACCGCCACCACCTGCAACTCCTAGAACGCTTCCATCAACGCTGCCTTTGTACAATCCTAAACATCCACTGATCAGATTATGTGACCAGTATGTCTGTTCTAGAACAAGCAACAGTCACAAGTATTGAGGCCATGTTGCTGAGAATTCAGCTGCGTTGGGCAGGGCACGTCTCAAGGATGAAGGACCACCGCCTCCCTAAGATCTTGCTTTATGGTGAACTTGCCACTAGTTGCCGCATGAGAGGAGCCCTGAAGAAAAGATACAAGGACTCCCTGAAACAACATCTCAGCCTTGGCCATATTGATCAACATAACTCTGGCCTCAAATTGGGACGCTTGGAGACACACCATCTATAACGCTGCTGATGCCTTTGAGAACGCACACAGGATCACTCTCGAGGAGAAAAGACAATGCAGAAAGAATTGTGCCTTGCAGAATATACCACCTAAGGAGTCTTTCTGCTGTACCTTTTGCAGTCGGACATGTCTGTCTCGCATTGGCCTTTTTAGCCACCAGCGTGCTTGTAACAAACGTGGATAGAGCCTTCCTAAATCTTCGTTCGCGAAGCCCAGCCATGATGATTTAAATCTGTTGAAATTCTTTAGATTTTTTCTTTTAACTTCTCCTTATACCACATCATTATGAAAAACAGTCAGAAAACCCTAGTCCATATGTAATATGTACCATTTTTGATAAATACAGATTGGCAATACACCATATAGTCACATACTGCATATTCTTACTTGCCTTTTTAAAATTCCCTTAATTATTTACAACAAGATAAATCATTTAACATTTTAAATTTTAATTATCAGCAGAAATCAGTATTTAATATTCTATGCCAAAGTTTTAAACTCTGTCTAGATTGTGAATTTCCTTTAAATAGATTTCAGTTAGGCTTCTTGTTTTTTATTTTTTTCCTGGCATGTAATTGAATATATAAAAGACCCATTTAAATCACCATCCCCTTGTCCAAAAAGAGGCAAGACTACATACCCAGCAGCATTTGAATTCTTGATATGCCTTCAGAAGTTTTGAGGTTTTTTTTTAATCTTTGTTAAGCATTTATTATGATTCATTAATTGTGTGCTCTGTAAGTTATTAAATAGTAAGTTCAAAATATTAATCTTTCATGTTATTGTTCTCAATGCTATATTTAGGAAGGAAGCATTAATTAAAATACTCCTTTAAAGGTTTTCTAAAAGAAAGCAGTATGTGCACTTATCAAGATATGTATTTGATCTATAGGGAAATGATTGCAAGCAAAGTTTTGATATAGCATATGCTGAACTCGAATTAAAAAGATTTTGGTTATGTAGAGTTCAAATTACCTTTGACATATTTTTGCAGGTTAGTTACAAATTCTCAACTAAACATAGAGCTCTTCTTTATCTTAGAGCCTGACATCAGATTTTAATCATATTTTGTACCCACAGGGTTTTAGGTTTCCAACAGGCCACCTGTCTCAGACATTAAAAAATTCACAGGACAGATGGGAAGGTGAAAGTAGTTGTCCTTGGATAAAGAAATTCTTACACTGCAGGAACAGTCACAGTCAAGGCTGGCCAATATATCACACATATTATCCCTTTCTTCTAGCATTGCTGTATCATGATCGCAAATTTCCCTTTAGTAGTATAAATATAGAATTCATCACTTATCTTTTTTCAATGGTGCAATTTGCAAAACCTGTCTCTTTTGCGCGTGATCCATGAATCACTGAAGGATAACATGACACGCATAGTACTTAAGCAAATATAGTGTGTCTTGTACACATACCAGAGCTCCTAGAATTCCTATGTTGTTTATTAATGACACGAGCATATGACTATTTATTTGTGCAGACCTCTGGCACTGGTTGGATAGGTGTGATGTATTTTAATATGACAAATTTACCAACCTCAAGAAAAGTGGTTATTGGAAAGAAGTGTAAAATGGTGATGTTTCCTCCCATGTATTGTCATTGTTTCCCACAGTGATAATAGTTTTTGTACATCACTGGCCAGTATGATGTGAACCAACTCTCCATATTAAATAGGAGACACTCAGCAATAATTGAAAAATCCAAAGGGCAAATCCTGACCTCAGGTGTATGTATCCAGTTTTTATTGACCTGGGTATTTAAGAGCCAACAAAACAGTTGGAATCAATTTGAGATGTTTATGATGAATGAGAGAGCAGCCCAAACAGGAGACTCTCTCGCATTTGGCTCACGTGAAGATCCCTTTCCACTTTGGGCTCTTTCTGCTCTTCCCTGACACTAAGAAGAAAATATATTAATGGCAGTTTAAGATTGTTCAGCAGCTGTTAAGCGTGCAGAGGTTCAATAACAAGGATTAAGCTTGTGAGGTTTCACCTGACCTACACAACAGAAGGGTGCTACCAGGTGGCCTGGAGAAAGGTTTGTGCAAATAGCCTGATACTGCTGTCTAGCCTGTGGCACTGGGGAAGCTGGATTTCCCTGCCTAGCAATTCATATTTTTAGATACATGTTTTAAAATCCAAGAGAATCCAAATGCAGGGGAAAAAAGATCTCTTAGTAAGAGATTGCAAGTTCATACTGTAGGTTACTTTTTCAGTGTATCTTTTGTTGTATACCAGCTACTAATATAATCACTGACTAGGGTGAAATTAGAGTTCCCCTTCCTGCTTTCCAAGTGTATGCCCTGATCACTAGGCCCAGAGGCTGTGTGTGTCTACACGTTCATTCTCTCTGGCTGTACAGAGTACAGGAGGAATTAAGAGTGCCCACCCCTTATGAGAGGGGTGATGTTGACAGTTAGAGCCCTTAGGGTTTGATACCTCAGGCAGGGGAGGAAATTGAACCTGTTGTCGCTATTTTTCATGTTTCTTCTAACCAATAAGCTGCTGAGTGAATAGAAGCACATGTGATTTTCTTCTAGATTCTTGTTTTGAATAAAGTGATAACTGCAGTGGTACTTTGTGCAAAACCTACCCACAGAGGCAGGCAGGATATGAGGACACATCAGATCAGGGCTTGTTACTGGATAGAGTTGTCAGGTAGTTGCATAATGATGTTTCAGGCATGAATGGAATTGTAGAGGTCTAGGGAGCCTGTGGGAACTGAACAGGCTGTGTTTAGAGGTTCTCGAGATTTGCATGAAGCTGAAGAAATGCAGTTCTGATCTTAGACACCTTCCAAATTTATGCCTCAGTTCTGTGGTACATGTTTGTTAATTAATTAATGCTTGCAAAGAGTATTACATGGAAATGCCTCTGGTTATTTTGTTTAAACAGCTATATAGGTAGTTCTACTTGTCCCAGTAATGATGTATCTTGATCTAGGTCCACTTTGTAGAGACATGGATCCTCTTCAAAGTGCTTTGATCTCTAAATGTGTCTAAGAAATAGGATTGGAAAGGACTTGAGTTGGACTGAGGGTGAGGGTGGAAGAGGAGACAGTAACAAAGGGTGTGTACTTCTGAGCAGAGATTTTTGCTATCAGACGCAATCATAATATTTCTTACAAACTTCCTTGGCTCCGTCTTCAGACCACGGAGGATGCTTGAATCTAATTTCTGGCACAAATTGTTACTCTCTTGGTAGATAAGAGACCAGCACAGAAAGATGGATGACAAAGTGCTGGTCCTCTTAACAAATGTGAGAGAGTTTCCTTCATAGTCACTGAAGTGTCAGTTAGTGGGCTTGTGGGATACATATGGGTCACTAACGAGCATCATTTGTTCATTCTTTACCTACTGATTTCCCTGAAAGTTTTTTCTCAGAAGCTTTTAAATCTTCTATGAGCAGTGCTTGCTGGAAGTTACCCTATGCTCTGACATCTTTAAGTCTATTCTGACAAATAATTTCAGCTCGGTGGACTGCTCCATATATTTGTTTGCTCTTGTATTGTGGTGCATATTTGAATAGAATGTAATCTCTCTCTTTTTCTCCTTTCTAACACCTCCCCTCCTGCTTTGTCCTTAATAAATACGTCTGTATATAAATAAGGATGTGGAAAGACAAGCATGCCTAATATTGAAGGACAGTATTCTTGTGCCTAATACATTAGAGCAATTGTTCAAGAATAATTCATCTTACTTGAAGATTACCCCTACAAGGCTGCCAAGGTCACAGGGACTTTAAATTATTGGCTGCATAAATGCTGCTTGTGTGTTTTAAAGGAGTAGCCTTAACATTTTGTTACATTTACTTGAAGCAATTTTATTTATTTATTTATTTAAGTTTTGCTTTCTCTATTCAAACATTTGATACTTTTTTTCTTTCCTTTTTTTTCCCACCTTATCTTTTGGTTATTCATATCAATGTGGTAGAATTCCTTCTAGATTACTTCTGTTTCACTCTAGAGCAGCAGCTCTCAAATGTGAGGTGCTGAGCCCAGAAGTGGGTTGTGAATGAAACCCTTGGAACTGCTGCTTTACAATGTGTAGGTTTTTCCATGAGATAAAAGTCAATCAGCCTTGTACAGAAAACATGAGTGGTGAGGGAAGGTATGACCCTACCTGAAGTTCTTGAGCCCTCCTCTAATTCAGTGTTCTTAAAAGAAGCCACTGCCCTACATTTAAAGCAGGGGTCCTTAAGTAAATGTTAGGATTCAGACATTTCACAGACATGACAGAAGTTTAAGCCAGAATATGAAATGTTTTGATTAATTGTGTCCTGCACCTCTTTTAATGAAGGTAGCTTCCTTAAAGATAAAGGGAAGACCTTCCTTTACTGTAAATTTAGGAAAGTCTATTTAGTTTTCTAGAGCTAAGCTACATTACACCAGCTGAGAATTGGCCTATAAACCCTTTAAATATATTTCCCTTTCTTCCTTTCAAGCTATTTCTTCTTTCTGGAATGCCTAGTATCTACATTTTTTGTAACAAGTTTCACATCTAGCATGAATGAAATTGATTTGCCTTATATTAGAAAACAAATCTGCTGTGGACTGCCTGTGACCCACTGGTTCTCATTGGTCTCTCTGACTAGTTTTAAACTGCTTGATCATATTAAAAGAGGCTTTGCAAACGAATTTAAATATTTTACACTAGTACTTAAATGAATAATAAATATGAATAATAAATCTCTGTAGTTTTAACAGGGATTTATGTGGTTGTGAAACTGGGAGTGAGATGGCCTACAGCATCATATTTAAGAGGGAGAATATCTGCACAAGGCTCTCAGCTAGAATGTTAGTTTGAAGCTGGAAGACGTTTTGGAAACCCTTGTCAGCATTAAATAAAAAAGGTTGAATGTGAATCCCTACATTATAACTACTGTGGGAAAATCCTATGACTGTTTTGTCAGTATAATCCCATTAGTGAAGAGTTTGTACATGATATTTGTGAGAGAGTTAATGAATTGATGCCAGGTTTCTAGAGGTTTGCTACATGTAGTGTGGTCAAAATCTTGATGTGTTAATTCTTTACAAAACCAAAATGGAGAATGAGCATTTGATGAACTCCTGACATGGTTATGTAGGCTACCTCAATTATCTTGTACAGGGAAGGAGAGCACTGTTTTTAACATCATCACCAGAAAGAGCACGGTCTCCTGAGATAGTTACTGTTGACAAAGAAAGAGACTGGCCCCGTGACACCAGCATGAAATCATGAAAGCATCTTTACTCATGAACAACTTGCTCTTAAAAAATCATGTAGAATTAGTTTGGTTAGAAAACCTCTGCACTTTTCATTTATTATTTAATCTTATTTTACTTTGTACAGACAAGCTATCTGGTCTAGTGTGAGGCTTCACACAGCCAATTACTTCAAGGTGTTTAGTTCATATATTATTTAAACCATAAATCTTGTACAGGTTGTCCATTGATGACCCTGTGAGGAGTCTATAGTAAATGCCTTTCATCACTGCTGACTGACTCATGTGCATGAACCTACCTGCTGAGCTAAACAAGCCAGGACAACTGATGCGTTTGTAAGATATTAGATTCAATAATCTTTTTATATGTTTAAGTGATGGAAGTTAATACATATAGTTGTAGCGCAGTGTTAAGATTTAAGAAGTGAAATTTTATATAGTGTCATGAATTGTATTTGGTTCTGCTGTTTGAAAACAGTGCACAATTCATTTTCTATGCTTCGTACCTTAAAATGTACTTTTAAAGGCATTGCTGGTGTATTTGAATAAATAAAATGTTGCCATAGGAAGCTACCTAATGTATCCAATAGAATATTCATAGAAATTCCCTTTTAAGGCATACATTCTGTGGTTGTGTTTGTTCTCCCTCTCCTTCCTCAAATCATTCCTCTCAGACTGTTTTTTAGGTCTAGTGCAGTGATAGCAGCAAGGCGCTCTCTGAATAGCTTGGAAAGAGACTTTCTCAAGTAATGTACCGATTGCATCTGATGGGTTTATGTGCCATTAACAGTGTCTGTCCCACACTGAATGTGCCAGGTATTTAACTGGGGACTGGTACTAATTTCAGAGCTAATATTAAGCTGTTCCGCATCAATGCTTACAGCAGGTGGTTTGAATTGACAGCGTAAAGGGAGAAAAAAAAGTGAGAGAAAATTACCATTGTACTGTAGAATTTCTCTGATTGAATTGACTGATTATACTGTCAAAAGAGCATTGGGAAACTGGAAGTGCTTATGAGGAGGAATGAAATAACAAGATTCTTTTAGAAAGAGGTTCTCTTACTTTGTGCAGTCAAATAGTTCAAAATTATGATAGGATTTCATGTTAAAGGTTTTAATCTAGCGCTTAAGAAGTCTATGTGTTCTTCAATTTGTGACTTCTCAGGCTAGTATCCTTTGTAAACTGATCCTGCAGTTTTCTCACTCTATGCTGGCCCTCTTTCAATACTCATCAGGTGATTCAACATGAATCAATGTGTGTGATTCAACATAGCAAATCCCACCTTTTGGTGCTGTCTTTGGCTTTGAATTAAAACAAACAAACAAACAAACAAAAAACCCCTCCAAATCCAAACCAAACAAAAACAACCCCCCACCCCAACCTACCACCTTCCAAACCCAACAGCACTGTTGTATTTGAAGAACAAGTTGTGTAAGACATACGGAGAATGTATATGAAGAATTTGTACTCAGTGGCTTGTAGTATTGCAACATTGTCAAACATATGAATAAACAACGCCTTAAGTGAACTGTCTTAACTGTGTTACTACCTAATTCCACTCACTATCAAATTATTCTTTAAACACTCAATTTCAATGGAACAAGACCAGACACATATCAGAGGAATAGTCTGAATTTATTTTGTTTTAGTTATGTAAATTATATTGTTCAGTGTTGCCCAGTTAACCTTGTTCATTTTAAGTTAGTAAATATGCCCTGGGATAGCACTGGGATTTTTTTTTTCTTTAAATTCATGTCTGATGAGACAAATATTTTCTTGGTTGTATAATCCCACTGATTTAACCTGAAGGAATTTGGGACTTACCATCTGCTCCACTAAGGGTTTGTGCACCTCTTTGTTGATAGCACCACTGACCAGGAGAATTTTCCCTCTACACAGGCTTCAGGATAGGATGATAACACAGCAGCTTTTAAAAGGCCTCCAATTTGTCATTGTAGGGGTGGCATGTAATTTCATGAATGTAAATAAAATAAATATTGCCCAATTCTTTCTGACGTTACAAAACGGAGTTGACATAAGAATTTTTCTTCTAGTTTGTCTAAAAAGAAAGTTGGCTTGTGACGAATAAGAACTAAATAGAAACAAAAGTTGATTTCTCTATCAGATACATCTTATAAATCAATCCAGAGACTTATTAATCTTTTGGGTTTTGAAATCATGACGGTTAACCTTATTAGTGAAATTTTGTTCAAGCTGTGAAGAGAGGACATAGTATAGGTTGCCAGAATAGATACTCTCTCTTATTTCTTGTACAAATATGAGTGTATTTTACTTTGTGAGATTTGTGGTTTGTAAAATTGTGGTACCATGGAAAGATAGGCTAAAATGGAAATTGGGAGGGGATGTGTGGAAATGGAGACCAGTCTGCTAATCTTCAGTCATAAAACAGAATGTTATATATAATCTAACTTATATATGATGGTATACATAAATATAATTACATTTATATGTAATACATAGGAAGCTTAATTCTTCAAGGAAGAGAAAAATTCTCTATTTGCAAATGTATTAAAAGATACGAGGTTTTGATGCAACGCTTATAGTGTTGAAGGCTGTGGCTACATTATAGTTATTCCAAAACACCATTGCAAAACAGTGGGAAACTACATTCCATAGGATTTCTATGGTGACTACAGAGAATTTGTTCTGTTGCTTCCAGAGCAAGTAGTTGTAGCTTTTAGTAGCTTTAGGACTAATACATGGAACTATTCAGTTCTATTTGCGTTTGAATTGTATCAGTGCAACATAAATACAACAGGCAATATGTTTTATAATCTACCAACTTTATCAGAACCATTTCTAGTTTGGCAAATGTAGCAGTAGAATCTGGAAAAAATACAGTATCTTTAAGTTGTTTTCTTATGTCAATCAAATTGTACAATCGTTTCTTCTCTTTCCATTTGAAAGCAAACAAATCTTTGCATCTTTCTTCTTTTAGTAGTTATAAATGTTGATATTACAGAGGGAAAAGTGTTTTGTTTAGACCAGATTTATCGAGGAGGCATGTTTGCTTTAAGTTGGCGTTCAGGCTTTTTGCCAATTTGAAAGGGAAAAATAGTATAAAAGAATGACTAGCGTTACTGCTGGATTCATAAATTTAACTTCCCTTTGTGTATGGAATGAAGAGATATATCTTGCTATTTCATAGCTGACAGAATGAATGGTATAGATTGTCATATTTATAATATGAGGTGAAAAAAGTTAATACCATGTAAAACAAAAATAAAATGGCCGGTTCATTGTATACCAGGAAAAGAGGTTAAACTGATTGCTGTTCGTTGCTCCAAATGTATTGCTAGGTGGAGATTAAGGATCAATTCTTCTTTTACTAACTGTCATTCTCCTTACCTATGGTTAGGTTTTGGCTTAGCTTAAATTGAACATCTCAATAAGTTTTACTTGGCTATCAATTTAATTTGATGCTAGCAGATGAAAGTTAAGTTCAGTTCTACAAAAGGAAAATTAGCAGCATGTATTAATCTTCATTGAAAAATTTACTCATGACCTCGTTCTTTTCCTCAAGAACCTTTTATATGTCATTATCTATCTAACATGCACATTTTTTTCCTGTTCCTGCTCTCCTTCTTTAAATTTAAACTTCTTTCTGCATGTGTCATGGTTTCTTATTATTCCGACTCGTGGCCTCACAAGTAGGAGCACTTGATAGAAGGGAAGAATGAAATGCGTGTCTCCAGAAGCAGTAGGATCTTACATTTTTTGAGTGAAAAGTAAAAACTTTTCATACAAGAGAAAATGAATTGCAAATAAATGGAAACTTTTTTAACATGGATAACATGCTTTGTGTAGCTTTATGTGGTGGATGTGCAAAGTAGGTGAAAAATAGAAAGTAGACAGGATTTTCTCCATTTTTCTGAAGACAGACCCAAAATCATGATCCATGGAAGATGCTTCAGGCATGTTGAAACCATTGTTTAAATCTACTCTGTCTCAAATTTTATTCAGAAAATGTTTGCCAACTGCAAAATGTTAAACAGCTCTGAATTTTTTTGACTTATCACTAAAAATCAGTTAAAAACTGTCCTCGTAGCAGTTTGGAAAAGACTTTCAGGAGACAGTTTACTTTGGAAAAGTTGGCAAATTTATTTTTCAGTATTTTGGGAGTTCTGTAGCCCTCTGGTGGAATGTAAGGGGAATCTACAAGTAAAATATTTGATAATCAGTTATTATTCGATCACATTTTACCAGATAGCTGATTAATTTATTCTTTCCCTAGTTGTGGGAAGCCTGTTTTCAAGAATTGCTTGAAGAGTCAAGATCTTCCTTTTTGTTCAAATTTTGCATCTTACAACAGTGCAGGGCACAAGAGGTAAAAAGTCTTAAGTAACGTGACTGGTTGGGGAGAGACTGCTTGATAAGAAGGGCAAGAAGCTTCCATGTTCCAACCTTCCAGAAAATTTCAGCTTTCCTGATCAGAGATGTTTAGGCTGTGTCACTGAAAAGATGGTTCTATTAAGAACAACTGTTGTATTTGGTCAGGAATTGGCACTTGGTCCTGACAAGGAATTTCTCTTGCTGAGAGAGTGAGTGAAACGTCTTCCAGGGTGCCACTCTGGAGAGGAATAGTGACATATTAGTAGTGTAGAATCATGCCATCTTAATAAGAGGGAGTGGAAATGAGTTTCCTTTAGTATGGCAGAAGTAAAAAAAGAACACAGCAACAGCAGGCCTTTTTAGCACGGAGGTGGGGGGACAGCAATAGCAGTGGTCCTGCAAAGAAGTGGTGAGGCTTTACTAACTCACTTTTCAGGTGGCATAACCTCATTGCCATTGATTTTTAAAGAAGGTACTGGGGCATGACTCCTATTAATATACATAGAAGCAGTCATGTCAGAGTGAATAGAAAAGCAAAGGAAAATAAAATTGTGGTAGGAAAGAATAAAAATTTGGAGTTTTTGGAATGGGGAGATCTCATGAATACCTGTGTGAGGATGAAAGGAAGACAAAGTAGTTGATTCTGGTGGGCAGAGACATGTGATTCCTCGGCCTGGGCTGTGAACTTGGGCTTTACAAGAACTATGTTTGGAAAGGAGGGGAACAGGAATGCTTTTTGGGGAAAAGAGGTTCCGAAAGCGGAACCAGAAAAGTACTCTATTCTTGCTGTATGACCCAGCTGGTAGAATAAAAAACCCCAAATATTTTGCTAATCTGGATTTAAGAACTGGCAGTAGGAAATACTCACAGAATCTCAAATTCTACAGAATGTGAGTTGGCAGTAGCCAGAAAAATAAGCAAATGGTAATTCTAATTAGTACAACCTTTCTTATTGTGGATCTGGCAAATTTTAATAGTTTTAATCATTAGGTGAAAACAATTTCAAACAACATATTTTCCAATGTTCCTGGTCTCTTAAATAAATTAGTTATTTTTTTAAGACAATAGAATCAAATTCTGTGCTGTGGCAGGAAGAGAGGTAAACTTTAACTTCAAACTGCAGAGATGGTAGACCAGCACTACAGTGTAGGGTTTTCCATATTCTTCATTCTTCTACTACTAACTCAGTTTCTGCAGGAGTCTAAGACATGTTTCTTGCAGAATGTATCTACTCAAAAGAGTTTCAGAGCAGCATAAGTATCTTGAAATATTTGTCAGGATTTCTGTTTGAATTGTAGCTCTGTGGCATTGTAATTCTGTATGGCATAGTAATTCTGTATGACTCCAGTCCCAGTTAACATAAAACAGTCAGAACTGGGAGGTCAGTGAAGTTGCAAATAAAACAGGACCATTTAAATTGAAGCTTATCCAGATATTGCCATGTGGCAAAACTGCTGTTAGCTTAATGCAATTCTGGAAATGCTCCATTCTGATATTTGAAGTCACATGCAAAATGTATACTCATTGAATTTCCAGGTGCTACAGATGTCACTGAAATGCCCTGCCGTATTTGTTAGATTGTTTGAAATACATGCAGCTGAGTTGCTCAAAAAGATTTGCCTCTATCCTCCCCAACTCCCCGGCACTCTCCACCTCCTGCAGGACATTCTTTTGCGTTTATTCATTTCAGCGCAAAACAGGTTCTAAGATCTGCCAGCAGAACTTCATATCTTAAAACCGTGAACACATTTCTTTCTCTTCTGCAGGATTTCAAGACTAAATCCTTTGTTAGCTTTTTCAGAAAGAAATTTAATTGCTCCCAAGCTAGGATGCTTTATGCCAGGTTTCAGCCTGTAGCCACTTCTTGCTAGCAAGTTCTGAACCCCTGAAAATAAGGGCTTATAGAACTGCTGACACAACTTTAACTATAATAATGCGAATGACACCACCATAACACTAATGATGAATGGCATACATTTTAAAACATTTAAAATGATCATAGCCTTAAAGTAAAACACATCTGGGAAATATTAATGGTATATGAACTGCCCTGTATGAATCTGAATTATGAACAGCACAGAGATGGAAAGAGATAAATTACATAATAAATCACTTTACTTATTGTATTGTTTACTTTAAAAAAACCATATATACTTTCTGTTTATGCAGCCTGTCAGATGTTTGAAAAAAGATGAATAGTTCTCAATTCATATTTATTCCTAAGAATGAATATTTAGCACTCTGTGGTGTCACACTGACTTCAGAGAAATAATTACAGAATATGGTTTTACCAACAATGATGCTCAGAAGCCATTGAGTTTGTATATATTTAGTATAGTTTTATGCTCTGATCGGTTGGTTCTTTTTCATTTCATTATTGTATAGAAGTCAGGTGTTTTTCAACCCTCATTTTTAATTTGGCAGGGATGGCATATACATCGTCTCTGGTGGTGCTAAATGGATAACTGAAAAAAATGTTTCACAGTGTTTCATCATTTACTGTGTAATAGCACCCTAATTCTCAAAACTTGTGTAACAGTTCTAGATTTTATTTTTTCCAAATGTCACTTTGTCAAAGTGATTAAACACGAGGAATTCTTAAGAGCTTTCCCAATCTGTCTTATCTATAAGAACATTGGTTCTGTGCAAATAAGTCATATGGACTTATTTTAAAATGTTTCGCTCAGTACTGAAGTAATAATAATTTATGGGCAAAAGTCAGATGTGTACCTGAGACACAAGGATTTTTCAACAGGGCTGTCTGTGGGCAGAAAGCCCCACAGTCAGCTTAGACCCATCATGATAAAGTCAAAAACATCTTTCCCGTCCTGTACTACAGAGGTCCACTGATTCTTATTCTTTTCTTTTTTCTCTTCTCCCTTCCATTTTTTTTTCTCCCCTCTTATTCATTGTTTCCCCATACCCTTTAATAGGGTTCTCATTGCTTTGCTTTAGGTGTTGAGGAGCCCAGCACAGGAGCTTTCCTTATCTAGGACAGGTTTAAAGGTGACATGCAACCTGAAATCTTTCAATCATTTTTGGACAACTAGTGTAATTGTATACAGAGAGAAGTAACACTGTAGAGGTAGCAAACATTGAGCACTGAACAGTATTTTAATACATTCAACACAATATTTTTTTTTCTTTTTGAAAGCATTAACTTTATTTTTTGTGTTTGTTTTTAAATTTGTCTACTTCTGTAATTTTTCCTTTTGTCTGCAGCCCAGGCGCTTTTTGCTCTTTTGCTTCTCTCAGAACTAATGTTTTTTCTTCCATTCTTTTCTGTCCTATTTTTGTTTGCAGTTGGTTGGCAACGTTTAATTCTACCCTCGCTGACAGCTCAGCTCTGGAAATTTTGTTTCCAGCATATCATTTATTAAATCTGCTATACTGAAGAGCTAAGCAGGCTCCTCCCCTTTGCTTCCTACTGTCTTTAGAAAATGCTTCATTTCCTATGGACGATGATATTCCTGGTCACCATTTTTCATATAGTCTTAGAACAATAACAGAATTATAGGTAGGAATTATAAAAAGAATCAAAGCTAATAAATATCATAAGACTATAAAATGCGCTATTCTCTAACAGTATTTTTTCCTTACCTTTTTTCTTTAAGGATGCTTTTTAAAAAAAGTCATAAAATGTAGAACATATTTTTCTGCTTCTCTGCATTTAACTGTAAACTGTAAGGAAAAGTATTTTCCTTTTGTCAAAGTAGAATCTGGAGGTAATATTTTTATTTTCAAATGAAACTTAACTGGAGGAAACTTTTACTTCAGTACAGAAAAGACACAAACAAAAGTTTCACAGAAAGATACTAACAAAATTACCTCACAGTTCTAAAATTACTTAGTTTTAATATAGCTTTTAAATTTTAGACTTTCAATTATATGCTATTCCAAACATAAATAGTAATCATTGTTGCTTCACAGTTTATCACATAGCAGATTTAAGGAGGAAAGTGAGCTTTCAGAGTCTTCAGAAAAGCAAAAAATTATGAAAAAGGAAAACTATTTAAAAAGATATTAACATTTAAAAGAGTATTTTTTTATTATTGATTAGATGTTAATATCTAAAGGCCAGGTTCTGTGAAATGCAATTTACCACAAATAACAAAAGAGCCCTATGTAATCACACATTATGACTTGAAAGAACCAAATCCTTAATATCCAAGTTTTCAAATGAAAGTAGCAAGTTCAGCAGTTCTGAAAGATGGAATGTCTCCCAAGACATTCTTTACATAAGAAATGGGAGATGATTTTTTTTTAATGTTACTAACTGTTGTGTATAATCTGAGAGTAATTTTTAATTTTATATCTGGAAACATTTTTGCTTTAGATTGATTATATATATACATATAGTCAAATCTCGTAATTTTGAGATTAATTTAGAGATTGTTCATAGCATTTTAAGATATTGGGTTTCTCTTCTGTTTAGGGAATTTTCACCTGATTATTCTTTCCTTAATCTCTTCCAAAAATACTCACCAAAGCAAGAGTTTGTCTCTTGAAGAGATCTGCAAATATGTTCACACCTTGAATTATGCTGGTTGTAATACTTTAAAGGCACTGAAATACTGAGCTGGTGCTCCAGGTTCTCTATCATTTCCTCTATATTCTCTACAGACATATTACGTATCTGAAACGTACTGTTCCTGCAGAGGATCTCAGTAAGCCTCAGAGTAGTACATTTATTCATTAGGATCTATATATCAAAGCCAGAACATTGATGTGATTCACAATATCCCTTAAGATGGTGTCATCTATTTTATTAAACTATACACTGTATTTTTGTATAAAATGGAAGTTAATATGGGCTGTGGTCCAAAAAAGCACTTTAGGCATGTACATAATGTTGAACATAAATAGTTTCACTAACCTTGGTGACACTATTCATTAGCTTATAATTATTTATATATTTATTTCTGTATTTAAGCATCCTATGGAATCAAGCCCACAGGCAAAGCATCTGCTGAAGGGAGCCAGAATGGAGGGTAGAAACCTGCAAATTTAATTTCTTTTTCGTTGCTTTATAACTGTTACTTATAACCCAATATTATTTTTGACATTTATTCTAACGAATGGAAAGGAGCTGCTGCTTGGTACCAATGTGTTAGAAAAAGGCCCAATTCTGTTTTTTATTTAAGAAACATTAATGTAGGACTAATCTGTACAGTGTTATATGACTCAGAGTTTTTGCTTTTTGGAACTCCTAAGACCCTTCAGAACATTTTCTTCTTTTTGTAAGTGAACAAGAAAAAAAGCAGCATGATTAGTTGTGTCCTGAAGTTTGCAGTCGCACAAGTTGTGGCATTCAAAATATTCATCCATCAGTATTATTTTGAGCTGAATTTGCAGAGACCTGGATGATTATTTTCAAAAACTGTGGTTGTGATTTGGGAAGTGAGGGGTTGGGGATGGGCACACGTCCCCCACACATCTTAGATACCACTAAGTTGTGTGTGTTTTTAGGACTTATGTGTACATATTGTTTGCTCAGTGTTTTTTCTACAGGCCGCTGATAGCGATGATGTCCCCTCAACCCAATTGTGAGCTTCAATCAAAAACTACGGAGACAAGGAAAAACTGTTGCTATAGTCTTTGAATTCTTGGCATAAATCATTCAGGCACTGAATGATATAAACACATTTTGACACTTAAACATTCTATAATTTGAACATCTGGTAGCGATAGAAATGGCTGTGGGCAGGTCACCATTACTTTCACGTATACTGTGTGCATTGCCATTTTTCAAACTACATGCAACAAAGTGATCCCTAAGACTTCTCTGCAAAACTGAGTAATGCAGTGTGGGTTTTTCTTTCTAATTCAAAACCAAAGAAATTTGTGACATATACTTGAAGGAAAGTGTGTATGTGTACATGTGTATTTGCATGCAAATACACAGACACGTGTGCTTATTTTGCCAGTAAACTGTTGCCTAATGAAAAAACTATTTCCTATCCACTTGCCACAGGTGACTTGTACTCTGCTGTTACAGGTGTGACTGTAGGATCCGGAGGCATACCCAGTCTAGCTTCAACTGAAAGCAGTCAAGCTGTAGCAACATGGATTTCAGTGCATGCTAAGTGCCCAAATATGCAAATAGCCTGCTGGCTGCCTCTCTGCAGTGCACCCGGGGACCAGTAATACAGAGCTTTTTACCATCATTCATACCCAGCTAGCTTTGGTCTGCCTGCACTCACACATTCACACCTCTGCTTGCTGCACAGACAAAGCTCTGGTGGGTTATTTGGAAGGCAGTGTCATGTTACAATTTCCTGTAAATGTGAAAATTGTCTTTTTCCAACACTTTTCTAAAGGGAATAAACAGCATAAGACTGTATCGTGAACTCTAATACAGTTCCTGTGCAGCCTCTAATGTTAGGTAAAGCACAGGAATTGTGTGGATTAATTGAATATGGGTCAAAGAACTGTATCCAAAGAGTCTACCTGTGCTCCTGCTTCTGTCATTTCTGATGCCTGAAAAGCTGTTGCCTCCACATGTTCTGCTTCAGGTGCCAATGCATGCTCCAGGGAGAAGGACATACTTTGCATCTATGAATATCTAGATGAGAATAACCAATCGGTTTTTCTCCCACTGAAATAAAAAATCTTTAGAAGATTAAGGTTTCAGTTCTTTTGCAGAGAAATTATTTTGTGTTAACTATTTTCTGAGGAGCCTTGCTTTAAAAAATAATAGCAAAGAAACAAAGGTAGAATAATATTCTATATTTTTCAGTTCTGTGACAATAGAAGTAGGATATGGTATAATTCAGTGAAATTAGATTTTCTGTTAAGTTAGAATCCGTTTCACTGAAATAATTCAGAATCAAAGACCTGCCTTCTCAGTTAAGGGGGAGAAAAACAAGCCTGGTTGTGCTAAAAATGTGAATACTCAAGAATCCGACCATGTAATTCTTTATAGCGATAGTGAAATGTACTCTCCAGATCCAAATGTTTAAACTTCAGCAGTTCTCATGCAGATTAAGTAATTGTTTGCCTAACTGCCAGCTGTGAATTCAACTGCTGGTTAACTAGCCAAAAATGCGGATTTGCAGGTGAATAGAAATACTTACCCATTTTGGTAATGGTGGCAACTGCATAGAATTGAGATTTTAACTTCACAGAATCACAGAATATCCTGAGTTGGAAGGGACCCACAAGGATCATCGAGTCCAAACCTTAGCCCTGCACGGGACCATCCACAAGAGTCACACCATGTGCCCGAGAATATCGTCCAAACACTTCTTGAAGGCTTGATGCTGTGACCATTTCTCTGAGGAGCCTGTTCCATTGCCCAACCACCCTCTGGGTGATGAACCTAACATCCAGTCTAAACCTCCCCTGACACAACTTCAGGCCATCCCCTCAGGTCCTGTCACTGGTCACCACAGAGAAGAGATCAATGTCTGTCCCTCCTCTTCCCCTCATGAGGAAGTTGTAGACTGCAGTGAGGTCTCCCCTCAGTCTCCTCTTCTCCAGGCTGAACAGACCAAGTGCCCTCATTGGCTCCTCATGTGACTTCCCTCAAGGCCCTTCACCATCTTTATTGCCCTCCTCTGGACACTCTCCAACAGTTTTGTATCTTTCCTATATTGCAGTAACTAAAGCTGCACACAATATTCAAGGTGAGGTCACACCAGTGCAGAGCAGAGTGGGACAATCCCTTCCCTCGACCGGCTGGTGATGCTTTGCCTGATGCCCCCCAGGACACAGTTGACCCTCCTGGCTGCCAGGGCACTGCTGAATCATTTTCAACCTGCCATCGACCAGGACCCCTAGGTCCCTTTCTGTGGCACTGCTTTCCAGCATCTTATTCCCCAGTCTGTACAAACATCCAGGCTTGCCCCATGCCAGGTGCAGAATCTGGCACTTTCCCTTGTTGAACTTCACATAGTTGGTGATTGCCCAGTCCTTTAATTTGTTGAGGTCTTTCTGCAGGGCATCCCTGCCTTCGGGGAGTCAACAGCTCCTCCCAGTTTTGTGTAATCTGTAAATGTGCTCAGTATCCCTTCCAGTCCTGCATCCAAGTAATTTATGAAGATGTTGAAGAGCACAGGGCCCAAGATGGAGCCCTGTGGAACCCCACTAGTGACAGGTCACCAGTCTGATGTCACCCCATTCACTGTTACCCTCTGTGCTTGACCCCTGAACCAATTGCTCACCGACTACATGATGTGTTTATCCATCTGTGTGCTGGACATTTTGTCCAGAAGGATATTGTGAGTGACAATATCAAAAGCTTTACTGAAATCCAAAAATATTACATCAGCTGGCTTCCCTTGATCAGCTAGGTGGGTTACCTTGTCATAAAAGGAGACCAGGTTTGATAAGCAAGACTTTCCTCTCATGAGACCTTGCTGGCTGCGACCAATGATTGCATTGTCTTTCAGGTGTTTTTCAATGTCTCCCAGAATAATCTTCTCCATAACTTTACCAGGCACTGAAGTGAGACTGACAGGCCTGTAGTTTCCGTGGTCCTCCTTCATGCTCTTCCTGAAAATTGCGACAACATTCTCCATCTTGGACCTCTCTGGTTTCCCAAGACCACTCAAAAATCACTGAGAGAGGTTTTGTGATGACATCAGCTAGCTCTTTCAGGATTCTTGGATGAATGCCATCAGGCCCCATAGATTTGCAAGGATCTAGCTGGAGCAACAGATCCCACACAATTTCAGGGTTTACTGGGAGTCGATTGTTCTTTCTGTCATGGTCCTCCAGCTCAGGGCACTGAGACCTCCTTGGTCCATCATCCGTGTTGAAAACAGAGGCAAAGAAAAGCATTAAACATCTTTGCCTTGTCTCTGTCCCTGTTTGTGAGGTGACTATCCTCATCCTGTAACAGGCCAATGACATTTCTATACTGCCTATTGCCATTAATGTATTTGTAAAAGGTTTTTATTGTCCCCCACATTTCTGGCAGCTTTAACTCCAGTTGAGCTTTGACTGCACAAATTTTCTCCTACAGCAACAAGCAACATCTCTGAATTCTTCCCATGTCTCTTGACCTTGCTTCCACTGGGCGTACACCTTCCTTTTTTTGTCTTACTTCCAAGAGAAGATTCCTGTTCAGGCAAGCTGGCCTTCTGCCTCGCCTGCTTGATTTCTGACATTTGGGAATTGCCTGCTCCTGTGCCCTTAGGAGGTGATGCTTGAAAAGTGAGCAGCACTGATGGACCCCAGCACCTGCAAAAACGTTTTCCCATGGGACCTTACTTACTAATTCCCCGAGCAACCTGAAGTCTGCTCTGTTCATATCCAGAGTTGAGGTTTTGCTGGCACTTTTCCTCCTGTCAACAGAGAGCATTTTCTAAAAAGTCACACTGCTAAGTATATAGCACACATTTTCTCCTGTCTTTTCATATTTCATCGATCACTAGTTGCAAATTCATGCTTTGGAGTTCTGTTGAAGTGGATGGTTCTAGAAACTGTCAAAACTCACTTTAAACCTTATATTTTTCAGATAATGAAATTTTACGTATGCATAGCTTATAGTACTCTAATTTAGTCTTTGATATTGCTCTATGACCATTGCTATTGATTTTGTGACCATTTTACTAAATTATTCTTTTGTATTGGAAGAAAAAAGTTATTACTTTGAAATGAAACACGAGGAATGAATGGTGTCAGACATTTGGTGGACACACTTTAAGCAACCAGAACTTTGCTGATATATTTGCTGCTGGAATGAGTGTACGTGCTAGAAGTGTGGGGAAAAAAAGCCCTTGAAAAAACAGTCACAGTCCTTGCTAATACCTCTATGGCAGCAAAACTGGAAAGAAAATGGAGGAGTACCAGAATAAATGTCTAATAGCTTATTCCGTTTAGGGAACAAATGTAAATGTAATTTTTACCAGTGTAGCCTAAGCTACAGTTACACAGGATGTTGAGGCAGGGAGGGAAAAGGACCCTAGTAAAGACCTAATGATATAATGATTTCAACACTTTAGGTATATCCGCCCTTAGATTCTCATATTGAAGTTTTGTGGGTGGGGAGGGCTTATTTTGTTTTTTCAGAAAGTGCTGATTTGGGGATGTCTATAAAATAAAGAACATCTGTTAAATGTGACCAAAGAGCCGTGTTAGAATTCAGGTTGAATTGAATATGGAAACTTCCTAGTTTCCTTTTTTTCTTTTAAGCTTGTTCTTATTTTTTCATTCCAGTAATGAGAAAATGAGCTGTAGAAAAGACTGCAAAGTCTTTCGATTTTGTCATCCAGTCTCTAGTCTTTCACATGTTTTGTACATCTTCTTTTGCCATTTTGCATTATCTCCAATTAAGTAACATTTTCAGTACAATGTATTTTGAATATTCTGTATGTTCTCAGTTTTTCAAGAAAGAAGCTTGTACATTGTGACACATAAAACAAAAGCAGAAAAGACACAAGAATGCAGCTGTTTATTACTAGCTGATGAAGAATTAAACAACTTTTTTGGACCATCTGCAAAGCTTACTCATATGGCCTCTGCTTTTTACTGTCATAAAATGTAGCTTTTGAATTAGTGGTGAATTGGAGCTCTGAAATTATCACTACTAATCACGTATTGTGAAAGAATGGAAAATATACTATTCACAGAATCACTAACTATTGCTTGATTTTATAGTTACTGTATTCGCTATGACAGTGGCATATTCTAATATGTCCTATCTCTTGCCTTATCTCTTCTTAATTTATAGTGTTAGTAATGAGGGAAAGGTATGCCCCCAGTCAAAGGTTAGGAGGTGAGAAGGATTAATCTAAATGGGGTCATAAGATTGTCACCTCTCCCTTCACTATGGACTTATAGCATAGAGTATAAGGTAAGTGAGGGTCACAGGGTAAGGGAGAGTCACACAAATGACAGAGCCTTTGCAAACAGTAGCAAGGTGAAGCAGGGATGCATATCTGGCTTTTTCTTTCTGAACACTACTGTTCTGAAGCTGAGAAACAAATTATGGGAATCCATGGTTAAATTTTGCATCTGTGTGGGATCACAGAGTAAGAGTATAGTTTGCTTGGAAGGACCATTCAAATATTATCTAGTCCAACCCCCTGGATAATGGTAAAGGGGCACAAGCATCTGTCTGATTACGCAGCAGCCCACCCACAAAGTAGTAGACTTTCAGTATCTCAAAGTTGTAGACAGTTCAGTATCTCAAGATTTTGGGAGAATTAATTTATCTGTCAAACACATGGTAGGGAGGGAAGAACAACGAGGGATGATGCCTCTATTGGTGCTTGCCCAATTAGATATTTTTTAGGAACTTGCTGAGGATGCATGTCATCCTGTCATCCAGGTCTTTAAAGAAATCATTAACTGGTATTGGCTCCAATATTATTCTCTGAAGGATACCGGTAATAAATTAGTTGCCAATTGAACTGTATCCCTGATCACAACCTTTTTAGTCTGATGGTTCTTCCAGTTTTCCACCCACTCTATTGTGCACTTATGAACTATATATCTCACTAGTTTGGCTAGAAGGACCTATTGAGAGTGTTGAAGATGTTTGTAAAGTCAAGATAAATAATATCATTACCCTCCTCATACCCATCTTAAACAATCATCTCATAACAGGCACCTGAATTGATCAGGCATTGCTTGCCCTGGCTAATTCATGCTTTCTATCACATCTAGTCTTTCATGTGCTTGGAAGTGACTTTGGGAAGGATTTACTCCGTAATCTTATCGATGAATACCAGGGCTGTGATTGTGAAGCTTCCTCCCACTCTAAAGCAATCTTCATCCTTTTCTCGATCATCTGGTCTGCTGCTGATGCGTACCATGACATCATGTTGCTTTGTCCTCTGATCTATAAGCTCTCAGATGACTTGGGTCTGTTGTCCTCTTTTCTCCCTCTTACCTCTGAGCTTCCCTCCATGCTGTCCAGGAGCATGAAGGGCTGGAGTGTGCCAGGCAGCAATCAAATGGAGCAAAGGCATGGAGGGCAAAAAGGGGAGATATGTCCTCAATGAGGGGGAGAGATGCAGAGATGTATCTTTTCTGAGATCTCTCAGTTTACTGCCTGTCACAACTGACCCTAATCTCCACTCCTTGCTGCCAAAGATAGTCAATTCCTTTCCGTGAGATTTCTCTTCCTTCATTCACCCTGTCTGAAGGTCTTAGAGTCATGAGGCCAGATAGCCTGCTTCATTTTCCAAAGTCCAGGGAAGGAACTGAGAACAGAAAGGCATGATACATATGCAAAACCACTCAAATATATGTAACTCAAACTTTATGGGAACCCAAAATAGGAGAGAGCAGAGCCAAATGTGTGTGTATTATCAAGTGTGTGTAGGACTCTGCAGAAAATGTAGATGTTGTCTATGAATACAGTATCTCTGGGAACAACGCACCTCCCCACCCCAGCTGAAGATTGCAGGTCATGTTAGAGCTCACAGAGGAGCGGGAGGTGAATGGAGAGGATGGGATCCATTCCAGGAAGCTGAAATCAGCCAAGACACTTAGCCACTGCTCTTGGAAAGGCACTCTGACCTCAGCCAGCTACCCTGAAAATGAACATTTGTAACTAGGAATACATCTTGTAGTGAATTTATTCATTTTAGGGGAAAGAGAGTGAAAGGCACTGAAAAGAAGATAATGAAGAATATTCCTTGTCTGCAGAGTGAACTTGTGTCTCCTGAGCCTTGGAATACTCAATGATCTATAGGAGGGGATTCTCCTATTATGTGTAAGGGCTGCTAAACATATAGAAGAGATGCTTGTCAACAGCCTGATATGTAATTCTGATGGAGGGAATTTATGTATGTAGCTACAGAGCTAAATAATAGAGGTTAATTGCATCTTTTTTTGCTCAAGACCTAAGAACTGTGGTTTTTTCTGCTTGTACCTTCATTATCTGGGCTGAGTGGCTAAAATAAGATGTTCGGTTTTGTTTGTCAGTGAAAGACACCACTTGCCCTTCCCTATCCAAAAAAAAAGTATAAAAAGGAAGTGGTACAAAGGTCTGATGAAGCTAATGTTATTCTCTAGTAAACCACTTTTAGTCAGATATAATTCAAGGCAGGAAAAGAAAATTTCTGATTTTAGTAAGAATTTGAGGAGAGATGGGAGAGGGGTCAGGAACAATCTCTACAGTTAGGACTTTCATTTATATATTTTCTTCCAAACTGAGCTTTCGAAATAATCTGTATTTTAGAGTTCCATGCTTTAAGGAAAATATCTGTGTGTACTTCTGGATGTGCTTCACTCACAGATGTGCACATTTAGAATAAATTGAGTATTGCAGGGAACCAGATATTGTGACAGACTCCAGCTGGGATTTTGGCATCTAATGGCTATAGTCACCTGGCATGAGCTAGAGCTGAACATGCCACAAGTCAAGCTCTGCACAGCAGAGTTGATGTTGAACTTTCATCATTTGTCCTTAAGTTTTACTTAAGTTGCATACTGATGGATTCAAACATAACTCTGGCAGAACCCAAAATCGCATTGTGAAGAAGTGTAGGAGATCGTAACTGTACCTGCTATTATAAAATAGGTAAATAGCACTGACTATAAAATATAGTTAAATATTAAAATGAAGCTTATTCTAGCACAAAACAAAAAATGTACTTGAATGTATGTATTAAAATAATGCTTTTATTAATTTAAGCCTCCACAATTCTCCTAATAGGTCACAGAGTAACAAAATGTGATAAAAAGCTGACTTTACTATCACAGCCTCTGATGGCTTAAGTATATGTAAACAGTTCACAAGGCCAGGCAGATCCTAGTTGGCTACACATCTGAAAAGCCTCATATGAAAATGTTATTTCAGGTAACATGTAGCTGTTTTTAACCAGAATTTGTCAGTAGTCAAACTTTAGTTTATTCAAAGACTTTGCTGCACATTTTAAGACAGAGAAGCAGAGGATTCCAACAAGAAAAGTTAGGCTAGCATGGTATGAAAAAGGCTTTCAGAGCAACAAAGTGTTTTTGAACCTGGAAAGCAGAATAAATTAATGAGGTTTGCTGTATTTGATGCAAACCACTATAAAGGGAAAGAAATCAAGTGAACAGAGGCCTTGAGGAACCTGGCTTAGATCAGTTCTAGGATCCCATTAGAATGCAGTTCAGGAAGTTGGCTGACGTATTTGCCATGGTTATCACTGGCATGCTGTGTATTATTTATTTCTATCAGCTACTGAATAAAGATATAGAAACATATGCTGTCAATTATATTGAAATCTATTTGCTTCAGTATCTGTGCTTTCAGTATATGGTTGAGTTCCACCAAAGTCCAAAACACACCACTGCCCCCACACAGCCTTAGGCTGCTGCTGATGCCAAGAGAGAATTTAAGATATTGACTGGCCATGTTTATTAATGTTTAGGACTTTTCATAATTCTAAGTAAGCATTTTTAAAGGAATGGTAATTTTGGTCAGATTCCAAGTGGGCAGTTTCGTTCTGGCAACCCTTATTGTTCTGACAGCTTCAGCTGAGTATGTAGTCTTGCTTCTATCATCGCCTTTCCTTCATGAATATGGTAAGCTGGTAGTGCTTAGAGTTGTGTTCTCACTCATTCTGTGTCACCCCTGATTATATGGGCATTTATACATCCATGTGGCAAACTGGATTAAGGAAACTATAAACTAATCCAGTAAAAATCTCTTAGTAATTTTAACCTTACCTATTTCCAAGGCAAGTGATGGTGCAGAGTGGGAATACAGTAGCAGCATTGAGAGGAAAGTGATTTCTTTCAGCTGTAATGCTAGTGTAAGTCTGTGCCAGATTAATGTGTTTGTGTAGCCAGGATCTTGTTATTTATTCCTGTACACAGCTCCCAAGTATATTTTCAGCAGTATATGAAATAATATCTATATTTACTGGCGTCCATCTGTTTCAAGTGAAAGGCTAAACATGTTTCAGAAAAGTCAAGAGGGTACAGTCTGTGCTTTGATAAAGGTTCCTACATCTGTTCAATTTGCTTTTGTTCTTTTTCATGAGAAAAAAAAGGAAGTTATATCCACACCCCCTGGGTGTTGTATGGAGAGTTCACCAGCTAATATAGGTACAGCTAGCTTATACACCTCATCCCTAATGCATGTGTTTCTGTGTGTCCTGCGTTCTGAGACTGATGGGAGCTCACTATCCACTAGCAACTCCCAGTTGGCCTATGGTGATGTGGATACCAGGACTACTACCCTTCACCTGTCTTTTAGTCTCCCATAGCAAAGCTGAATGCACATTTGCACTTTCTTTTCTCAGATTTTCCACCTTTTTTTTTCCTTCTTTCTTTTCCCCTTCTCTTTGGTTGTTTTATCCATGTTGGGGGAAAGAAAACACCCTTGAGAAAATGCTCACTAAGACAGCTCACTAAAGTCATCTCAGATTTCCCCAGACTTATTGAGAGACAAGCTGAACAGCAACTGTTTTCTGTGTCGTGATATAATATGATGTGTTGTGATACCGGGCCAGTTAGAAAGCTGATAAGCAGTCATAGCAAAGAAAGGGAAGCAGCTTTTTGGAACATTCCCAGCTCATATGAGCATTACTCTGGCAGCTGCAGTAAAAGCAGTGGGAGGCAGCATCCCATAGCAATGAGACTGATTCAAGTACTTAGGTTTTAAAAATGTTTGGTGCAGGGATTACATCTTCAATTCAACATCAATTCAACAACAAGTACACACTTTTTTTATATATATGTTTTCAGGACTGCAATTTACATACACCAGAGTTCAGTGTCACCTAACCCACAGGCTGGACTTGCTGTATAAGCCTGAATAATAAATTCTGATTTATTCAAGAGATCTGTGTATATTCTCATTGAAATTAATGGATTATTTTTATGAATAAACTTTTTGGTTGGTTTTGTATCTGTGAGGATTACATAAACTAAATGTGAAAACAGTTTTTCTGTCAGGTTGATATTGTGAGTCTGTTGGTCAAGTTAATGTTTGACTCTTAGTTAACGCTAGAAATTAGGGGTAAAATTAGAAGCTCGTATCACCAACGAACAGCCTTGGGTGTTGGCATTATTTTCCTAATTTAAATATATAACTGTGCTCAGCATGCCCCAAAAAACATCTGCCAAAATATTTAATACAGATTATATCATCTATGCAAAAGAATGAAAGAATACTAGTAGCTCATGTTCTGTACTCAGAGGCTGACATTAACTGCTCAAACAAGAACCATGTTCCAATATTACAAGATAGAGTGCAGATCCAAGGGCAAAATTTGGCTCTAAAGAATTGAATAGAAATTATTCTTAGAAAGGCTTCAATTATCTGCACAGTAAAACTACTAGAATCCTCATTTTCGTCACTACAGACACTTGATGGAAGTAGCAGATGGCCACACAAAGCATTCATGCTATTTTATTTGAGATTTTAATGTAAACTGAAATCATAAAATAATTTAAATAAGACTTTCAAAATTGGCACAAGGATTCTTAGTTATTGAAGGCTGTAACTCTAAACAAATCTTGGAAGTAATCAGAAAATCAAACTTCTACCCTGGTTTATCTTGTTCTGTTATTTTAATACAATCATTACTTTTTACTGCCCAAATCTCCTCCTAACATTTATTCTTCTTTCATATCAGGCTAATACCTTCTTTTATATGGTCATTAATGGAACACTCTAAAGCTGTTTAGTGGTTTTGGCATTTCAGTTAAAAATTACTTAGTAGAAAAAGTTTCTGGGACTGGGTTTAGTCTGTTTGTGGCTGTCAGTTTTCAGGGATGCAGGAGGCAATTATGAGACTCCTGTTCCCTGATTTCTCTACAAGAGACAGTCACAAATGGAGGATTGGTACACGTGGGTACACCAGCCCCTATCACAGGTCATATAACCGCAATAGTCAAGATCCCATTTTGTCATGTCAGTAGTGGCTGTCAGCAGGCTAGCAGTGTGGGAATTAGCATTTGCACCTTATTAAAGCTATAGGTAACCCTGTTGCTCAGTGGAGTCAAGTGCCTGGAAGGCATTAGGCATCACACAGATACATCAACTTCTGCACTATGGGGAACACTTCAGCTGCTTTTTCTCCTTTTCTCTTGAGCATGATTTTTGCTGTCATGTGATTTTGAAGCAGACATTCCTAAGAATACATATAATAGCTGTATCAGCTGAAGTCACAGCAACTGGTGTTGACAGCAGTCATGATTTAATTATAAAGATTGACTCTGTGTATCTCTTCATCCTGAAGAAGACATGAAAAGGTATTGTGAAATACACTATACCCAGTATACAAAGGAGTTTAGAAAAGACAGCAAACCTGAAAATCCTGGTTTAAAAAGACTACTAAACAGGCCAATTCTCTGAGTAAAAGCAAAGTGTTTCATAAAGGTTAATTCAACATAAGTTTAGTAAAGTAAAAAGCATGTGTTTTACATTTCTGTGTTTTTTTAACCATTCACTTTCTCCATTTAGTCACGTTGTTGAGATGAGCATATATCCCAGTCGGTTATAGGATTATTAGAACTTGATTTCCACTTGACAGCAAGTGGTTGGAGATTTAATTTGTTCAGCTGTTGTGAGCTTACTGAAACAACTGTGTACCAAAAGAAGGATTCCACATTTTTTTCTCATTCTATTTCTCAAATATTTACTCTTATGAAATCTCTTAGCACTAAGAGTCCATGTTGTCCTTTGAAATCAATGGAGTTGGGCAGGCACATCTGGTGGCAGAATTAGAGTCTACTTATTCTTTTTTTTTCTTTTAATTCTTCTATAGCAGAAGTTGCCAGACCTAGTATTTAAGAAAAACAAAACCCCTGTCATACTTAAATTTAAACAAATGATTTTGACTTAAACTTTTTTTTCACATTACAATATTACTGTTGCTTACCTGTTTTGTTTTTTTTTTTTTTTTTTTTTTTGTAGTAATAGTGGCAACTTTAACTGATGCCAGATTATGTATTTATATCACGGATCAGGCTGCAAATTCATTCTTTTCCAGAGACGCAGCAAGATCATGTAAAACTGGTGACCACATGTTGACAGGCTGCATGATTTAACAAAACCAGAGGCAATAATTTAAAAGAAAAATGTTTTATTTTCTGCCAGCAGAGCATAATGGAGAGAAATTGGTTGGTATTATTTTTAAAAATTGCTCAAATCACTGTAGTTAGTATAAAATTGTCTCTGGAACTATTTCCTGTAAGTTAACCAGACATATGATTGTATCCTTTCTATTTTGAATACTGAAACTCACATTTCATCTGTCTTGTGTAGAGCCTGTCAGGTATAATAGCTTTTTGTGACGGTTCCTTCTTTTCTTCTTTCTTTTCTGTAGATAAACCCCCACCCACAAACCTAATACAATTGCTGGTTTTAAGTATCACTCATTTAGCTATTACTAGCAGTCTAGCAGTCATTCCACCTCTTTCCTCTTCTGATGAGCTTGTAGCTTTATCAACAGGTAAGTTCCAAGATTAACATGCAGTATTTATGGGTGTAAACTTCCTCTTTACTCCAAATTGTTTCTAGTTTACCTGACTGAGGTTATCCAAGTGATGACAGGTTTTAAATACAGAAAGGTGGCATTTTCAAACACAGCATTCGGTGCATCTTTTCACTAGGAGCAGGATTTGCCAGCACTGTGTAGTTTTGAAAATCATACCTTAATTGTTTTGAACATCTCTGTGGATAATGACTTTTGGGTATTATCTCAAGAATTCACAATTTTGCAGAATGTTTCTTCCTGTTTCTGAGTTTGGCTATTTTAACATGATTCTGCCATTTTACACTGAAAATTCTGAGGTGGTGTGAAAGAAATACTTGCCTTCTTGAGATTCCTTTACCCCTCAGAAATAAAATAAAAAGGTGATTGCAGAAAATTAATCCAGATTAGACTAATTCTACATGCCTGAGAGAAAACATGTTGGTTTCTCACATTATTAATTAATATTTTTCTCTCATTTTACATTCTCTATAGCTTATGGAACTAATCAGATCGATTTCCATTTCTGAAACAAAAAAACCCATCAGTTTCCAGGAATAGCACAGAGGGAGAAACACATAACTGACATTGCGGTTCAAAGCTATATATTAGTTTCTCTTTCTTCTGGAAACCCCAAATCAAAAGGCTTCAGTTTTCTTATGAGTAGCAGCAGAACACCATAGCCCACTAGGATGCTACTTCAGATATGGAGTAAAATAATCTTTAAATGTATAAATGGAAATATTGAATGTGGAAATTATAATTGTTGCTACTACATTCAGGGTTGAAATTTTTTCATTGTTTTATTGTTGAAAAAAAAAAGAGACGGCTACAATGAAGACTGGAAAACATGCAATGACTGGGTTTGTTTAGACAATTGAGAATCTTGTCAAAGGGAAGGTTAAGAGAGTTGATCATGAACCATAATTACCCAGCCAGGGAGAAGATAGCAGATATTTGGAGTTTCTTTTGTTTAGTGGACAAAGGAATTGCAAGATTCAGTGACTGAAAGCTGAACTCAGCAAAGTTGAAACAGGAAAAAAGCCCACAAAATGTTAATGGTGAGGCTAATTTAAACATTGCAGCTGCTTAGCAATAGAAATTCTTTATATCTTGGAGTTTCCAGATTAGGATTGATACTTTTGCAACAGAAACCAGAATTACAGGGTAATGTTATATACCCTGCCTCATGATGAAGATAGTTCCTAGATAATCATAATATTCCTCTCTGATTTCCTCTCTGATCTAGACCTGTGAGACTTTACAGGAAGGTGCTCTATCTCCTTAGTAACTAAGAGGTCACTAAAGGCAAGGAGCTTGAGAGGGCCCTTACCCCTGGCTCCTGTTTTGTTTTGTGGTTTTATGTCACTCATATTTCTCATCGGTGAGTCTGGTTGGCCCTTTTTGAAGAATTTTTTTAGCAAGGATCTTTAGTACTTGGTTGCAATGTAGCTAGGGCAGCTGCTGGATGATATTTTAGAGCCCCGATCATTTTAATACCTTTAATATGTTCAATCTGGTGGCTTTAGGATATTGCTACTCTTGCTGGTAGTTGAATATTGTCAAAGAAGATAAACATTACTTAGGACATGAGATTTATGTCTCAACTGTTAAAACTTCGAGGCTTTTGTCTAAATGTTGCTTTTTACAGTTTTAGCATTGTAATTGATGGTGTGGGTGTTTTAAGGAGGGGTTTTGGTATACCATTATTTTGGTCATAAAATGCATGTGGCATCAGGTCTACTCTGACTAGTTAAAATGGTTTCTGAGGAGAATTTTTTTTTGCTGTAAAATGTCTGAAAACTTTATTTAGAAATTTAATCTTGGGTCTGCTACAAGTGCCTGAAAACTAAAATACACAGGGACATACTTCCAGCACAGCAGTTACCACTGTGTGAGGCAGTTCCTGGTCTGGGTTGAATGCATAATCTTTGACAGTACTCTCGGCATTTTAGGAAATACATGAGCCCAAAGATGTGTGTGGCCTGTACTGATATCTGTAAAGGGAACAAGGAGGGAAGTCTTCCTTCTACAGTCAATATGGGCTTCATTTTTATCCCAATGTATCAAAAGTGCTGAAAATCTAACTATCCTTTTTTGTATGACCTCTGCCCTTTACCAGTGTGCATGACATTTGTTGTCCCCTCTCCCAGAGTGTTAAATGGAAAATATGTTAAATAGAAAAAGTACAAGGGGAGTCAGTGGATGTCCTGGAATATGTAAGCAGTAATAAACATTATTTCACTGGTGGTATGTGTGAAAGAGTTGCCTGCTCATGAAAATATTGCTGTCTTGTGCTCTGCTGACATTCATTTACACTAAACTGCTCAAGGTTCAAGCAAGAGGGCTAAAAGTAAAAGGCCTTGAAGCTCATTCACACTCTACTGAGTCAATGGTTCAACAGCGAACACTGCACCTTGGAGAGTGAAGCTCATACTTCCAGAAAAACAAGATTCAGTAAATCCATCAGGGAGCTTCTAGAGGCAGCTGGATCTTTCTAAGACTGCAGAAGGAAAAACTTGCATGCACTGTTTGATTTTGAGCATACCACAGAGGTAGCTATACTACCGTCCAGGAGTATCAATGACAGAGTGATCTCTATCAGTACAGGTTTTATCACAGGCAGCAAAAAACATGCGGGGCTCAAGGCTGACACTGGTAATATAGCTTATTGTCTGTCTTGTTGAACTTACATTGTTGTCAGTTTTAAGATAGCTCAGTTGTGACTCTGAATTGGAATAGCTCCTTTGGGCTGTGGTGCCAGTGTATCCTATATCCCTTCAACACTTTTCACAGGTCTTCTAAAGACTCCCTTAAGTAGGGTTCAAAACTAGAACTTGTGTATGTTCCACATAGACCCATCAGAGTATACATAACTTTTAGATGGGAAGGAGAGAACTAGGAGATAATGAGGATTATAATTGTAAGAATGGCTAAGGAGACAAAGAATGTTATTTTCTTCAGAAAGGGTCTTAGTATTGTAGTAATTGAGAACATACCACTAAGAGATTATTTATGTGGCAGCAGTGAAAGAGAGGTTAGAATTCTTTTCTTTTTTTTTCCTGGCTTTGGGAACTAAATTGAAGCAGATAGTTACAGAGAGCACAGCCAACTCTAACAAAATCCCTATTTAGGGCATCTGTAAAGAGCAAACTTGAGTTGCCTGAAGGCAACATTGTGCTCTTAGGCCTTTTGGCAGTAGTAAAACTTAAAGGTATAGATAAACTACCTGATACAACTTTTATAAAAATAAAAAAAAAAACACCAAAATTTTTTTCTCCTGTACAGCTGTTTATTTCAGAGCTACCACTAGTAAAATAATGCCGTGGAAAGTAATGGCCATAGTTAATATAAATGTTGCAGCAAAAATTTCTGCAGTATGTCTGAGATAGGTGAGAAAAATACCAGCTATTTACTCATTCTTGAAAATATTAAATCAGAACCAGATAAAACACTCCTAAAGCGTTCTTTCTTAAAGACAGTACTCACAAAAGGAGTATAGTCAGAAATTTGGATTGTTTGTTTGTTTCAGAGTGATTTATTTATGTAGTAGCGGCTAGCTAGGCCAAAGCTCATATTTCAAGTGCAATATGCTATATAACATTTTTCGTATAGTGTGGACAACCTGGACTGAAGCTACCTGGCTTTGCAGTTTAAAATGCTATGTTTACTTCAGGCAGGTACATGTAACACACAGTGATACTGTGTCTCTCTTGTTTTCCCCACATCACCTAATGGGTGTGGTTTTTCATATTTATGTGGTTGCCATCATCAGTCACAATCTGGCAACAGTGTACCTGTGCTCTTTCTTTGGTTACCCATAGAAATACTACAGTAAAATTGCACTTTCCGTCCTAATACTGAATAAATTACTTCTTTACATATGCAGCAATATATTCTCCTGTCACATAACTCTTGTTATTTTTAATTGGAATTGCTTATGCTCATTGAGGGAGGAATACTTTTCATCCTGTTTTGAACAAAAATCTGTAATCTCGAATTTGTTTCTAAACTTCAGTCATGAGGAGAGCAATGCAGGAAATTGCTACTGTTCCACCAAATTAGCTTCTCAGATATCCTTTTAATTGGAGACCATAACTCAGATTCTTAGTATTTTAGGAAGCTGAACAGTACAAATTGAAATACATATATTTCCAGTAAAGACTGAGTTCAAAGAAGGCTTTTATACACAGATGAGTCTGCTAACAAATAGCATGTCATATGATAATGAGACCATGTTTTCTTACACGGTTTCACATTTTGTAAGTGCACTGCTGTGAAATAAGTGGAGTGTTTATCTACTCTCTCTTAAACTGACAAATCTCTGCTAGGGACAAGGTGCCTACTATAGACAGAACATAGGTATTCAAACAAAGTCTAAACTCTCTATCAGAAACACATCACTTCCAAATGCAATATATCACACTTGTTCAGAACATTCATTTCCGCCAAAGTATTCTGTTTTTAATGTAAAGACTTCAATTTATGTTTAAGAACAAGCAAACTATAGTACTTTGACAGCCGTTTACACTTAATTTCTTTGCATTAAGTCAACAGCATTCTTTTCCACAAACATCCTTTGTTAGGACGATGCTCTCCGAAGGAATTTATGAGAAATGGAATTATGTTTCCAAGGAGATAGCATTTACTATAATGAAGAGTAGATCCTAGAAAATGGCCCCTTTTACAGCAGCTCAGAACAGAGCCACAAAAGCAATTGATTGGTCTTGGCATTTAGTCTTATATCAGCTGTGTCATCCATAGCTTCAGGAGTGAGAACACTAATCTGAAGTGACATTTCTGTTCTGGCGGGCTTTTCTGCCCTGATGAAAGCAATTACTTCATTCCTAAATGATAATTTGCGGGAGTTTCAACCACTTTAATTGATAATTTTTTGTTCTGAGAAGTTCAATTGTGAAGTGATTAGCTGATTTGGTAAATAGAAATTTAAGGTGTGAAATGTACAAGTTGCTCCAAGGTAAAGTGCTGTTTATTGGGTGCTGCAAAATTGCTTGATAAAACTGCAGTTTCTCTATTATCATGAGGCTGGCAATTGCTTAGTTCAACATAGGAAGAAAAAAAAGATCAAAACACTAGTGTTCTAGTTGTAGAGTCTGGGTTTGAAGAAATGTGTCACAGCTCACTTAATGGTTTCTGTATCAAAATGTACACTAGTTTTAAAGGATTGTGCAGGATGGCAAGTTTGTAATCCTTAAAAACCTGGCAGGTTCCTATTATTATGTTTTAATGGCTCACTTTGGAAGTAAATCCTGTTATTTAAACATTGCGATAAAGGTGCTCATTGGTGATAAAACATTCAGTTTAATGATTAGTTCAAGCATACACAAACCTTTTCCTTGGAAGTTTACATATTTAAAATAAATATGTTTCTGTGAAACCACAACCCCTAAAAACCAACCTAAACCTCACTGATATAATAAAAGCTTGGTTTAGTAAAGGTATTATTTTTTCATAAGTTTCATGTTATTTTTGCAATAATTGTTAAAGCACTTCTAGCAAAAGGTATTGTTGGTGTCTACAAGAAAAAGAAACGTTTCTAATAGAAATCAGTTCTGTGATATTTTCCTATATAGTGAAAAAATAATGGTCATTTCATGTGTTAAATGAGAAATATAAAGCAAAAATGAAGGTCAAACTGATTTAGCACATCAAACAGTCTTTGCCAGCCAAGCTTAATATATCCTGAGTTTGTGGAACAAATGAAATTTTGCTGCTATGTTACACTTTGCTTCCAAACAACCATTACAACTGGTTTTATATATTGTGTGAGCATCAGACCATCAAACAGTGCATCTTTACTGATGTGTTGCTGCAGTGATGATCTACAGCAGCAATCTGCCATTTATATAAGGGCAAAATGTGCATCTATATTTAGTTGTGAAATTGGCCTATTATACTCTTGATGTTTACAGAGGCTAACATAAATTAATGATGACAGCTATGAGCAGTGCATTAGTTAAGCAGCAGAGTTTTTACCTTGAACTTGAAGGTTCCAGCTTTAACTTCCAGCATATACTATACAGCTTTCTTCACATATTAAAGAAAGTCTTCCAAAAACATTAATTTTTCTTGGACAGCATTCAAATGGCTTTCATTTGTAGACTAGGCCATTGATGATAATATCAGATAATGGTTTCGTTTACATTTTTGGCAAACATTTGCCCTGTAAAAATGGTAATAATTATGGTGGGGCAAAAAATGAATGCCCCTGTGAAGTGTTTGCTCATTGGAAAGGTCTGATTTTACTGTCTTGGAACTGAGTCAGATATCAGATATCCCTTGTCTGATGAAAAAAACTGTTTGAGGAAGCAGTCTGCCTCACTAGGTTATGTACTGCACTTTCACCTGAAAGTCTCCTCATACAGCTCATGTCAGAGCAAGTACAGACACTGTGGTAACTATAGATTCCAGTTAACTATGACCACAGATCTGACAAGTATGCAGGTGTTCAAAGGTTCACAAGTTAAAATGCTGAAGTCTTTGATGAATTTTTGATGGATGAATTTTTAATACAAGTCGACCTTTTTGCTTTGAGGCTGCATGCTAGATTAATTGATAAATAGCGAGACTGAGCAATGTTCGAATCTCCTAAGCAAACAAGTAGAAAAATCCATAAAAATCTGCCGTCTGGTTTCTCAGATCTACTTAAAAAAGAAAGACGGTAAAAATTAATGTGGTTTTTGATTTTCCTCCTTTCCTCTTTTCTGAAGGTTTTTCCCTCACGAAAGTAGTCATCTCTTTTAAACATCATAACTGTTATTATTAGTCTTGAAGTTCTTGTACTCTCAATTCAGAAACAATCTTTGTGAAAATCTACGAATAGGACAGCAGAAAAAAAAAAGGCAAAAGAAGGGAGAAAACATCAAGTCAAAAAGTTGTCTCAAAAGAAAAGAAATCCCCAAAGACAACAAAATGCAGTGTAGAAATTAGAGATAAACATATTAACATACTTTCATTAACAATTTTTCGGAACTAATTGAATTAGTCTTAGGAAGTTGGGAGAGGATTTTTTCTTCTTTTAATTCACATCTACTGGAGCATTAGCTCTTTTGCTTCATTCTTTTATATTCAGTTATATCTACTATACTGAAAAAATATCCAGTTCCATGCACATTTGTGAACTCTCTAGAGCATAAGCTTTAGAAAAACAGAACAATAGCCAAAAAAACCCTTGATAATAGTGGGCTTTAGGCTCGTGCTTGCCACCAGTGATGATGTTTGACTTGCTAGACTGGACTTTTCTACTCTAATATGCGCAATTATTCAGTGGAGGCTACTCTGCTTTGCTTCCTTCATCTTTCCTCCAGTCTAAATAGTTTTTTGGAATCTGAAAATGTTCACGACTGTTCAGATTAATATCCACTTGTACTGAACATTGTTTTTGAGATGTCACTATTACCTTTTGAAAAAACCTCAGGAATAAGAAGAGTCAATTAGAATTAAAATAAATAAATATTCCAAATAATTGGGTCATTTAAATATTGATGCTATTCAATTCTTTGAAATTCTGGTGGAGTGTAATTGCCATACAACATCAGTGAAGTGAGAACAGATTTTTAAATGCCAGGACACGGCTTATGGGTGGTCATCTATAGGTGGAGTGGGACATTATCTTAATGAATTACCCAGGCATTGAGAGTCAGCTTCTAAATGTATTTGTTGTTATAAACGGGCTTAACCACCCTCATTGTTTGCACTGGTCAGCTTGAAGCCTAGAAAAGATTCTTAAGGATGTGACTGTGAGGGCACAGGTAATTGATTATTCCTCTACATCAGAATGTATAAACATTTGTATTAGTTAAACGTTCATAGCAATTCATTACCTTTCATTGATATAGATACAGAAATTATGTAAATAGGTTATTAATAAAACAGGAAGGGTTCTAAAGTTGATTTAAATATAAACATGTCCAAAGTACAATAATACTCTGTCTCATCATAATGACCTAGAAAAAAGTAAGAAAAAGCTAAGAAGTTCTTCCTAGTGTAACTCATATAGAATTGCACAAATGCACACTTATGGACTCAGGAGCAGCATAAATTTATTACCTTATGTAATGCTATAACTATGGTCAATAGCAAGTGAGAATTCTTGTGTTCTTTATATTGGAAAACTGTAAGCAGAGGGACATACATAATTGAACATTTCTTTCAGGGCAGTGAGGGGGCTGGATCACTTATCTCCAGTCCATATTTTTTGTCACAGATTCGCTGTGCACTCTAATGTTACACATCCTTTCCATGTATCTGATTTCCTTTCTGTGAAATTAATATAATATCCATCTGGCTATGTCCTTTGGAAAAATAGATAATATTTATAGTGGATGTTTTGATCCTTGAATTTAAAAGACTAGACTAATATAAAAATACACATACACACATATTAGTTCCATCTCTATAAAGGTTTTTATAAACATTATTAGATATTAGATGTTATTTTTGCACTGTATCTAGTTTTGCTGCTACTAATCCATATTGTTGTTAGAGGTAACAGCTGAACTAACGAGTATGAAAATGTTTAGTAATACAAGAAAAAGTGCTCTGTTCTGGTATACTGTTTCATTTGTAAAGTTTCTGCTGAAATCAGGGATGATTTCAATGCCATTCTCAAAAATACTGTGCATCCTTTGTGAGATTATGTCATACTTCTCTGCTTGTATTTAATGGAACTGAGCAAAAACTGTGATGACACACTGCAGACAAGCTGTCCACTGTCTTGGACCATTATGTCTGGATCTCAGCAGTCCATCTGTCCCTCAAACTTTGTTTTATGGCCTTTGCTCCCAATCCAGTCTCTATTTGTGACAAGTCCAATGAGACTACCACAAAACCCCATCAGTGCTGTTATGTGGGACTGTGCAGGGGGAAATCAATGTTTCTGAGAAGCCTGGTTTGAGGAGTCTTGACTCTGTCAGGTTTAAGGGAACAGTAGGTGAAATGCAAATGTGAGCTGCCTTTCTAAAAGCAGGCAAGTCTGTGATGCACCTGTTTCCAAACTATATTTCGAAATTGCAGGCAGAAATACTTATTTATAACTGCAACCATTCCACTGTTTTCATTCAGAATTCACATAATTAAATTTTTTCACTGATTTTTAGTTCCCAAAGTGAGACATGAAAGCAAGGTATTGATAATGACCCAGAGATTAGCTCAGTTGGTTAGAGCATGATGCTAATAATGCCAAGGTTGTGGGTTTGATCCCAGTCTGGGCCATTCACTTAAGAGTTGGACTCAATGATCCTTGTGGGTCCCTTCCAACCAAGAATATTCTGTGTGAACATATGCTAAAAAATCCTTGCTAATGTAGGCCAGTGTACCTGTTGATGTGCTGCAACATGTTTGATTGCCATTAAATGCTGCAAAAATTAGCAGCTGTGATTGTCCCAGCTTTAAAGTGACAGATGTCGACTGGTCAAACTTGGCGATCGTGGGTGCACACAGGTATGGATGCATGTATATGCTTAAGAATGTAAAGTATGTAAAATTATGTAAAATAAAATATGGAGCAGGTTAAGCTTGGAATGACCACAAGCACAATGAAATCACAAGTAACCCATAAAACTTTTATGTAACATCATATTATCACGTCTTCTGCATCTACTGTATCTTCAATAGAAAATCTACTTTAGAAATGTCATGTATACCATTTTAGAATTATATGATAGTATTTATTGTACCCTCTCATCTGTAAAAGCCAGACCCCCTTTATATCAGCCCATCTGCAAAGGCCCTAAAAGGAAAAAAATTATATTTTAGAAACCCTATCTAACAAAAGCATTATTTTTCAAGCCGCTGAATATGCTGTTTATATGGTACTGCTTCTCAGGATTATCAGGAGCTAGCAGCTGGAAACCTCTTAGTCTTCTTTAGTGGATTCTGTATATGGAAATTCTATGAGAAATATGTTCTTAAAGGGATGCATGAAGTTTCACCATTGTATGACAACATCATCCTTTTATATTTTATAATGGTGCACTCTGATACAATTTTCTTAGCTCCTGCTCCTTCTCCACAGAAGGCAAGAGGGAGCAGTATTTATATCCCTGGGGTACATTTCCCACTGTTACTTTCTTGTTGGTATTGTAGATATTATATGTAGTTTCAATTGTCTGTTGGGGGACCTCCTCTCTCATGTGAGAGCTCTTGATCCTGTGATTCTCACTTTCTTGATGCTTTCTGACTATTTTGAAATCCACATAGCAAACATGGGTATAGTTTCTCACACTTTTTCTCATTAGCAGGAAATCCTGTGTATTTCTAAGTTTTTACAGCCTGATACTTTAGTAAGTTAGTTTGTGTTACCAAGAATCACCTCTAATCCCAGTGTCATATGACAGGACCTAAGATGAGTTATCTTCTTCAGTGTCAGCACCACTGCTTTCTGTTGTGAGCTTCACACCCCTCTTTTCCAGCATACTCTTGGGATTATCAGTACCGGTTAAATTGCTTTGTTAAGAGAATCTGACGATGAAGCTGATGTTGCCTATCAGAATCATAGGTGCCAGAGAGGATTAACAGTGATGTTTAGGTCATATCTAATGAATTCCTGCATCCTGCTGAGGAAATCACAGCTCTCAAATTAAGGACCCATTTTATCAGCATAACTGCAGTGTCTGACACTACAAGTCTATTTCCCTAGGGGAATTATGTAGAGTAGAAATTAGGACTTGTATGCACATATTGATGGACACTGTTTCTAAATTTAGCTTAATGCACTGATGCCAAGAGGACAGTGCTACAAATTACAAATTCCTTGACCTAATTCACTATGTGAACCTTCCACAAATGACAAAATACCAAACGGCTGGGAGAAAAGGCGAGTTACTCTTTATACTGTTGGTCGGGAGTTTCTTTTGTCAGCTCCCCATCCCTTCTAATTTTTTTATTGTAAAAATTTGAATAGGTTGCTTTCAAATGATTCTGTTTGCTGACACAGGTAGCCTCACTTTTCAGCTTAACTGACTTCTATTGCAAACTGTTACTGATGCAGAAACATTTTGTATAAGTTTACATTTCAACATATTATTCAGTTTCAGCAATTTCCTGAAACCTCTACTGGACTTGTAAACTGCAGATTCAGTCTTTAGTGTTGCTAAGGAATATTCTATTGCTATTCAATTTCTAACATTTTTCAATTTCAGAAGTTGCTGAGGTTTGTTTCTGGTTTGTTTTACTAGGGATCTCTAAAGTGCTCCTTTCTTACACAGGGTTATAATTAAGTGCTTTGGAAAGAAGGTGTGAATCTCTTGGTGCAAACTTTCAGAACAGATCGAGAATCTCAGTTCTTCTGGATTCCTCAAATTTGATTTGGTTGAACTTGAGGTTCTCAGGCTTGGCTTCTGAGAAAAAAAAGTGTAGTAACAGGTAGTAAAGGCCATGCCTTGTAACATGAAATTGAGTTTTCACTTGCAAGCAATTGGGCAGAGACCAATTTACCTGCCTTTCCCTTATATTGCTGTTGTAGATACTTAACTTGCAGAGTGTATACTGCTTCCCTGGAATTAATTGGACAGTTCATACCTCACAGAGCTGTACCTCCCAGATTTCTGTATATACATAAAATGCTTCTATGTGTTATATTTAATGCACCTTTTGAGGGATTTTCCACATCTATGGTTGTAGATATTTAAAATTTGAAATTGGATAGAGATGCATCCACAATGAGTATTGTGAAATCTTATTTTTCAGGTACTTTTTTCCCTAGAATATAATTTACAAATCAAGCTGCTAGCATTCCATATAGAGCTCATAGTCAAGTAGATACTTTACTGTGTGATTCAGTAGGATTGTTTATCTTTATCTGTGGGTGAGGATGTGCTGTTTCCTCCTTTATCTTTATCTTACTATCCCTATTTCTTAGCTAGATTGTCTTTTTAAATATAATTGCTATTGGTATGGAATTGTGTAGGGAATGTAAAGTGTAAACCATTCTCATGGAAGTGTCATGGAGGGATTTTATTTGTGTGTTAAGGGCCTAGCTGATATACCCTTTCAAGTCTGAAGTGGCAGAGATGGTTACAAAAATGCAAGTGGCTAAGAACATTAAAATAAGATAACATCTGTAGTTTATTTCCAAATTAGAAAAATAGGTATAAACAGAGCTCTTAGATTCATGGTATTGTATCTGTATGCTTCAATTCAACTGATTTACTTCATATGCAAAAGTGCTTTTGTAGATCTGGCCACTATGATTTTTTTGTTGAAAGATCCAGGGTCTCTGGAAGGGTTGTGGAAGCTTGGGAGAAGCATTTGCTATTCCATTATACGCTAGTTGAATTCTAGTTCTGTTGTCAACCAATGATTTGTTAATGAAATTGTGGCTTTAACTTCATCAAATTAATAAGTAAACAAATGAGGCAAAGAAAAGATAGACCCTCAGTGAGTGACAAGAACAGTTTATACTTGCTTTATGCAGCAATTGGCAGACACCAGTCCCAGCATCAGTAGCACCTTGTGCTCACCAAGGCAGAGGTATGTTGAAGCTTAAATCCTGAGTTAAACACTGTTTAAAAAAAAAAAAGAAAAGAAAAAAAAAAACCCTGAAAACCCTCTCATTAAAAACAGAAGAGGCAATACGAACCAATATGAACATTTCTTTGTCTCCCCAAAACACGTAAAAAAAAAAGTAAATTCCTTTTCCCTTGAAAAGTTGTATTATTATATATTGAAACTTGAGTTACAGGGAAAGATCAGGAAAGGACTCCGGTGGTTAACCACTATCATCACACTGTGCATACAGCATTTTTACACCAATTAAACGAAGAGCCCAGGATTAAAATCTGAGTTACCTTTGCCTGTCCTGTATGGGTGGTAGCAAGTGATACGTTGATGCAACAGATCTAAATTAATGTCTTTGCATTTCCAACAGCTCCAACAGTGTAAAGCAGAAGATTGTTTCTGACCAAAAAGTTGACAGTCTGCCATGTGTGTGGTAGTGAGTTACAATCAGAAATGTGAAGCACGCAACTGTATTAACTGCTTGCTGACCCTTCTGACGAACATTACTATTTCCACTGCAAAGACAGTTGAACAACTCCTAAAGAGCAGCTTCATGAAATCCAGGAAGGTTTACATTCTTACGCCAGACTTAAACTTCTGTGACTTAGAAGATACTGTACAACATGTTTGGTTGTCTTGGCTGCACTGCAGCGCCTGTCAGAGGTGGCACACACTTGAGTCATGTGCTTTTAAACCTTTCCCAAGTGTCAGAATTTGTCACAAGTTAAGGCAAAATTGGGTCACAGTGATACAGGAGAAGCAATGGCACATTGGAAGATAAGCCCCACGTACACAGCATCCTTGCAAATTCGGAAAATTCACAGCTGAAAAAGGAAGGGCAGGCTAAGAAAAAAGTGGCTGAAATGAGTTAAAAGCACTTACATATTATGTTGGCTACTACTGAAACTCCAATATTATCATTAGTTTTAATCATTCAAGTCTGGAGTACCATTTCATACATCCTGTAGTCTGTAGATCACGACAGCATTTTGAAAATGTGGTAATTGGAAGAGAAGACCAGCAGTGAAAAAGCAAATATTGATGAATGTCCTACTTTGTTTATTTTCTTTCAGTTTACAAGCTTTGAGGAAGGAAAAGTCCCGAGATGCTGCTCGCTCTCGCCGGGGAAAAGAGAACTTTGAATTCTATGAGTTGGCGAAGTTGTTGCCGCTGCCTGCAGCCATTACTAGCCAGCTTGACAAGGCATCCATCATCCGACTTACAATTAGCTATCTGAAAATGAGGGATTTTGCTAACCAAGGTGATCCTCCGTGGAACTTGAGAATGGAAGGACCTCCACCGAATACATCAGTAAAAGGTATGGAGAAAATATGTTGTGTAGTATCGAATATGGCAGCCTTTAGTAACCTCTAAATTGAAATTTTTACCATAATCCTTTCTTCTTTCCCTGCATATCAAATCCTTTAAAGGGATTCAAATGTGGAAATCTGAGGTCTGCATGAGAAAGACACCATGTGAAGGTGAAATAAACCTCTTATTTTATTTATTTTTTATTTAACAACAAACCTATTGATGTAACTGTTACAGCTGTAAGTCTTCTGGGTAATGTAGACTAAATTGTTTCAAGTTATTTAGCTAATATTGTGTTGCTTTGTTTTAGTATTTTACATAAGGATGTGTTTGAGAGGAACATGGCATTATTCCTTGAGAACTCAATCTCTTAATTCTCTGACTATACCTTAAATGTAGAATCATCTATTTCTGAAGTTTGAGAGCATCACGTCCAAGTATTTAAACCTTCAGGCGAGAGACTAGGATTTTATTTATCATCTTGTAATATCTATAGAAATTATTTTGACTTCTGAACCACTAGGCATCTATCAACATTTCAGACAAAATAGACTTTTCAATATTAAACAACCTTTTTTTCATGCTCAAACAAGCAGTCATGCAGTAAAATCAGTTTTAGATGTGAACTGCCACGCAGTCAGGTAAAGGAAGAATCAGTCAGTGGTTTTTGAGGTTGTGTGCTTGCTGGTCTTAGGTAGTGTTTCCAATTACTTGTGTAAAGTGGATTTTTTTAATAAATTTTTTTTTTTTACTTATGCTTCTCATGTCAATGAGTGTGATCTTGCTGTCTGATAAGCATTTTAAATTAGTGAGCAAGTTGCATGCCAAAACCTGGGATTTCTGGTTGTCCTGGCTTTGACAGCATAGAAAACTCCTCAGTTTATTTTAGCTACCAATCTCCCATCTTGGTGGAAACATATTTTGGAAAGAGGCATATGACATTTGAGCACCCCAGGTTTTTTCCACACATTATGAAACATAAACTCTTAATCTATACTAAACTAGATAGAATGAGGCAAAAGAAAAGCCACCTTTAAGGGTGGAGGGAGGAGGTGGAGATAGAATCTTATTTATCAGCCCACTACTGTCCATGAAGGGTTACTGGTATGGATGGTGCAAAGGGCTTTTACCTGCTCTTCCATTTAAAGGAAGTGATATTAGTTAAGGAAAGTTATAATTTTCAGTGGATGGAGATAGACATGGAGGGCAAAAACTGAAACACTTTCAGGCTGAGGATTTGGTAGCTGGACATAGCTGTGGTCATTTTATATATTTAATTTATATTATCTGCTACATTATATATCATTCTCATGGAGAGAAAAAGGTAATAGTTACATCATTCAGAGCATGAGTATAACATGGTTCATCAGCCTGCTGATATAATATGCAAATGTTCTCCATTTTTTCAGGATGAGAGTTTATTCTCAGACAATTAAACAGTGTTTCAAGGTGGATGTAAAGTGGACTCTGCTGTCCTGTACTACCGAAAATCTGAGCTCTGCAGATCTCTGTGAATGTCTTCAGAGCATTTGGGATGTTTTTCATTATCCTCTTGTGGAACATATACCGGAATACTAAAGCTTCCTTTCTGTACAAAGATTCTAATGAGTAAAGGAATTTTAAGGGAGAATGAGATCTTATTCTTAAACAACAGCATAAATAGTCTGACCTAGATTAACATTTTTCTTCCTATAAAAGAGCTAGTAAGTGTTTAATGCCTGTTCACCCTATCTGATAGCCCTGCTCCTCCACCCATCTGGTGATACAGTTCCCATGCTTCTAGGGGTAGGGGGTATGCGAGTGCTGAGGAAGGGGTTTTACCTTTTTCTTTTCCCGTGTTTGTATGCTTAGCTTTACAGTAAGTAGTCTTGTATTAGTTATGTGTCAATAATATTGAAACAATTTTGATGAAACAGTGTTTCATTGTATAAGAATTTCGCATAAGCAAGTTTAACTGTAGAGTACAGGTATATTTTATTACTTCACCAGTTCTTCTTACATAGAAACATTCTGATCAAACATTCATGAAATTACATCAAAAGAAATTCAGTTTCATTTATTAAGGTTGGTTTTTGCTGCCCTTGAAGTTCATTTGTATAAACAAGCTCACAAAAATAGCTTAAAGCTTCACATGAAGTATGGTTGATAAACCTACAATAAAACACTAGAAATTATACTTTGTGTGTGCCCAAGCAATATTCTGAATAGACTTAAAGGTATTTGGAGAATTATATGAGAGGTACTTATGTTGTGTAGGCAACTGTTTGTTTTTTTTTTTCTTCCTTACAAATGTTTTGATCTGCTTGTGTTAATCATTAAATTTAAAAGCTTAATTTTAAATTTTCCTCCAGTACTGTGCAGCAATTTAATAATTTTAATATAATATTTCAGGAAGGTCCTTTACTCTGCCCTGTATTTATCACAGCTTTTCGTACAAGTCTGTAAAGGCTGATGAGTTTGTTTTCTTATGCCTACTGTGTAGTGATCACTACAAGTTATGCTTCCAAATGAGCACTAAGGTAACTCCATATAATGTTTCCGGAGTCAATTACTTCATGGAAATATCTTGAGCAATTGGAAAGTAACAGATAGTTTTCTCCATTATTGTAGAAATATCTGTATTGTTATAATACAGATCAAATCTACAATGAACATTATGCATTATTCAAGAAATGACCAGGCATTCTCAGCAGTGTTTCAGCTAAATAACTGATGATTGTAACCTTTAAAGAAATCTCATTGTGGTTACTATTGGTAAATCATTTCTCCATTCATAGTAATCTTTATTTAGAGGTGATCTAGAAACCATTATATCTTTTATTAATCTTAGAAGCAATAGACATGATTTGACATTTGCTAAAAATGGAAATATTTTCCATCTTCTAATAGAGCAGACTTCACTTGTTTTTCTTTTGGTACATTATCTAAGGTTTTCTGTGTATAGGAAGTCTTAGTCCTTGTAAGCAAACACACACATAGAAGATGAGTTTAAAGACAGTTCTTAGAGACCTGGGCAAGTCTCTAGGAAAAGTTATTTAGAGTCAGTAGGAATAAAATTGCCATTCTTTGATAGTACATAAATTATGTACTATTTTGCAGTAACTCTGTTTCCATCCTTCCAGAAGTCTTTATTCTGAGTTTGGGGTATGTTTCAACAATAATAAATAAGCCACTGATCAACTTTTTTAACTCAAAGGTGGGTTTTCTAAAAGTTACCTGGGAATAGAAGTATTTTCATAGTATATACTGTGTGTTCAGCCAGTAAGTGGTGTTTTACCTAGCATGGCACTTGAAAACATCTGGTACATTCTGATACTAGGCCCTGTAATCCTCTTCCAAACTGAAACTCTTGTGAGAACCCTCTTATTTTGGAATAGTGTCTTCAAATGATTGACTCCAAGTTTCTTTGTGGGTGTTTTTAACAAGCCTTTTTTTCCTTTTTTTCTTTTTTTTTAAGTGAAGAAAGGAAGTGAGGAGAGGAGCATGAGGCATACTGTTGTTCTTTGATGTTTTGAATCTGTTTGACTGACATAAAGTCATGCTGTGTATTTTGGTTTTGGGCAATCTTTGGGACACTGTTTCTGACTGGGGACCACTGTCACTATAAAAAGAAGGCTCATGACTCTGTCTTGAACAAAGTTCCCAGCATTTACCATTTCTGTTTCTTTTGAAGTAGCGATTAGATACGGTAGTCTGTGCCTAATTTAGCAAACCCTTGTCCTGGAAATTTGCCATGATGACATCAAAATCATTATTAAATTTTAACTATTTTTCTATTCAAGTAAGGTGTTAATTTCTGTTTTTGGAAGTGTTTGTGCAAGGCCATAATTTCCTGCTGAATTATGTGACATATGGAAACTAGAGCGCGTCAAGTTAAAAGTGGGTTTGAGTTTTATTTTTTGAAGCCAAATCTTTACATTTTACGTTACATAAGTAAAATGACCTTACTTTTCTGCTGTAAGAGAAGAGATGAATGAGGGTGCATCAGAGGAGTGAAAAGGACTTCAGTAAATAGTACTGACCGACTGGTAGGTTGCATAAAGAATGTCACTTCTAGTTTAGCCATCTCTGCTTTTAGTGTTTTGTGTTCTGCAATTAGGTAGTTTTATATGTGTGTTTTGGAATTAGTATATATCAGTATGAAAAAAAATCAGATGCTATCAGAAGTATTTGCGGTGTACTGAAATATTTCTTATCCAAATTGTCCTTGCTTGATGTAAGTAAACACAACTGAAAAACTACTTGCAGTAAAGCACTCAGTGTTAGTACAATTCTGCATTGGTAATGATAGTTTAAAAAAAATTGCTAATGATACGAAGAAAAAATTTAAAACAAAATTACACCTGTTTCCTTCAATCTAGCATGTTTTTCAAAGGATCCATTCTCAAAATAAACAAAATATGTAAGCTTGAAAATGAACTCGATGTCTTGTCATACTGTGGGACTTGGGGTGGAGGAAATAAGTCCAGCACTTTGAATTCTGTGGGAAAGAAAATAAACAATAATGATAATTGGAAAGTGTGGTAATTGTTATCCCAAATGTCAAGTGGAATTACTTTCATTAATTTAAATACCTTTTTCTAATGATTTCTGTGCTGGATATGTAGGCATTTATAAGAGAGAAATAAGTTGTTCTCTTCTGCATGATCTCATTGTGGAAACACTTTAAATAACATTACCTGTTGTTAGCCTTTTATATTTTAAGTGGAGTGTTGTCTTCTGAGCAGGAGTTGCAAGACAGTACAAGCCTTTCCCTGCCAAAACCCACAAGCCTTCCAGTAAGACTGGCCTTTTGTTCTGAATTACTACACAATTTTCTCTCAGGGAAACTATCTACAGGGGCAAAGAAATAAGAATTACTTTCTTCCTCAGTGTTTTTGGCCTAAGACGTTTGTTTTCACTGTAAAAAGCGAAAAAGGCAATCAGATGAAAAGAGAATAATGCAGATGAATTGGTGGTATTCCTTGCTATGAAAAGAATCTCCAAATCTTGCCATCCCACTTCATGCAGAACTTCTGCTCCTGTGCTGGAGAGTTCTTGATAGCCCTATAATTTATTTCTCCCTGTCTTGCAAGCATTATTCTTGCAAGAATAATTCAGAAGAATCTTATCTCTGTTTTTATATAGGCCACTGTGAAGTTCTCAGTATCAAACTGTGTATCAGTATCAAACACTGATTGTAAGCGTAATGTTTATCCATTGTAAACCTGTTTATGTGATCATAGGGGAAGTGCAGCTGTAGGATTAGATAGCTTAGTCATCAACCTATTACATAAATTACATAAGATGATTAGGTGTTGTTTGAATGTAGAAATCGAGTACGGAAAATTTCAGGAGGTCAGTGGTAAAACATTAATGTTCTCTATAAGAACTATTGATGACTTTCTGGTATGAAAGATATGGAACCCAAAGTGAGGTAGCTCAGTTTGAATCTCATTGTGATAGATAAAATGAATTGAATATGGGACTCAAAGTTGGTGATTGCTTGGTGACAAGTGATCACAACCTGATTGCTTTCAATCTCTGAAAATGGAGGAGGATGCTGACTAATATACTTAGTACTTTTGAGGGTCTAATTGCCTAATGGGTAAACTTATGTGTGAAATTGATTGTGAGGAAAAATTTGGATGAAAAAAATTTTTGAAATTATACTTTTCTATGCACCTAAAAATTCTAAGACTGCATCCTTTTTCAGAATGAATAATAAAAACAATTATTTTGAAAAAATATGTTTGATTATTTATATAAAACTTAGGGAATTAAAGGGAAATACATAGCAAGATAAACTGTAATGTCTGAGGTGCAGAATGTTGGCAAAGACAAGTAGAGACATTAAGGAAAAATCTAAAAGGATTAGAAAATTCAAGAAAAACTAGATTTATGTGTATTAGAAATGTGAAACCATTCCAGAGACAGTAGAGGCTCTTTAGCAGTAAGGTACAGTAAAACTTCTACTGATGCAGAAAAGACAGAACAGGTTGATAAGGTTTATTTAAGTGCTTGCCTGTACTGAATCCATTCTACAGGTCTTTATAGTTCAGGTTACTGTTAACGGCAGTGTTGAAGGAGCATATGCAATCATAGGCATCAACACTAGAAAAACTAAGGGAGGAGAATTTGATTCTCAGAGTTCATGGTTTGGTGGACTTGACAGAGTTAGATTTAGCTTAACAGTTGAACTGGGTCATCTTAAATGTCTTTTCCAACCTAAATGATGATCTGATCCTATATCATATCTTTTTTGTCAATATGAGATTATTGTAGATTGTTGTGGTTTTTGTCTTTTTTGATCATCCTTGTTTCTCCCTAAAACTTCTCATGCAAAAGCATTCTGCTGCTGGAATACAAATGTTGGAGTCCCAAACATGAGGCTCCAAGAACTGCCTCCTCTGTGTTTGAGTCATACCCATACATGATGAATTCTGTCTGTATCATTTTTGCTGGGAAAATAAGAAATGTTTCCTTAGTGCCTATGGCAAACTTTTAGACATACTTGAAAAAGGATATAAGTCTCGTACATGCCAAAAAACCAGAGTGAGAAAACTTCTCACATCTATGTAATATCTACAGTCATGTGCCCATTGTAGTTGACTGAAAGGATTTGGGGGGTTTTTATGAAGCAGAACAGGAATAATGGGAAAAGCACTTCAAGTTCACCTCTCCTTTTTTCTTGCATGAACAAAGGCATAAAAAGAACCTAACTGATCCTTCCAGTTTTGCTACCAGAAATAATAGAATGATTTACTTTCTCATGGCGTTTTATTTGTCTCATAAAAAGTTCTATCCATCACTTCTGTGGAGACACAAAACATTTACTGCTAGTAACAAATTAATACTTTTTCTAAAATGTTGTCAATCAGATGTCAGTCCCTGGAAGAGTTGTTTATTGCTAGAACTCCACCTTACAACTTAAAAATTAAATAGGAAAACAACCACACAGTAAGTGTTTTTAAGAGCAAGGAAATGGAAAAGGTGACTTTAATGTCTTTTCTCTCACTCCCAACCACTACTGTATTTCCATTCTATTACACTGCAATTCATCTTCCTTTCTCTTCTTGTGCTGTTACACTGACTTGGTCATTTTTGCATTTTCATTATGTTCTTTAGTACGGCTTATTTTTCTTAGCCATTTGGGTTTTTTTTGAGTCCATAGATGAAACACTGAATATGCATAATGTCTTTGTCTTGTACTCAGTTTCCAGTGCTGACTCTCTCCTTTTCATAGTCCTGCATTTTTCTATACATCTTTGCATTCTTAATGTAGTCTTGGTAATGAAAACAACCTGGTGAAGAATATTAATATTTAAAAGAAACCTCAAAGTTTGTAACTTTTCACTTCATTCTTTTTTCCTTCAATGTTCATGTCTTTCTGTGCACAGTAGTGCTTATCAGATCAATAAAATTCACTCCTGAGTTGAGAACATACCTTTCTCATTCCACCTAAAAGATGGTGGGTGCTGTCATTACAATTACTTATTGACAACATTGATGGTATTGGCTGAGTGAGTTTTGACAAGAGCACAGGCTTCAGACTTGCAGAGGTAAATATGTGAGGAGGAATATAGTACTGACAGTTGCATTGGCTCCAACCTTAGTGTTGATAATAAAATAACCCAGGAAAAACTTTCAAATTAAAACCAAGTTAATTTCTTGTCAGTATGTAATGATATGGATTTTCATCCAGTAGAAATTTCTATGTAAAAGTCAGTGCCACAACAGTCCTCTTTTCCAAAGCTCTTAATAAAATGCTTCCATATGATTTTTGGATTCATGTTTTATGTTGCATGGGTTAGCTCCAGGTGGTCTTTTTTAGAAGCATGAATATCTTAAACTATATGTGCAGTCTACATAACTTTTTCAAATAACGCACATGATGGGGTTAGCCAATTACAGATGTGCAATGAATCCGGTGTGCCAAAAGCGCTTGTTCTGCTTTTTGCTTTTAGTAATCAGAAACAGTAATCACTCCTGTAGTTTTTGGTATGTAAAATCAAAAAAGGCTGTTGCTATCTGTAGATTACAGTATCTGATAGAACATTTATTTGTCTTTTTATTTGTCCTTTTCTGAACATAAGGAAAGTGCCTTTGCTGTGAAGAATGTTTTGGAAAAAGTCTCAGTCAAGCTCAATATTGTAGTGCACCATTTTGCAAATGAAAGAGGTTGAGGAATTGGATCTCATGATTGGATTCAACAGTTTCAGTATATCTTTCATTTCTTAGTCTCTTCAGCTGGGCAGAGAATGTAAGGACATACATAAAGCCCTGCTAAATTCAATACAGCTTAGCCTTTGTTTCTTCTATTATTGTAGTTTATTGGTTTCTGGGTCATCTGAACTTCTACCATATATCTCCCATTACATGTATGCTGCTTTTAGATCTGGTTGAATCTGTTGCAGAGACAATAAATGCATCTGTATGAAGAAATAGATTAACCAACTGATAATTAATGTAGTGGAAACTTAAAAAAAAAACAACCAAAAAACCCAAACAAATAAAAAACCCAGACAGGGAGTGCCTAGAGGGAATAAAGCAGTGTAAATAAATGGGCATTTATAATAATTGTTTTACCAAGAGTTACATCACTCCATATTACAAGTAAAAAATTAAGACTCAAATATTTTGTTTGAAATGAAAGAAAACACAAAAACTTTTCTTGAAATAGAAGGAGTAAATCCTCCCATCTCACCTGTTTGCAGTTATATATTTATTAGTATTTTCCAAAGTGGCTGTTTCAATATTTGGAGTAAATAATAGTCAGAGCCCTGAAAGTGAATTTGGAAGTATATGGATTTAATAATAATTCTTACTTTGATGTATTAGTTGTATTAGATACCTTTGGTCAACAGAGGTAGACCCAGCAATCTTAAAAACCAAAGTGCAATGATTTTATATCTATATAACCTGCAAGTATAACCACAATCTGACCAAAGTTTGACCACAATATCAACACAGCCTAATTTCTGCAACTGTTCTCTTTGAAGCCTGAGGAAGGAAATCGAGTTTCCACCAAATCCCTATGCTCTTGTGGTCTCCCATTTCAATCAGGGATATAAAGTAGAATACAATGAATCCATAGTAAAGACTTTCCCAGGACATTAGAGAGATCAGTAAAAACTGTTTTCATTAGCTGTCAGTAATTAGAGAACACCCTTCATAGAGAGCTTACAATTTAGAGAACATGTAAGCCTCTATATATATCCGAGTTTGCAAGGAAAATAAGAATCTCTACACAGCTGGGGAACTTGTGTTTTAAAATATCAAGTTCCCTTAAGAAACATCTATTTTCTAGCTTTTAAGCCAAGGTAAACATTTTTATTTTTAATTTCAAAGGCTTTAGTCATACCATGCTTTCTGTTACTATGGAAGGAAAGAAAGGCAAATACCTAACAAACTCATTAACACCAATTGTGCCAGAGTCAGAGAGTCATCCTCCTAAATGGAGCTGTTAGAAAATTCTTACCTTAATTTCAGTGCTTGAGCACATCATTCCCTGTAATTCTTACTCACAGACTTAGCTGAGTGCATCTGCACAAGCATGTGTCTGTTGTCACTTTGCATTCTATTTGTATCGTATAAAAATTGTTTTTGCTTTGCTTTGCTGTGGTAGTACCACATGCGACTGCATAATTCTATGTCTTATTTCATCATCTGTGAAGTCATTAAATGAATATTCATAATCATAAAAGAAAGATGGAGAAATATCTTTGCTCACATTTTTATACATATAGACAATTCTAAAACTTTACCTATAGCAAGCAGAATAATATCCTCAACATTACCTCGCTTCACATCTTAAAGAAAACCTAAAGTTGTGTAAAGGTTAGGAAAAATCAGAAACTGGTTTTTTTTATTTGCTTTTTTAAGTACTTACTGTATTTCTACGATTATCAGAGAAACTGTAAATGTATATATCCCCTTTCAGATTTGAATTACTGTGTATGCTAGCTGTTTCTCATCCTCTTCCTGTAGAACAGTGCTGATAATGCTAATAGAGAAATTGAGGCATATACAGATTTAGAGCAAGCTTTTCAAAAGAGTGCAGCGCTCCAACTGGAGCCAGATTTCAAAAGATCTCTGATCCTATTCAGCTACAAAATAAATAGCCAGATTTTCTAAAGATTTCAGCACTTTGGTAATCTGATCATAAGAAGCAGCTGCTGAGCACGTTTGCAAAGCCAGCTGAGAGTGATTTGCTCAATATCCCATGAGAAGTGTGTGTTAGAGCAGGGAATAGAGGCCTGTTCCCATGTCCTAAGACTAAGAGTCCAGTTCTCAAGCAATAACACTATCTTCATGTCCTTTGTAAGAATGCTATATTTAACAAAAGGAAATTTAACCATTTAGAAATTTAACCCATGTCTGTGAGGAGATATTTTTCAGAATAACATAAAGATTTGGTAGATAATGAACCAATCAAATAGGAGGAATATTGCTAATCCATTTTATACTGCATCTCTGTGTTATATTGTTTTAATTAGGTGTCTCATAAAAAAAAGTCCCTTTAATAATTTTTAAACATTTTTTAGTCCATTGCCAATTTTTTGAGTGTCACAAGAAAAAAATAGAATAACTAGATATTCTAAAAAAACCCTACAGAAACCTGTAGCAAGTATAATGTATGGCAAGTCCAGGTGTGATTTCTGTGGACTTCCACCCTCATACCACATTCCAAGGGCATAGTTTTTATTTTTCGTTTGCATTTTAAATGTTTCTCTCTGTCCCTACCTAGAGGTGAGGAAATGGGGTATTTAATTTTGTTTTTCTGAAGATAAGAATTTTTGTCATTTATTTAATACTTTAAACACTTTTCTCTTTACCATTATATGTCAGCTGTTTCTGCTTATTTTGTGTATAAATGCTGTTATTTACTCTTTCTTATCTTTGTAGTTTCTATCTCTGTGGGATTTTTTTTTCGTCTGCTATTCTTTTGCTCCAACGTCCTATCCTGAAGACTTAAAGGGCAAGTTTTCTTTCACAAATGTTATTAAGTTGCTGAGAGGAAAATTAACAGCTCACCTAACCTCGTCATACATTTTGCTTTTGTTGGTTTCTTCAACATCCTCATGGAGGATGTTGATTCCTTAACAACCTCATTAAACATAAAGGAACTATATTTTTCACACAGGCAGCTATGTTGAGAGGCCATTTGGCACCCTCGAGACTAAAAGCTCCAACATTTTACAAGACCTGCCTATTGACTCACTCATCACTAGCTTGGACTCAGCCCAACAGAGGTTCCTTGGGTAGAAGCATCAGGCAAAGTCAGTGGTCAAACAGCTTTGCAGAGTTTGCTTATGGGCAGTTTTGATGTAATTTGGTCTTCAGCAGTGATTATGCCAGACAGTGAATGTGAATGTGAAGATCTCCATATCTGCCTTGAAAGGGTTATCATTTTACCTGACAAATAGGAAGCTGAATTTTGGAGACAGCGTCTGTTTGAACTGAACTGCACACAAAGGATAGGTACCATGGACATGAGATGATTGGTCCTTGAAGTGCAGAGCACTTGCAGAAGTGTTTTGTTCAGGTACAATGTTGAGCAGCTGTGATAAGCATCCAGTCTGACTTCTTGCAGACCTGAGACAGAAGACCTCATCCAGTATTTTCTGCATCTCTTTGAGAAACAGGCTTATCTCTTAGGAAAGTATCTAATGTTGATGTAAAGCATTTAAATGATAAAGAGTCAACTACATCCCTGTGCAGATTGTTCCAACGGTTAATTACTGTCAATGTGAAAAAAGTGTGCCTCATTTGTAGTCTTATTTCAGCTTCAACTTCCAAACGCTGGATCTTGTTATGCCTTTTTTCACTAGATTAATGAGCTGCCTACTGTCAGAATCTCTTCCACATGTAGGTATTGTGATCCTCTTAACCTTCTTTTCAGTAACTAAATAAATTGAGCTTTCTTAGTCTTTCACTACAGGGAATGACTTTCAGAAGTCTAATCATTCTTACTTGAGTCCTATCCAATTTTCTAACATATTTTCAGAATGGAGGAAACCATAGCTGAACACAGTATTTCAGTAGCAGTGTCATAAAAACCTAAGGTAAAACTTGCAGTAACTATTTCAGTGTGATGTTCTCTGATTTAATGTATGTATTCAATATACATTTTCATGTAATAGGAATGGGTCATTTTGGTTTCTGTTCTACTTTGGGAACTAACATTAATGTCTCCCTCATTGCGGTTCTGGATTCCTTTTGCTGATAAGGATTGAACAATGTCAGGAGGTGAATTCTCGTGAATAATTGTGAATGCTGAAGGTTACCCTTGATTTTATATTTTGTTTCAATGACATAATTCTTTCAGTAGGAATAGGTTGTGATAGAGCAAACTGAAAATAGAGAACAGGCACCACAAGGTGAGATTTGGGTAGTAATCTTCTGGGGCAAGTGGCTTTCACAGTTAGGATATTGAATGGGTCACGATAGATACACGTGCAATGTTACCTTACCCACAGAATTCAGAAGATTTCTGGAAACAAAAATCTACTCCGAGTTGTCTGAATAATTCCTTTGGACACCTTCCAGTTTGATAGCTGTCTTATTGAGGGAACTTGCATTGTCATGTTGGGTATCAATTTCATAGCTGGACAGGAGAAACCAAAGCACAGACAAACTAAGCGAGCTCAGGAGATCCTTCCTAAGCATGAGAAAAGGTTCCATTCAATCCAGACCTGCCTCAAAGTCACCTCAACAATCCTAGTACTATGGTGCACAGAAGCTAGCAATCTGCAGAGAAAAGGAATAGACTTTCTAAAACAGCATATAAACTGGAGCTAGAATTTGTATGGAAATAGGAAGAAAATAATTCCTCCTGAATTCAGACTTCCCTTGGTTCAAAATTAGAGTTAAGTGAACTCCTCCTCAGACTACCTACATGATTTGAGTTCAGCTGTCTCCAGTATTTCCAAGTAGTGAAAAGAGGTGAGCCATGTCCTTAACAAGAAGGTAGCTGCTTCAGAGTCAGGTAGTTTCTTCACAAGTGGAAATAAAACCGCAGATTTTGACAGTGACTTCCTTCAGTTTGTGTTCTCAACAGTAAATTCTGTAAGTAACAGACAAAGGTTTCAAGCTCTCAGTGGTTTACCACTGTGAAATGCTTTGGGAGAAAGATATTTGACTTTCTTTTTAATCCCATATAAAAGCTGTCTCCTCAGACTTCAGGGTCAATTCCTTTAACTTTTCAAAAATGCAGTTGCATTTAGTTAACTTTCCTAGCCCAGCCAGCAATTTTTGGTCAGCTTAGGAGAAACTGTGCTTCAGTCCTCACTTCAGAGCCTTGGGATTTCATCTGTCCTCAAAAATTTGGGGTGGTTTCAGAACTTTAGGTCTTGCTTTTCTTGTTTACAAAGTGAGTAAGAAAAGAAAACTCTTGCATATGAAGTGGTCTCACTCACCGTTGCCCTGCTGGGAGGAGATTGAGTATACTCTTACTGGCAGACTGAAGAGACAGATACTTTGTCTCAGTTACTTTCTTCCCTCATCTCATAGTACCAACAATTTTTGGATTGACAGTACTCATATCTGCCTTGATTTCTTTCCCAAAGATATATACGAGGCTTTGTTACTCAGAACACTGGTTAGCATTTAAAAATGCTTTGGCATCTTTGCCGAAAGTGTTACATATATCTTATTCAATGACAAATTGTATATTTATCCAAGGATAAATTGGTTAAGTGCATTCATTTGCAAAACTTCTCTACAAAACTATTAAAGGACTCTTTTTTTTAAAGGGAAATATGAATATTAATATGTAATATTTGAGAGGAAAATGTCAGGTTCCAGTTTATTTCTGCTATTAATGGAGTTGTTTGTGTATATATAAATGCATTTTACTAAGTTACAAGAGTAACAAGAAAGTTCAAAATCATCTGAATCCACCTGGCATATATTTTGTGCTTCTAACAATTTCAGTTTAATACCTCCGTTTAGTTTCGTACCAATCATTTATACTGACAAAAAGAAGGAAAAGAAAACAAGGAACCTGTCATCAATCATTCATTTAATCAAGTAGCAAAAATAGATAAATAAACATACTGAGTTAATTATTCTTCTATATGTAATGATCGACAATAATCTTAATTTATTCCCTTTTTTAACCTTTGACTGTCAGTTTAGTTGAGATTAATAAGCAATGACAAAATGAGAAGAAATAAATTTCTGATAGCTACTGAATGTTGCTAACATTGGAGTGTTTCCCCCGAAACTTCTCCCTGAAGATGTATCAGATCTCTGTCATGTGTTATTTTTCACACTTTTTTGTGCCATGTTTCATGCCATTTTGTTAATTGCTATTAGTTTACAGACATATGGTCAGGAATATTTTATGAATGAAGAGGTTTCTGGAATGTACAATATTACTTCACATTTATATGAGAATTGTAATTTGAAGCTCTCAAAATACTTTGCACATGTTATTGCAGAGTATATTCAAAAGCTAGCAAAAAAGAGAGTGCTACAGCTAATAACTTTTGTATCTGCTCCATCCATCAGACAGTGTTTCTTCCATAGTGAATCTTCTTCTCCCTTTGCAGTGTTTTATTGGGTGCATACAAACCAAAGAGAGGATTTTCAGGCAGATTTCCCAAAGCAGCTCTCCATGTTGGGAGTGCAGGAGGGTTAGCTCAAGCCCTTCTCCCAGCTTTTTGCCATCAAACTGTCTCCCTAGATGTGAACAGGCACCTGAATAGATTCTCATCAATCAGTTACTCCAGCTTCTAAAATATCTTTCTGTACTGATATTCCTGTACATTACTAATAGTTGTCCTGAACAATACATGAAAAGTGTATTTTTGCAGCTTTTTTTTAAATACTGTGTAGCATGTCATTCAAATAAGTGGAAGACATAGTGTATGACATGCTTTTCATCTAGCTTGAATGGTGTATCAATGCACACAATATTTCAGTTATATTAGAAATAATCAGGTTTTATTCAGGTGTATTTCCTGCAGTATTTAAATAAAAGTGTTTTTACATATTTCAGAGATGAAAAAGGTTTGTATTTGGATATATGTGTTTTAGTAATGAAGGCCAAAACTTCTGAGGCACAAATGTGTAAATTTGCCCTTAACAGATTTTGTGTTTGGATTCCTGGGTTAGGTTTTTTTTGTTTGTTTTTGTTTTTCCCTAAAAGGAATCATCTAGTTACATATAAGCAGATAGTCCCCCAAACGGCTGTTTTCAGAGATTCAAAACAAGAAAATATTTCTTCTACTCAAAAATTATGTGCAATATGATGTTTTTTTTAAGGAATGAAGGAAGGCAGAGATGGTAGTGATATTTGCCTAAACATAGGTTTTCATATATTAAGAAAAAAAAAAGAGAAAAAGAAAAAAACCCAAACACCAAAACCAACAGAAAAAAATTCAGAAAAGAGAAAAGCCAGTTATTGGCATAGCGTGTAGGCATCAGTTCTTCAAAGGCACACTTCATGTTTGTGTGAGAGATTTCCTGATAGACCTGCATCCTGGGGACAGACACCCTTGTCACTGCATGGCCTTCAGAGGGACTGTGGTTGTGCTGGACTGCAGCTGGGCAGGCGGAGGCCAGAGCTGGGCAGGCTGTGGTGGGGTGTACAGCCACCAGGGCGCTTTGGGCTGTGTTAATGGCACAACCATGCAGGTAACCATGCACAGCTGCATCCTGCTGCCTTCCCGAAGCACAAATAAGGTTGAGAGGCCCACAAAGGGCTATAGACCTTCTGAGAGTGGGCAGTGGAGTAGGCTGTAACTAATAATTGTAAGGTAAGAACAGTTAGTAAGCACTGCAGGAGCAATAAGCAACCACTATGACAGTTACCCGAGTCTTGACTCTGAGGATCTCATCCCATACTCTGTAGGTAACTGGAGACAAAGAATTTGTTTTTGCTTATTCAGGCTTTGTTTAAAGATCTAAAATTTTACTCCTTGGGAAAACAATGAATTTTCTGACTCAGGTCGTACTGAATGCTGTATATCCAATAAGAAGTATTCTAAATCAAGATTTTTTTTTTTCAGTAAAAAATAGCAAAAAATATTTAGAATTATTTTCTCACTTGAGGCAAAAATGTGCAACTCTAGTTGTGTCACATAAAATAGCAAAACATAAAATATGTCACATAAAATATGTGAAACATAAAATAGTGGACACTACCACAAAAATCCTTAAAAGCAATCCACCTAAATTTTTTTTCTGCAGTGGCATATCTCCTCTGCCCCTTCATCGGGCTAAGCACAGTCTAGCTCTTTGTATGTAAGAGCTTTATGTTTATTAGCAGCTGTTTTCTCCTAGCTAAGCTTAATGAAGATAGGGAATAAGATTAAAAGGTCTATATTATTCTACTTTCTGGTAGGAAGGATGGAATTGCGAATGTGAATTGTCCCATTGCTGGTGTTCGTTCTGAGCATTTGCGCTGGCGCTCTCTGGTCTCTCCGTTGCTGAGGGAAGATGGTTCCCTCTAAGAGCACAGCTCTACTCTAGCAGATTGGCATCAGTGGTAGCTGACTGACACTGGCAGAACCTTTTGTAGGAATTTTCTTCTTGCCATGATTATTTTTTTTAAACCAGACACACTCTAGAAAATATATGAATTCTTGCTCACTGAAGAAATTATGTTTAAGAAAAAAATATAGATTTCTTATTCTTATTTGACTATTACATTTCTAGCCTTTACAAACTCATAACTGACATGATTTTTCAAGTTAGAAATTTTAAAAAATACAAATTTTGGAATTTAATGTTTTTGAAACAGTAACACAGAATTCAACTGTTTTTCAGCTCAGTATATTTCTTTAAACAAAAAAGATACTTTTTTTCCCCATGTTTGGAACAGATCTTGGTATCAATAGTAGACTGAAATGTTACTTAATGGAAATTCTTTTATTTCCAATTTAAATTTTCCAGACTTCCCTGTCTTATATAGCATTTATTAAGTATTTGAACTGTATTTTCTTTGCATTTTACTGAACAGCTTATGTACTCAAAGCATCACCTAAGAACCAATAACACATTCTTGACTGAATAATGATGTATGTTGAATGTTACTTTTTTTGTCTTATAAATGGATGGCAATTTACACAGCTGTGGATGTGGGATGTTTCAATCCCAGACCATGTTGTAAGAAAAATTGAATGACAGTGAGCAAAACAGCAGTAATTATAAAACTAATTACTAAATGCTGATGATGCCCATAGGCTTTGCATAACTAAAATTAGAAAAGGAAATTGCTTTCGGCTTCAGAGAGGCAACATGCTAGTTATTTCACTGTTTCAGTCAAAATGGAACATGGTGTATAAAGTTCAATAACGAAAAACCCCACATTAGTTTATGCACATATTTTTTCATACTCAAATGTTAAAGTATTCAGGCTTTTTATCTTTTAATACAAATACATCTGTAACAAAAATCTAGAAAAGTGACATGAAACAACTTGTTGGACATCCTTCTATATAGTTTTACAAGACCTAATTTACCACTGAATTACTTTTTATTTACATTTAGAAAAATGTACATGAATATAAAAAAAAGGAAGGGTTTCCTATCACCTAGGCCCAAATGAAAGAAATGTTTGGAAAAAAACTCAGAAGATTGGATTTCAAAATTCCCTCAGCTGAGTTCCAGCTCATATTATGTATATCTTGGGGATACATGTAAGTATATATGTATGTATGGGGACCATATTAATTTGCTACACTTATATGTGTTTTCCCAGGGATAGAATTGCTGAAATGAATCTTAATGATCACTTTGAATATAGTATATTTTTATATTTTTTGTTCATGTCTGTATTACTTATACATTCATGCATACATAGGCATAAAATACCTAAATGGAGCACACATGTCTTTATAGGCAAATTCAATGTGCCTTCTATAGGAGTACAATATATATTTCAGTGTGGTGAGGTTTTTCAGTACTGTGTTTATGCTTTAACCTGCAGAATATGAAAATCCCATGCATTCTTTAAAAATTTATTTCTACAAAAATGTACTAAACCTGCTTGTAAGACTCAGTTAACGCTTAGAATCTATGATGTTGTTTCATAGACAATTACATGGAAATGATGGGATTTATCCTTTGAATTTAGGTTGGGGTTTGTTATTTTTTTTAAATTCTCAATTTTTATTTCACTTTTTTTTTTATCTAAGCTGGGAAATATTTATACTTGTTTTGTGAGAACAACTGATAGATAGCAACTTCTCAAATGCTTGAAAGAAATGCTCACTAGATTCTCATCGAGCAGTCTATGTCGAATGAATAAAAACCATCGAGTTTGAATATGTGTTTTTAACTTTCAGTTAGTTGAAATACATCTAGATTTAACAGCTGATGATAATGAAATTTAAAAATGGAAAATGCAAATTCTGTAACATGAATTATTTTCAAGGTTGTATATTATATTAAATTTTCTGGTAAGTAAACTGTAAGCCTTAGGACCATCTTTATTTAAACATTTATAAGGAAGCATATCTTAAGTGTAGTAGAGTCATAAAGTGCATTTCAGTATATAAATATTACAATAAGACTTTTTTTTTAATGTGGACCACTGAGTTATTTTTCATTTTGTATGTCCCAGTAAGTTTATACTAAGGCAGATGATTTGAAGTCGAGGTGTCACATAATAACATGGCGAATAAAAAGAGTGTGTTTGTTTGCTATCTCTTTTTATAAAATCAAACTCTACAATTCTCACTTCAATTTAAACTGCAATTCTCACTTCATTTAAACACATATTTCTGGTCAGTTTTCCGGAGAAGATTTTAAATATTCTCATGTACTGTTTATATATATTACATACACAGTTCCAATACAGGCTTGTAAAAGAGACTCAAAATGGTCTTGAAGATATTAGGAACTAAAACCTCTCTCCATTCTTTTGGATTTGGGCATTAACAGCAGCAGCATTATTAGTAGCAATATTTCTAGTTCCAGTTTCAATTTCCTTGAAATCGTTAAGTGATGCTGGTGAATGGGATTGTCTTTAAGAGGCACTCAAAAAAGTAAGAATTCCTTCCTATAAGGAGGGCACCATTTTCTCAGAGGTTTCTGTCATGTTACACTTCAGCAATTTCTGTCTTTATTGTATGGAAAGAAACAATTTGTTGTCAGTACTTGAAGGATACAGAATGTCTGATTGACTGCCATCCTAGCCTGTTGTTTTTAACATAAACATTACAGCTGTGTTTGCTTTGAAATATTTGGCCGTTATCCAGTAAATCTGTGCTGGAACACTAAATTATCACCTTCTGCCCTTCTCCGTCATAAGAAAGTGCTTTTGTCCATTAAACGTTGCTGCTGTCTTTTCCTACTTTTTATTTCTGCATATTCAGGAACTTTGTTTTGTTTTGTAAAAAGCAGACATCATGTGAAAGCTTCTACCCAGTGAATGTCCTGAGCAGGTAACCTCACAGGCATACAGAAATACTGATGAAAGTCCATTCTTAGTAGATTAAATTAGAAATTTAATCTTAACCCTTATTTTTGTGAATGTTTCCAAGTTCTCTAAGATTTTTAAGAATTTAAACTGTCTGGCTATTCCACCTTTTTCTTGACAAATGTGAAGAGACGTGTATCTTTTTCAACATCTTCCTCTTTCACAGCTATCACATTGTATCATATGAGCTTTCAAGGTGTATCTGCATCATAAAAGCTCGACAATCCCGGTTTTCACAAGTACGAGTAAGTAGGTGAGACTTACAGTATTGATGCTAAGCTCTTTTCCTGCTACTTTCTTCACAAGTATTTCAAAATTAACTCTTTAGCTCAGGATAGTCAATCTTCTATGCAAAAGAAATTGGGCTAGTGTTTAATAATCATCCCTCTTCCCCATTAGTGCTGGTGTCTGAAAGTCAGCATACAGTGAATTGCACAAGGCTGTGTGTTTTTCTTGTGTATATATGTGAGGATAGAGGAATTACCTTATCTTCCTCCTTTCTTCCTGTGTTTTTCAAGGAAGGTTTTTTTTTTTCCCGTATGATAGCTGGCTTTTTCTAAAATTAAAGACTTTTTCTAGGCAATTTTTTAAAAATCTTTCTACTTTTTATTGCTGGTTTTTGATTTTTTGAAAGACTTTCTAGTATCATAAGTAACAAATCTCTTGAATTAAGAAAAAGATTGAAACATGTTTCTAGACATGTAAAAGTTTCGTGGATTTAAAATAGATTATTAATTTGCTTTGAGTAAGTAATTATTTATGAGTATTGCTGAACTCGAGTCATAACAAAACAGCAAAGAATGGATCTGACATTAGGACAAGAATTACCTTCCTCATCTTAACTATTCTTTCTTTGTGTTTGTAATCCTTTATCAATTTATCAATCTGTATGACAGGCTTATATTTTCGACAGCTTTTTTATTCTATTTTTCAAGTCTCTTTTGGTGAAATGCTAGATCTCTTGGTTTCCTGAAGTCTGTTCCGCATTACATTTACTGCATTCTCTAAACAATGTTTTTAAGAACTTACAAGTTTGATTTAACTACATGCGTTTAGATTGCAGAATTTGATTTCAAATCATTGCAAAGACATCCAAAGTCCTTGTTTAAATCTCTGAGATGTTATCACTGTATGATAAATTTAGCTGATTTCTGCCTATTCTGTGTTATTGGCACAAGGGAGTGCATCAAAGGTGATTAGCACAAATAAACTGTGTAGTTATCTTAGAAAAGAAGCCTCTGTTTTTACCCAACAAGATCGGGTCCACTTTCTCTATGATCAGAGTAATACAAAGCTAGTAAAGAATAATTTATATCAGAGGTTCTGTGATGGAATGAAATGGAGCTCTTTTGAAGTATGATCTCTGAAAGCACAGCATGAAGCTCAAATAAAGTGAAGGACATTCGCTATTACAAGTAATGTCCTTAATAATCTTGTTAGTCTAGTCTCCCTCTGTATGAGACAAATGGAACATTATTGGCTTATGGGCTGTAGTAAATAATTTAGTTTCCAATATTCAGGCTGCTTTGACAGTAAATTAAAATGACATGAAAGGGGCTTGTTGAATAAAGAAAGTATCCAATCAAATTTAATTGGCATGACTAAGGCAGTAGAAATATGTTTTATAATTAAACCATGTTGTCTTGGAGCTTTATAAGCATGTATGAATCAAAATGTCAAAAATTATTCTTTGATATTGTGCATTTAAAACTTCACATGGTGAATAGTTTTCTTAAACAAGGTTCTAGACATGCATATTGATTCAACATGAAAATAGTTTTAAAGTTTTAAATAAGTCTGGTCTTAAGATTTGTCTCTTGTTTCTGACAATTTTCTGTAAAACACTAAAACAATTTTGCAGTCCTCTCATTCTTAAAAATCTGTCTTTTGTACCAGATTTGTGCGATCTAGCTTTTTAATGGTGTATAAACTCTACCATTTTTCACCTGTTATTATAATGCTGGATTGCTGAAATTAGTGCTAATAGGTGCAAGCATAACAGAAGGAAACCAATAGGAAGAAGCAAACAAAAAAAAGGAAAAATAAGATATGTCGCAAGCTAACAAATACTTTTCTATTACTAAACTGTCTCTTTAAATGTTTCTTATTTTAGTCGAGCGATTTTAGAGTTCACATATATTAACTAAGTATTACCTAATATTTATTGTTGAGTTCTTAATTACTCATCTCTTTGACAAAATTTTTTCAGAAAATGTGTATTTTCCTTAATTGTATAAAGAGAAAATGTCTCCATGGTTCCAAGAATAACAGTACCTTTAGAAATTTGCACATTTCCTAGCATTCTTTTGTTCTTGAATACAAACCCCTCTAGTATATAATACTCTGTTATTTGCACATCCTGATTATACTACTTTCTCTAAAAAGAGAACCTATAGCTTGCCTGGCCCTTTAAAAAAGGAAAAGAAATTTTTAATAAAAAAGTTTACCCATGAGAAAGTCGTATAAATTAACCTTACCTTTTGGAGATTATGGACAGGTAAATTCTATGTTAGGAATGTTATTTAAGTTACTCTAATCTACTGATTAGAGAATGCTAGAATTCTAGAACTGCTTAAACTCTGAAGCCACGAGGAAAATGCGTAGACATGGAAGTGAATGGTAGAATTCAACTTTTGTTATAACCTTGCTTGGGTTAAGTACGTTGTACTCTTTTAAGTGTGACATTTTGCAGCGCCAGATGGTCTGGTTTCCAACATAACGGTTCAAGCTCATAAAAGTGATGTTAGATATTCTATGGGAAAAAAAGGTTAAAATTTCTTGTCAGTCTCAGCTAGTCTCACCTTTTGCAGAAAAAAAGGTTTCTGTATCTTTGATAGATGTAGTAACTAATGTCCAATTGCTTGTCCTAGATTCCATTCTGTTCATAGAAAAGTGCATAAAAATTTCATTTTTAGACCAGCAAACTCCAGGTGAACTGAGGTAAACAGAGGCTCTGTCTAATCTCTTTCAACAGCCAAAAGCCTCATTCTCCCTGAAAGGAGAATTGATAATTGAATGTGAATGGAAGTCTGCCTTAAATTTCTACTCATGACAGATCTTCACTTCTCAGCATTGTATTCCTCCATACTTTTACTCTCTCCCTTTGGAGAGAGCCTTGTAGAAAGATTTTGAATTAAGTGCAAAATATTCTTAAATATCTTTCAGCTTCCTCACTTTAGGCTACTTTCTGGCTCATCAGTCTGCTGATTAAGCAGAATTTTATCACCAGTGACAGTCTAGTCATTGATGTTTTACATCATGCCAACCAGATTCAAGTGGATAAGCTCTCCATTGTAGTTGATGAATCTTAGTAAAACTCCAGCTGGGGAGCTTGCATTCCTCTAGCTGTGTTATATTTATGTTGGTATTAATATGGAATACCTTCACTGAAAATTATTATTCAATTGAACTGCTATTAGAGATTAGCTTGTACTGTTGTTCTGGGTCTCATATCTATACCGAGTGTTCTGATAGCCAAAATTTTTCTCAGTTTATCTTCAGCTAAAGAATTGCCTCTCAGGAATGAATTCCCATTGTAAATGATCAGCCAGCAAGTAAAATCCTGGTGTGGTGAAACTGACCCAATGGCAAAATAGTGCCAGCCCTTCCATTGCCAAAGAAAATAGAAAATTATTTTCAAAAGGTCAGAATTCCACTGCAGAATTAATTTATTTTGACGCTGATATCTCAAGGCTGTCTGGCAAGCCAAACTCTGATGCATTTTTCTGGAATACTTTTTTGTGTGGTATCTGATTCTTACGAGAATAAGGCTTTTGAATGATTCTTCAGACTGAAGGACATATTTTTGCATTGTGTTGCACCTGCTTGGTGTCAGCATGTTGCTTTAACTGGTGTTGAAGAAAATGTGGAAAGTAGCAAAGAATTAATTTTCATGATTTCTTATAACTTTTTTTGCACTATTTACATGATTCTCTTTTATAATTTTTCTAAATTGCTATTTCAGGTTGAGAGAGGCTCAATTTTTCTTTATTCTTCTTTATTTACTAGACCTAGGCAGTTTCTTCTTGTGTCTACTAGAATTTAATTTTTTTTCCATGTATCTTTTTGGCAAGAAAATTAATTGGTAGAATAAAGGTCGTTTCAAGTAAACTCAAGATTTAGACCATATAACTTTAATTTTACAGTGTTTACAAATTGTGCAACTCAGAGGAAAAAAGGAAAAAAAAGAGAGGAAAAAAAAGCAAATTCTATTTTGGTTGTTCACTTCCTTTCTTCAAGTGTATTATTTTGATATGTCCCAAACGGTGTTTCTACTTCTTCTTTGACACTGAAGAAGAGTACTTTTATATTCTAAAAAGAAATAATATGTATTTGAAAAATCTTATGAAAAACAGTGGTGCTTTTAGGCTTTTAGATCTCTTTCCATATGTATAGTACTTTCCTGACTTAGGACCTACTTTACCAATTTAAAAACAGAAAACCCCAAAATCCAACAAACCAAAAACTCAGGGAAAAAAAAAAGATGAACAACCCCCCCTAAAACAACAACAAAAAAAAGAGAACTTTAAAATGTGTTTTTACATCATGATATAGTTAACTAAGCCACCTCCATTATGTCGTGTCCTTTTTTTGTTTGAAGTCTAGATTATACTCAGTCAGTACAGAATAAGGCTTGTGAGCTATATTATGTGAAAAATGACCATATGTGATAGATTTTTACAAAATAAAATTTACAGTAAGACAATAGCTTACCTTTTCTCAGTGACACTTATTAGAACTTATGAGAATCATAGGAGGTAATCTCCTCCTAGAGGCAATATAACTTTGTATTTGTTTGTTAGAGCACTGTGTATTATTGGGGAGATACATAATCCATTTTATTTAGCTAAGACAATGCTATACTTAGTGCCACAGAATCATACCCAAGTTCTTATAAACATCTTACTTATAGATACTTCATGATTTCATGGCTTCAGAAACAAAATGTTAGATCTTCTTAAAACTTTAACAAAATGTTATGACTATTTTCCCCCTCTTTATTCTTTACTAACCTCATGAAAACTATGTCTATTTTCCTTCACTGAAATTCATCATCCACTGTTTCTTATAGATGAAATATGAGAGTAAAAATAGTAGAATTTTTAAGGCTTTTGTGTGGACTCAGGAGAGTCTTTCCTGCAATATCTAACTGAAAAGGTAATGAACTGTAAAATATGTTGAAATGATTGGGGATTAAAAATCTCTGGTGTGTAGTGACAGTACAATTATATTCCACAGCAAAGGTTTCTTATATTAAGTGTAATAAATAAAACTTCTTTTTTCCACTGTGATTGGTTGTCACCACTGTAATGATAGCTTTGACCTTCTTCCTCTTCAAATGTTGCTAGCCTGTGACCAGCTAGTAAGGATGCTATAGAATGAATTGGGATGGCTGTACATGAAGCCAAAAAAAAAGGAATATTTAAGCACAAAAGTCTATATTGTAACTTTTGAATCTTTCTGCTGCTATGTTGCCCCTGCACAACTACTTTACTCACATTTTCTATCTTCCACCATGGTACTTTATCTTAAGATATCTTTAACTCTGTCCACTATGGATATTCATTTACCTCTAACACATCTAGGTAGCATTTTTAATGTTCAGATTTATAGATACTTACAGCGTGTTGCTCTTTCTATTCAAACAAAAGCAGCCCTGTTCATCAGTTTGTGGGCACCAACTAAAGGAGTGCAAAATAATTTCCAGTTTCTTTTGCAAGGTGGGACAGTCAGATGGAGCAAGTTTGGATTGTGCATGACCAGGTGTGCAATGTAAGTATTTTTTAACATTTCTGAAGGTAGTCTGAAGTGTGAACACTTTAGAAATATTGAAGTGTAATGACTAGACATAGTGCTTCATCAAAATTATGTCTCTCTTCTTTTCCTTCCCCCCTACTTTTTCTCAGGCGCTCTGTGTCTGGCTGGAATATGTGACAAGTAGCTGTCTTGGTAGCAGACCTGATTGTTTCTTCATTGTGCTGTTCCTTTATGAAAGGACTTATTCTTTACTCTTCCTGGAGACTTGAAACCATCATTCCTACAAAGGCTTTAGCTTCTCTTGTCTCAGGGAGCAAGGAGTACAGCTCATTTAAGCATTGCAGCTCTGGAATCCATACAAGAACTTCCCTTATCCACTATCATTTTAGAGGTAGCTGTTTGTCTTAAAGGAAACCCTACTAGGCAGGAAGGGACATAGAAATAGGAGCATTTGTACTAATATTGCTAGACTTTGTAAATATTATTGCTTTAACTATTGAGCAATTGCACAGCAATGTGTCATTCCACATTAGTGATCTTGCGTGTAACAGTGTTTCTATCTAAAACCATCTAAATAATAATATTTCTTTTCATTTAATGGGCATTACTCATGTGACCAGTTACAAGAAATGAGAATTCACTTGCTCTAAATTTATCTGAACTTTGAGATGGGAGAACTGAAAAACTCCTTCACTTTATGAGAACTTTTGATTAGCGTTTGGGTAGGTGGATAATGAAAGAGTGTAACATTGAAGTGTGCCTAAATAACATGCTGTTACAAGCCTTATGATAGATTTGTGTTTGACTTAACAGCTTTTGGAACCTAATAAAAAGAACTTAATTGACAATTTCTTGAAATTGCTAAGAAAACCTAGTGATGTTGGTAGGGTATAATAAGGAGTTTTCTCATCACTGTCTTCAAGATTGAGCCTATACAAAAAAAAAGGATTTATCTCTGTGGTAACTCTAAGTAATTGATATACAGACAAGGTTTGGTTCCAATTTGCCAGCAATAAAGTTGTAATAGGGTTTTCTCTGCAATTTTAGCCTTAATGTGCTCATTCCAAAGAGCAGTATTTTTCCAAGCGAACAAATAACATCAGTAAAGCTTACGATCAGTAATAGCCCCACACTGATGCTCACATTAAACTTGTTAAATCAATTCACTAGACACTTTCGAAAGTGGACTGTCTGTTTACTTTGACTTGCACCCTGTGAGGATTATCCATCAGTTACATTTATTTGAATGATCTTTACATTTGAAATTTGTAACTGTTTGTGCATAATTGCGATTACAAATCTGTCTTCTCATATTTTGCAGCTTGATTTTTGTGACTTCTGATTTTTCCACCTTAGTGGTATGAAGGATATGGATATTTAGTGGCACACAGTAGAATGCATTGTGTGTTTAGCCTTATCCAAATCCTAAATAAGCACTTTGCTGCATAATTGTGGTGACTTCTCTTGGTAGATATACGTTTCATATTGCTGTTTACTGAAGGTACCACTCCACTATGTGCAGGAGTACCTTTGTTCTTCTAGGTAAAAAAATTAACATATAAATAATGTAGGATTACAGTATTTTGAAATAATTAGCAAAACATGCAAAGTACTAAATGATTTATTAAAGATGTAATTTAGGTAGATTTGCTGCATAAGATATTAGAGTGCAAAGAGCCATCCTGCACTCTGCAAGGAATCCTTTTGTAGATGGGTAATCTACCAACTAGGCTTCATTTTTCACTCAGAAGAAACCTGGTATGCTACTTCACACTGCCTTTTGTCAGTAAACACAAAGAGAAATCTGTAGTAATCAGTCTTTCTTATCAGTAGCATTCAGTATGTTTACCATCATTTTATTCTGTGGCTCTGTAAAACTAGACTAATATAAAACAAAATGTAAGAGTTTAAAAGATTGAAGTTGTTTATCTGGCAGCTAAGTACACATTTTAAAAGGTAGCATGAAAAAAAATGCATTACTACATGCATTGAGGAAACTGAAAATATTTTGGAAAGAACTGAGGTCCTGAGAAAATAATGGGTTTTGGGTAATAGGAAGTTCCTGGATAAGGAAGCTCTAAGTTTGTAGCTAGAATCTGCATGGATTGTTATTATTGTCTACCATTTTGTCATATTCCCAAGGCTGAATCCACAAATGTAGGACACTGAAGAAAAACCTGATGCCTATGAAATGTTACAGCTGTCCTTTATGTGCATCACTTCCCTTCCTGGTGAAAATAATTCTTTACATTTCCCTTAAGTTTAAATAACTTTTTATAAGGGACATGTGATATGGGGGGAGGGAGTTGTGGATTTTTTTTGTTCGTTTTTTATTTTAATGGTAGCCAGCTTGATTTTAAAAATATTCAGACGATACATGGCAGACTATCGTTCCTCAACTCCCCTATTTTTTTTAAACCTTACTTCACACATGTTCTTATTTTAGCTATCTCTCTGTCTAATCTAAATCTATCTATTTTTATGTATTTTCAAGGCAGTAATTTGGCATAGCTGGGGTGTTGATGTGGAGGGAAATATCTCCTCCAGAATATACCAAAAGTCTGTAAATACATAGTACTGCAGGATCATGAAGAAACAGGAAGAATGAGAATTATCATTTGCTGTACATATAAGTAGTTCATTCAACCGGCCATTTTCTTGTGTTTCATTTGTTATCATTTCACGTTGGAAAAATGTAATCCCTTAAGCAACCTCTCTTTTTTTTTTCCTTCTATATGGGAAAAAACAGATACCTCTTGTCCCTTCCAGCCCCCACCCCCTCTTCAGCCTAGAAATAATCTGATATTCCCTTCTTCTACAGAATAGAAACTCCAGAAATACACTTTTCAGAAAACCAGTACAAACCACGTGTAGTGGTTTAACCCCAGCCAGCAACTAGACACCATACAGACTCTTGCTCCCTACTCCCCAGAGCGATGGAGGAGAGAATAGGAAAAGTGAGAAAACTCATGAGTTAAGACAGTTTAATAGGGAAAGCAAAATACACACACACAAGCAAAGCCAACCACTTCCCATGAGCAGGCATATGTTCAGCCATCTCCAGGAACCAGGGTTCCATCACACGCAATGTTACTTTTGGAATATCGTTTTGGTTGATTGGGATCAGCTGTCCTGGCTATGTCCCCTCTCAACTTCTTGTGCACTCCCAATATACTCTCTAGTGGGGCAGTGTGAAAAACAGAAAAGGCCTTGACTCTGTGTGAGCTATAATGAAAACATCCCTGCTAAGCAATAATGAAAACATCCCTGAATTATCAACACTGTTTTCAGCACAAATCCAAAGCACAGCCCCAGACCAGCTACTGAGAAGAAAATTAACTCTCTCCCAGCCAAAGCCAGCAAATACAAAAGCTTCTTTTCACTTACTTTGATATCCTCAGTACAAACTGAGAGATGTATAATCTTTGCCTTTTTAGACTTAATGTTGTTGTTTCGCGTGTAGATTTACAATTTTTAGATAGGGAAGGTAGGGGAAAATAAGGTGATGTCATTGTTTCCTCTGCCCCTTTCTACTGCACAGCTGCAACTGAAGTAAATTACAGGTGATTAGAGAAGATGTTGAAATTTTAAGAAGCTTAGTGATAGAAGATCTGTATCTGACTCACAGTTTAATTAGGGTAGAAAAATAACATAATTTAAATAGATTCTGTCCTTTCAGGCCACAATTGATTGACATTTACAGTGTGTTTATGCATCTTAAAGCCAGTTAAATATTGAAACATTTTGACATACTTGAACCATTTCTTCACTTTTTGGTGTTTATTTGATGTGATGGTAGCATCAGCAGTTTGGGAAATGAACTCTAGATGAATAAGGATATGTAGTATCTCTACCTTAACTAATACCTCCACCTAATCTTGGACACAGGAATACATACTGATCAGAAATGGAAACAAGGATGGCTCCATTTCTGAAACAGGACTGTAGGCAAATCCATGGCACTAGATGGCAAGCAGCAGGTGGGAGAAACCTATCCTTTTTCATACTGTGCCTGGAAATTTCTGGTATTGTGCTCCAAATTAGTGTACCATCAACAACTTCATGAGCAATACAAATGTCATTGCTGTTAATATTTTATGAAACTAATAATCTTTCTAATATTTGTGTTACTGTATCTTCAGTCTTCACAGTTTGTGGTTCTTCATTCAAATAATTCCTGGGCAGGGAAGGTGTATATTTTGAATGAGTTGGTAGTAAAATGGTTAAAGGGGAGACAACCACAAAGAATATTTACTGATAAACATCTTTATTACTTGAAAAAAATGAGGATTATTAGTATTGTAGGCACTCAGGCGAAGAACATTACCCTTAATCTGGAAAATACTTCCCATATATTAGAAAAGATGTTTACTGACAATTGTGGCTTATCTCCTTGTTTAGTTACATATTCTGCAGTTATTTGTGTGTGATCTCTGTTCAGAGTTGAAATCCATCTGATTCTTGCCAATATGTACAGTACTCGCCTGCTATCAAACAAAACTTTCAAGTGGGTTTCAGATAGTAATTTTAGGAAATCTTCCAGGAATTAAATGAATAGGAAGTATCTTTTAATGTCTATGTTCTTTCATTTACTTTTTGTATTGGAAATTGGGTTGTTAATCATGTTAATCCAGATCACTAAAATGCTCCCAACAAATCAAGTATTTTAGCTAAGTCCAGTTAATGATGTGAAAGTAGATCACAGAATCACAGAATGAGTAAGGTTGGAAGGGACCACAGTGGGTCATCTGCATCCCTGTGCAAGCAGGGTCATTGTACAGCACATTGCACAGCATCTGGATGTTTCTTGAAAATCTCCAGTCAGGGATACTCCACAACCTCTCCGGGCAATCTGTTCCAGTTCTCAGTCACCCACACAGTGAAGAAGTTTTTCTGTATATTCAGGTGGAATCTGCATCAGTTTCTGTCCATTGCCTCTTGTCCTATTACTTGGCACTACCAAGAAGAGCCTGGCACCACCAAGAAGAGCCTGGCACCATCCTTCTGACACCCTCCTTTCAGATACTTATAAACGCTGATGAAGTCTCTTCTCAGTCATCTCTCCTGGAGGTTGAAGAGGCCCCAGTTTCTCAGCCTTTCCTCATAAGCAAGATGCTTCAGTCCCTTAATCATCTTTGTAGCCCTCTGCTGGACCCACTCCAGGAGCTCCATGTCTCTCTTGCACTGAAGAGCCCAGAACTGAACATAGCATTCCAGATATGGCCTCACTGGGGCTGAATAGAGAGGCAGGATCATCTTCCTCAGGCTGCTGGCAATACTTTTCCTACTGCACCTCAGGATACCATTGGCCTTCTTGGCCACATGGCTTACTGTTCTCTTTTTGTCCACCAGGACGCCCAGGTCCTTCTCTGCAGAGCTTCCTTCTAGCAGTTCAGCCCCCAGCCTGTACTGGTGCCCAGGGTTATTCTTCCCCAGGTGCAGGACCCTGCATTTGCCTTTGCTGAATTTCAATCCGTTCCTCTCTGCCCGTCTGTCCAACCTGTTGATGTCCTTCTGAAGGGCTGCACAGCCCTCTGGGGTATCAACCACTCCTCCAGCTTTGTGTCCTCAGTGAACTTGCTGAGGAGGCATCTGCCCCTCCATCCAAGTCACTGATGAATAAGGTAAATAATATGGGCCCTGTATTGAACCTTGGGGAACACCAGTAGTGACAGTTTTCCAGCTAGACCCTGTGCCACCGATTACGACGGTCTGGAATCTGCCATTCAGCAAGTTCTGAATCTGCCACACTGTCCACTCATCCAGTCCACACATCCTGAGTTTGCCTATGAGGATGTTGTGACAGATAGTGTTGAAAGCCTTGCTGAAGTAGAGGTAAACAATATCCACTGCTCTCCCTTCATCCATCCAGGTAGTTGGTTCATCATAGAAAGCAATCAGTTTGGTCAAGCAAGATTTACCTTTAGTAAATCCATGCTGACTACTCCTAATCACCTTCTTGTCATCCACGTGGATAGAGATGGTCTCCAGAATGAGGCATTCCGTCAACTTTCCAGGGATTGAGGTGAGGCTAACTAGCTGGTAGTCTCCTAGGTCCTCCTTCTTGCCCTTTTTCAAGACAGAGGTGACATTTGCTTTTTTCCAGTCCTCAGACACCTCTCCCAGTCATCACAACCTTTCAAAGATGATCAGAAGTGATGTCGGTATGGTGTCCACCAACTCTCTCAGCACTCATGGATGCATCTTACTGGGGCCCATGAACTTGTAGATATCAAGTTTACCTACGTGTTCTCTAACCCAAGCCTTATTGACTAAGGAAAAGTCTTCACTCCAACATTCCTTTACCTTGGTCGCCTGGGTCAGAGATTCTTGAGGGCTGGTCTTGTCAGTGAAGACATGCAAAGAAGCCATTCAGTAATTCTGCCACCTCTGTGTCCTCTTACTAGTGTCCCCCTCCATTAAGTAGTTTGCCCACAGTATCTTTTGTTTTCCTTTTACACTCTTAAGAATAATTGCTATTTTTTATGTGTCTGTTAAGAGAGAGAAGTTTTATTTGGTAATATTTGATTAAAAATCATGGGCAAGTTACATGTTCTGTTACCAGCAGATAATTTTTGTTTTATCTTTCAATAAAAAGCTCTCTGCCTTGTCAAAGGTTCTTTCTGAGCAAAAGTGGTCAGCAAACTGAGAGTATCAAAGGACACCAATTCCATTCACCAGTTATATATGAGGGAATGATGTAGAGACCATCACAACCAACAGCCCTTGACTGCCCTCCCTTATACACTTAGTTTTAGTGGAAACAGCTTGTTGCATGAATTTGAAACGTGGTCCAAACTGATATATCTGAGTCTTTTGTGAGATACCTTAATTGCTTTATTACCTTGTCCACTCTGTTCAATAAGGATTAAATAATTTTAAAGGTTTCTCCAACATTTCTTATATCTCTAGTCTTGTGTTTAGATAGAGTACAGAGTTTTTGTTTATTGGTAGTTTTTCTTCATTTCTTGTTTTGTTTGGCTCTTCTGTAAGGATGGGGGAGAAGATAGGCTTAATCAAATACTTTTCCAACTGATTAAATGCATCTACCAGTTTGCAAGAAGAAAAACAGAAGTATTCCTTGCACAAAATAATTCAAGATAGAAAAATCATTATTTTAAGAAACAACCCCTTTGATTTCCTAATAAAAACAGACCATGTGAATAATTACTTTCCACTAATTTCTGATAAAACTCTTACTGCAAAAAAATATTCCATTTGCTTTTTTAAAAGCTTATCAAAAGAACAAAAAGTTTTGATGAGATTTATTAAATTTGAAGTAAAAGGTACTGTGAGGTTTTATATAATTGCTGATCAGACCATTAATATCTCCCCTATACCTGTCTAATTTACCAGTGACCTGCTTAGAAGAATCCCTGTTTTGTTTTTTTAGGGAATTGCTTGGTCTTATTTTGAGTGTAAACTTATATGGAGAATTCTTTTTAAAAAACATTATTTACCTAGTAAATATAGTGATTTTGTTGATTGATATTTAAGATATAGTGCAAAAATAAAATGTAATGTTTGGTAAGAGCAGCAGTTAATTAAAAGAATGCATTTTCTCAAGTTCACATTATGTTTAAAACACAAAAGGTTGATGACAAAAGTTCTTTGATTTAATATTTTTACTATATGCTTGGTTTATGTACTGCTAATAAAACATAAATATTAACAATTCTTGATTTACCCCATGGAGAAGTGCACTACTTACTGTCATCACACCTGAATCCTTACATATAAACATTGGTTTGATTATTTCCAGCCCATTCTCCAGCATTTCAGAGCTATAGACCCATGCAGTTGTTCTTCCACAAGTGTCTGTACTGCAAACTTCTGGCAATTGTATATTTGAACATTATTATCAAAGGCCTAATTGCTGCCTTTAACCCTTTATTGGCTAAGAAACTGATTAATCTTGCCTCTTGTTCACAATTAAAAGGGAAATATATCTATAGACAAATGAATAACAGCAGTTGAATCATCTCTTCTGTTTTACATATGTTTTGTCCTCGTTAATCTGACCCTTTTTTCTTTTTCTTTTTTGTAATCAATTTCTCTTAGGGCTTGTGTTGCTAATTTCTAAGGACACTCATTCAGTGACCGTGTTCTGTACTAATAATATCTTCAAAGACAGCAAGGAGAGCTCAGCCATTGCAAACATGCCACTATCCTATTGACTGTACCCTTGCTAAAGCAGCCACATATCAGTGTAAGAAGTCATTGGGACACCATGTTTTATGATACACATGGGTATGGAGGCCCATGATCCTAATAAAAATGCACTCTAATTGTGGCAAGCAGAGAGAGAGATATTTGGAGAAATTTGTTCAAAGAGAGGAAACTTCAGTATAATATTGTAGCACCTCGCAAGATGGTGAGGGCAAAATGGGATTGAAGTATGCTAGGTTGGATCTAGAACGGGAAGATCATAAACTGTTTCTATATAGTAGGAAGGGACATGATTGAGTAGGGGAAGCATGAAGAGAGAAAACTGAGTAAGGACGGTAATAAGACAGGTAGAGATAGGATCAGTGTGGCAAGTGGAGGGGTTGGAAAATGAAATTAGAAAAATATGTCAAAGTGCTAGCAATAAGGAGAGACTGATGAAGAGTTGCAAAAGAGTGTTGGGAGAGAGGTCAGTCACTCTGGTTTCGGTCAGTCTTCAGATGTAAGTTGATGTTTACTTGTAAAGTATAGAAGTTAGTTGGGAAAACAAGCCAAGCAAGTATTGATTTAAACCAATATTGTTGTTCTCTTTGTTCACTTCGGCGTTAGAAGCTGAACTCTTTTTTTATTTAGTTAAAGGTAGGTATAGTGCAGATAACTTTGATATAGGCTTTTAGGCTTGCTACCAGTGATTTGAAGCTTGACCTATGAAAACTGTCCTTTCTGGGCACCAATAGTAGTATAGTTTTAAAAAGCAGTACAGGGCGTGTCCTAAGTAATCCAGCAATCATGCTAAACTGAAATGTTTGCAGTGGGTTTGTAAGGTTGTTTAATAATTCCCAGAGGACAGAATTCAGACATTGAAATGTGTTTCACTTTGGACCTGAGGACAGATCTGTGCTATGGTTCTGAGGATGAAATCTGGTTTTCGTATCCAGTAACACTCACAGTATAAAGCGGTTCATGAACTTGCTGGAAAATCTTACTAAGGAGGTGCATGCTGCTTTGAATGTTTGTTTTTTTCTTTCCTATGTAGATTGTTGCACAGCTGCGGAATAGTCTTATTGTATATAGTAGAAAGGGTTCCATTTCAGAAGTATTTAAAGAATGTCAGAACAGATAAGCACCTGCTAACAAACCTAAAGTCAGGAGTATTTAGTATTTCACTGTTCCAGTTTTCTCACCAGTTGTTATGTATGTGCCATACAAAACAACAGTGGGCTAGTTTTTAAATTTCCCTTTTTGCTTAATACACTGATTCTTTGGCAGAGACTTGCCTGACTTAAGAAGTTTTAATACTTAAATTTGGTAGTGATTCATAACCCCATTTCAGAACATCTGACACCAAAAATAATTGCTAAGTTTCCTTTAGGGCTCAAATTAATAGCTATATGTTGCTAGAGATGGTTCTATTGATATACCCTCTATAGCTGCTTCCAACTTTCTTTTGTGTTGAGACAACTCAAAGATAAGAGTTAGATATATTTTACTTGTCAAGTAGTTTCATGGCTTTCATTTAAAAAAATAACTTTTACAGAGATGAAATTTCTCAACTTCAATTCTAGATCAGTAACATGTTCAGTATTTTTTACATGTCTGAACTGGAGTTCAACAGAAGTAAAAGATATAACTAGGAGATCAATTAGTTGCAGTCATTTTCTTATTTTCTTCTGATTCATTACACATGCAGATGGGTTGAACTGCAGTACATGTTAAAGCTGATTGATGGAGTTGCATGCTATTATCTGAAAGGTCATATTTTCACCTGATTCCCTAGGAATTTGCTGGATACACAACTTAAGTGATTTCAGTCAAAACCCAAGGTTATATATCTAATGCACATTATTAATGCATGCTATTTAATAATCCAAATTATTACATATACATATATGTGATACAATTAATGGAAAGAAAAGCTTTTTCTATACATTGCTTTAAACTTTAATAAGAAGACAAGATTTAAAAAGTAAATCCCAGTGAGTCCTAGTGCACTTGCAACTCTAATGCAGTTCGATTGCAGACTCTCCTGAAACTACCTGAAACATCTGGATGCCCAGTAATCAGGGATAGTGTGTGTTGGGTCAGTTGGGTACTTTACATCCTTGCAGTGATGTGAAGAAGTTGGTGACTGTTAGGCATTGTACATTGTCCTATTGTCCTTCCCTCATCATACTGAGATGGCTTTTAGACATATAAAGATTATGAAATAGAGCTGAAAACCTCAGGGATCTTGACCACTTTAATTGTCAATGAAATATTCTCATAGATATTTTGTCATTGATCTGTATCACTTTATTTTTATATTACAGAATATACAGTTAAATATTAACTTCAAATAATTTAACTAATTTTTCACCTTACAAATGGTGCTTTTTCTGTCACTTTATTTCCTGCCACATAAATAGAGTAAACAGCTCATAATCCAGAATTGCCATAGGCTCTCCCCAAATAGCCAGGGTATGTCATCAATTTATTTTATAAGTATTAAAGATCAAATACTTTGCAGATTAACGTAAAGACAAAAATGATAGCCGTATTTCATAACAATTTAACAATTATTTCTTTCAAGATTTGTATCAGTCAATCTTTCAGTAATTATCTACAAATATTGTGGCATTAGAAAAGATCATTTTGCTGAAATTTATGTTAGGTTTCTTCACCAACGACATATGTGATATCCTTTCTAATTTCATTTGTAAGAGGGTAAATACTCTGAGGGATGGCCACTTGGCCTTCATCGCGATTTGATCACAGTGTCATAACTGCACTTGTAAAATGATTGCTTGCAGAAGAGCAGTTGGCAGCTCGGACAGTGTATTCACCTGCACATCTAAATAAAACTACATTGTCGGGTAATACAGTAGTGTGGATGCCATCTGGTTGCTTTGTTTTTCTTCTTTGTAGAGAAATGTCCACAGAAATGTAAGCAAGACAAAGTTTACAATTAATATCCTGTATTAGGCTAGCTGATATGGTGGGAAAAAGCCCTTTTTTGGGTCTATGGATGCATGCATATTGGAGGAATTTTTTTAAAAGAAAACACTAGATTAGTGTGCATTTGCTGTATGTATATGAGTGTTAAACAATGTTATATACATATAGTTTACCTATGTAAACATTCAAAATTGAGTGTGTGTATAAAATGACTGCCAAAACTTGCTTAAATGCAATGCTTGAAATGTTCCTGGAGTGATGATAAGGAAAGGCAATTGTTTCTCTATATATTTTTATCAAAATATAAATAATAGCTACAACACAAGGATCTTTTTTTTGCTGACCTTGACAATTTCTGGAAAAACAGGCTGTGCACTTTAACTTATTTAAATGTCCTTAGTTTATGGCCTGCAATATTCAACAGTTTAAAGTTGATAATTAAGACTAATCATTACGAAAATATATGTGAGAGGATGAACAGTTTTTATTAGCTTTTTATAATGTGTCAGCAGGTCAAAACAGAGATTATCTACCATGATTCTAAAGTTCAATGTGGTCATTTAATTAATTGTGTGGAATGCTGGCTAAAGTGTTAGACCTATGAAAATAAAGAACTTTTTGTCTCCTGCACCAGCTTTTGTACATTCTCAGTTGTATCGTAGTCTGTCATGAAGGCCAACCATAGCACATTTTTGCTCAAAAGCATCATTGTGATCAGCCTACTTTTCAGTAACCAAGAAATTAGTTCTGTTTTGGGAATATTCACTAGAGTAGATCAGAAGCGAGGTTACTGATAAGACCATAGGTGTTAGTTTTTTACCACTTTCCAGCAAAGCTATAGTTGCTTACTGCTTTTCAACAAAAATATTTATTCAAAATTTCTTGATTAAAAAAAAAATCTATTGTTGTTCATTCTGCCATCTGTTTTTGCACTTACAAGAGTACCATTAGTATAATTAAATTAACACTTTTTTCTCCCAGTCTTTCTTACCTTGCCATGTATTCAAATTTATTTATACAATTTTAAGTGACGATACATTTTATAGTTAAATTATGGATTGCAACTGATGTCTCTTTTTAAAATTCTATCTTAAAACATTATGTTCAAGTTCTAAAACACTTCAGGGTTACAGTAGTGTGTAACTTAAAACTATATAAACCTATTCTTTTACTATCTTTAAAATATTGATGTTGTTGAGAAGACAGATAACTGAAGCAGCAAACAAGTATGCATTCATGTCAGATACCTGTCACTTCTTAAATTTAGACTGATACATTTATACAGTAGCAGGTCTAAGTTCTGTAGGTCTTGGCCCTATGTAGTTTAAATAATTTTCAAAAAAATATGAAAGTGAAGCAAGGGTAGTAGAATGGATATTTTCACCATTACTTGGATATAATACAATTCTGACTTGCTTTTTCACACATTTTGCATTCAGAAATTGCAACAATCACTCTACAGAATGCCTTTCAAAGAAAACAATAATTGTTCAACCACACATGGGTGATTTTCAGCAAGAATTGAATAAAATTATGCATTTAATTAACCAAATTCTTATTTTTCAGGAATCCTTGGGTGTCCAATGTCTGCATTTACAATGGCTTTAACTCACAAAGACAAGGAGTTTCTGCCATTGCTGATCTCATATAACGAGGAGCAGTTTTCCTGTTTTAAAGCACATGATGTTTTGTATGCATGAGCAATGCATACATGTACTAATGGTATTTTGCACAGGCCACCCCATCTATAATTAGGTATTTAATTTTTTTATTTCATTGGAATTCACTGGAAGCAGGCTGTCAAATTTCCCATAAGTCCATATGGTTTTTCAGACAAATTATGTCATAAATTAATTCAAATCATTAAAATAATTTGTTTCTGCCTTTGCTGCTTCTTCAGATTTCATTCTGCTCCATTGTCAGGTCACTCTCACTCTTTTCATTCTTCTCAGCTTCCTATTCAATACCTTCATCTGGGAGCATATCTATACTGAACAAATGCCAAATCAGCCTAAGTACTGACTGTCCACAGCCGTACGGAGCTCTGAGACATGGTAATTAGACCACGTGTTCTTTGCTATACTGTGCAATATGGCCCCATCCTTAATCACTCTTCTTCAGAGTCTCCTGCTCCATTCATCTGCAACTCCTGCCCTCAGCTGACTGAGCACTCGGGTAAAGGACTCTCTCTGTTCACCATGCTGACAGGGTAAGCAGAGAGAGCCTATTTCTTACAGCATGGAGGATGGAAACCAGGAGAGGAAATCCACGTGCTACCAGTGGTTATATGAGATTTATGAAAACTAGCAGAAAACCAGATCTGCATAGCAGCTTGCCAAACACTTGATATATTCATCGTTTTTTCATTTACTGGAGTCATCTTACTACATGCTCTCATATATAGCTTGCTGTTCTTTCCATAGTTTTTGTTTCATTTATTTTTGCTTAAATGAGGAACAGACTTCTGGTGGTTATGAGGTTTAATAGAGTTGGGATTTCTCTAGAACCTACATTACTTACCTCTTAGCAGCTGCTGAAGCAAGTATTCATAGCTATATATGGCAGTGAATGAAAATGCAGTATTCTGATGGACTATTCCAGAAAGTTCCCATTAAGGAAGCATTTTATCATCACTGTGTCCCTTCAGAACTGCCATGTAAATCTGTAGTATGTTTTATGTGAAGGTAAGTTGTTCACAGTAGGCATATTATCTAGTGTTTAGGACACTGACAACATATGAAACAATACCTGTTAACTTTGATGGGCAAAACTTGGATAGTAGCTTGGCCAGCGAGCAGTGATGGTGAAGGAGTAGTATCAGTACACATGTTAAAGCAGGGAATTCTAGCTCTGTCTGGCATTACCTTATTTGCCCGTCTAAAACTTTATAAGGAAATACATGTCCTTCTATTTGTGTAGACATCAAGATGCAATGCAGCTTCTCACCTTAAATACTGAATATGTCAGTATTTCACACAAAATGATCTCAGATTTACAAAGAAATTTTGCATCAAGATTGAAAATCTAGACTAAGATAATGAATCTTTATGCCAGATTTGGTCTGAAATTTCTCTTTAAGTTATGAGTCTAATAAATAGTACTCGTTGCAGAATTTTAATCTCTGTTCTGATCAGCATATCAAGGGAGGTCATTCTTCCCCTCTACTCTGCCCTTGTGAGACCCCAGCTCAAATACTGCATCCGGGTCTGGGCCCCCACTACAAGAAAGATGTGGACCTGTCAGAGCGGGTCTGGAGGAGGGATATGAAGATGATCAGAGGGCTGGAACACCTCTCCTGTGAAGACAGGGCTGTTCAAAACTGGGGTTGTTCAAAACTGGAGTTCAGCCTGGAGAAAAGAAGAGTCTAGGGAGACCCCATTGAGGCCTTTCAGAACTTAAAGGGAGCTTATAAAGAAGAGGAACAGGGACTTTTTATATGGGCAGATAGTGATAGGACAAGGGGGAATGTTTTAAACTTAAAGAGGAGAGATTTAGATCAGATGTTAAGAAGAAATTCATTACTGTGAGGGTGGTGAGGCACTGGAACAGGTTGTCCAGAGAAGATATGGATGCCCTCTCTCTAGAAGTGTTCAAGGTCAGGTTGGATGAGGTCCAGGGCAACCTAGTCAAGTGGATGGCATCCCTGCCCATGGTGGAGATTTGGAACTAGATGATCTTTAAGATCCCTTCCAACCCAGTCATTCTGGTTGTCTTGCATACTCCCTCACATGAGTAAGTCAGTATTGAGACTACTTATAGTGGGGAGGTTTTTTCTTTATACAGGCACTCAGTGTCTTTAAGCATTGAAATACTTAGCTCTTTTATCAGCATGTTTTGAAAATTTTGCTTCTAAACACCTTTTCTTGCAGTGTGATGTCTCTATCTTCCAAGTTTGCTCCTTGAACATTTGTCAAGCTCTTCAGCCATCCAGACTTTTGCATTCTTATGAAACCAGTGCCAAGGGTAGTGTCGATGTCTGACAGTGTGTTGCACTCCTGGGTGTAAGTTGGTGATATGTGGAAATAATAATGCTACAAATCTATGGAAAAATGTTAGTGTCTAACTTGATAGAATTGCAACAAAGCATAACAAGCAAACAAGCAAACCCATTCTAGGTTCAGGTAATAAACATTGCAGCTAAAGGAGGAAAAAAAAGTGGGATTAGATGGGAAAGACCATTATTGTATCAAAATGATGCATCTGCGAGCTCCTTTCATGAGTGTTTTATGACTAGGCAAACACATTTTCTTGTTGGCTTCTGCAGTAAATGTTTCTCCTTTATTACTTGATAGCCACTTAGAATTTAGCCTGATTTTTAACAGTGCTAACACACAGTAGTAGGAAAATTTATTTGAATAAAATAAAGCTACATTCTTCTAAACTGGAGTCATAATATTAATACTTAAAATACACAGCAACATGCTGGGAAAATGGGATAGTTATTTAGATATATTATAAAATGTATCCCACTTCTTTGATGTGATTCACTACTATTTCACCAAACCAATTTAACAGCCTCCTGTGGAGAGGGAATAGTGCAATTAAAATTAGTAACAGAGATTTTCACATTCATATTTCTAATTCAGGGATGGGTGATAATGAATTAAATACCTTTTCCTTCTTCTGAAGTCAAATCAGTATTAAATGAATCTGAGCTAGAATTTATATTTGGAGAGTGTGCCTGTGTGCAGTTACAGCATCTAGGGGCAGATTTTCGTACGAGAAATAGGTGTTCCACATCAGGTTTGCATGTTAGTTGTCTCCTTTGTTTGGTTGCTTTTTCTTCTATTAGATCCTTGAAAATTAAGTGAACGTATAATCTCAGTTGTTAAAAAGTTAAATCATTTTGCAGTATGTTGTGCTCCCAAAAACTAAGAACTTCCTGGGAAGAGAACTGCTGTCGTTAAATCTGCCTTGGACAAAAATTAAGGTAGAGCAGAAGATTGATAGCCCTGGGAACAATGGTCTCTAGACACTTGTTAATCAGACATCGGAAAATCCAATGGATAATTCTCCAGGGTGAAATGGCTAAATTTGTTTGTAGACATTATGAATAAGAAGCAGTTCTCAACTCATTACAAAGCAGTAAAAAAAAAAAAAATAACAAGGATATGCTGTTGTCTATGTATGATATTACTCTGAAAAAAACTCCCAGAAACACCAAACCTCAAGTCTCCTCCTGGTGCTTCCCATAATTAGACAAGGAAATTAGAAATCAATTTTTAAGCAAACGAGTCAGTGTAGCAAGAGTCACATTAACCCTTCACCTAAACACAGATTAAATAATAGTTTTATATTAGTAGGGGTCTATTGGTAAGATAACATCTTTGATAATCCTGCTACATCCCCTAGTTTGCAATTATGTGATCGCTTTTATTTCTCAATAAAATTTTTTAAATAAGCAAATGAACAAACCAACTCAGGCCTTTGTGCTGACTACATTTGCCCTTGCAGATGCTGTGTAAATACTGGAAAATGTAAATTAACCATTCCGTAGACCTGACCAGTAATGTGCTGATGAAGAACAGGAATCATAGCAACTGTGAGTTTAAGGTAGATTTTTTTGTTCAGTGTTACCACATATGGTGGTTTGATCTTGGCTGGATACCAGGTGACCACCAAAGCCACTCTGCCAACTCCCCTCCTCAGCTGGACGTAGGGAAAGAAAACATAAAGAAAGGGTCATGGATCAAGATAAGGACAGGGGAAGATCACTCACCAGTTACTGGCAAAATGGGCTCAATTTGGGGAAATAATTTATTAATTACCAATTAAATCAGAATAGGATGATGACAAATAAACCCAAATCTTAAAAACACCTTCCCATCACCCCTCCCTCCTTTCAGGACTTATCTTTACTCCCAAGTTCTCTACCTTCTCTCCCTCAGCAATGCAGGGGGATGGGGATTGGAGGACTGCAGTCAGTTCATCACACATTGTCTCTGCCAGTCCTTCCTCCTCAGAGGGAGGACTCCTTACACTCTTTCCTTAGTCCAGCATGGTTCCCATCCATGGGAGACAGTCTCCATGAACTTCTCCAGCGTGGGGTCCCTCCCATGGGCTGCAGTTCTTTATGAACTGCTCCAGTGTGGATCCCTTTGATGGGGTGCAGTCCTTCATGAACAGACTGCTCCAGTATGTCCTGCACAGTGTCACAAGTTCACCAGTAATGCTACCCCAGAATTGGTTCCTCTCCATGGGGCCACTGGTCCTGCCCAGAGCCTGCTCCAGTGTGGGCTTTCCATAGGATCACAGCCTCCTTTGGGCACATCCACCTGCTTCAGCCTGGGGTTCATCAGGGCTGCAGGTGGATCTCTGCTCCACCATGGACCTCTGAGAGCTGCAGGAGCACATCCTGCCTCAGCATGGTCTCCACCACAGGCTACAGGGGAATCTTGACTCCAGTGGCTGAAGCACCTTCTCCCCCTACTTCTTGACCAATCTTGGTGTCTGCAGAGTTGTTCCTCTCACAAATTCTCACTTTTCTCTGGCTGCAATTTTCTTGTTCTCAATAACTCCTTTCCCCTTCTTAACAGAGGAGCTAACTCTTTTGCTAATGGGTTCTGCCTTGGCCAGTGGCGGGTCTGCCTTGGAGCTGCTTGGCATTGGCTTCATTAGACACAGGGAAAGTTTCTAGGAGCTTCTCACAGAAACCACTCCTGTAGCACCCCCACTGCCAAAATCTAGCCACACAAACCTAGTACATTATGATTATTTTGGAGATATTTTGCACTAATTCCTTCTTATTACTTTCTGACTGAACAGCAATATCTTCCATGCACATTAGCTTTATTACCTGCATGAAGAAAATAACAATTCAAAGGTGAATTAATTTTTTAGGCTTTACTTTTAAAATATAAATTGTAAATGCACTACAGACTTGACAATATACATGCCTTTAAATGCCTTAAGAATGGAAGCTAGTATTGTACATTGAGTACTGATTGCTAACTATTTTAAGATAAAAAATAAATCTGGAACATACTTATTCTAAATATGAGGATAGGCTTATATCCTGTCCAGATTAGAAAAAAAGTCATAATGATGGTTAATTTGTAAATCTGAACTGATTATTATACTCATATGAATTTTTAAAAAGTATCTTTTAACTTACCATTTACTTTATAACAGCGCCTTGAGCTATGCTGATGACTAGTGAATATTTTAGCTACCAAGCAGGCTTGCATACTCATATTTCCAGAAGAGAAGTGAAAACTGAGGTGACAGTGCATTTCATTTAAGTGCAGAATACCACAGGATGGAAAAGGATAAATGAAAGAAAAAGGGTTCTTGCAGTTCTGCAAGAACTTGCTGTGAGATCGTATGTTGCAAAGCTAGCATGGGAGTTAGGTAGTGGAAATGTTTAACAGTTTTCAGCTTTTAAAATGGAGGACCTCAGATTTTATGTGTTCCTGTGACCCAGATTTGTTTTATAGCACTAAGGAAAATCAGATGGTTGAGGTTCCACCAAAAGAGTTAATCAAATGAAACAGCATGTTTTAAATGATGTAAATGAGCCAGCTAAGAAATGTGATGACTTACAGTCTCACATGCTCACATACTGCACTGGCATAGTGCGAGGCTGGAACACTTTGTAATGTTATTATTTCCCATTTACCTGCAGTGTTGCCCTGAGGTTCTTAGAACTTCGTGTAGTAAGTTTTCTTTTGTCCATCCCTTTTTTTTCTTGCCATCACAAAGGTGATAAATCATAGTGACCCTCCTTGTAGTAAAGAAAAATGGGCAAGCTTTTATGCAGCTTCTGTCAATGCCATCCTTTCTGACTGCTGAAAGAGGTCACCAAGATCAAATATAGACATCTCCCACTAGAGTGGAGCATGTGACCTTGAACTCTTTCCCAGCACCTGCCAACCCATCAATAGCTAGTTTTAGGATACAGCCTGGCTGAGGTTACTGTAAACCTTATGTGGAAGGAGAGCTTTGAGCAAATGAGTGAGCATTTATGACACCTGGAAAAGGCTTTAAATTCAATTATCCTGTTATGGTTTGCAGTCATACTCTTTGAGTCTTGTTGAAGCATGATTCTATGTATGTTTTGTGAGAGAGCTGCTGGATCTGATTGTTTGGGATTTGTATAGTTTGGCTTCCTTGTCTCTACCTGTACAGCAGAAAAAAAGTTGACTGCTCTTTTTTAACCATCCTGTAGCTTTGCACTGAGGGGGAGGAAAGGATTTTCCATAAATTTATGCGGTCATTTGTCTCATTGATCTGCAACCTTTCCTTTGGTTCTGTTAAAAGTGCTGCTGTTTAAATGTCTGATTTCCCCTATGCATGTGTTCACTTCAGACAGACAGCCACAAGACTGTTTCATAGCACTCATGTGAGCAGTAATGCACAGAAGTGGTTCAAGGAATAAACCAAAGTTTACATTCTGGTTCAGTAATTTATTAATTTAAGGCAGTCTATTTATTGTCTAATTTGCTTACTTCAACTATTTTCTAATTGAAGGTATCTTTCTTGTATTGTAATTTATTGACAGCAATGTCAATTTTTACATGTCTGTATTGCAGCTAAACAATTATCATAAAGCCCAATTGCATTGTGTAAACAGTAATACTTAAGGCAGTCCATTTGCCTGAATACATTAGAGTCTATTAAAATGGACTATTTAAAAATGTGACTTTCTCCTTATTTCCTACATTTTGATTGTCATTGTTCGCTCAGTTATAAAGTGGTTTGTTGACACCAAATATTTTAATAATTCCTTTGCAAGTCCTTGTGCCTATGCCTTTGAGATGCTGCTATAGTAATTAAACTGTCTTTTAGTTGAAATGCTTGCGAAGCGTCCAGTTCTGTGCCTGGCAGCTGGTGATGCATTATAGAGACATTGAGCTAATCGATTAAAACCGCAGAGACATGGGAGTTGTCTGACAGCACTGTACTAGGATGAAATTAGTTGGAATTGCATGGTGAAATTAAGGAGAATGCAGGTGATTGCAGCCCTTCTGGGAAAATCCTGGGTGAGAGGGACACTGCACTGATCCCTGTGTAATTAGGACAGCCATGTTTTAACAGTATTTCTAAAGTATTAAAATGGACTTGGTAAATCAGCAAGGTTGTTTCCAGTGAACTTGGCATCCATCCACTGTGACTAAAATAACATGAAATTTTTTGGCTGCTAGGAAATGTGAAATTGGACTAATTGTCTTCTAACTAGTCTGCTAGTGTGTTAGTCTGTAGCAGGTCAGGAGTATGTATACTGTATGCTTTCAGGTCTACTATTGGAGCTTAAGACATGCTGCTACACTTGCAAAATAAATGACACAGAGTTTAGGGTAGAATATTTTTTGGAATAAAGATGAGGCAAGTATGAACACATACTGAATCACAGTCCATAGGGGCAGCTTAGATATACGAGTTTGTAAAAGTGCCTAAAGGATCTGTTTTGAAATATTCCAAGTGATACTCAGAGAGGCAGGCCTAACCCTAGACGATCTAAGCAGAGGTGTTCCTTTTTCACTTGGAACTTCCTCTACATGGATGTTAAAGAACCTATAAAATTAATTACCAGAAAAATCAGTTAGCTTTTCTAGCTAAGTGAATCAAAATTGCACTCTGCCTCATGTTACTCTTATAACTGTTCTAAGCAGTGCTGGTTGTAAGGGAGTCCACTTTCTACTGTAATTGTACATCTCTTCATTTGAATCTGGCAATAGTGTTTGGCTATACTGTTCAGAAAACTGGGTAGATCTGGGTAGATGTGGTTTTTGGTACCAAAACCAACATTACTGCTGTACATTTCACTCTAAAGCAAAATGACAAAAAGCCCACTAGATGTTACAAAAGAGGCCTCCTCCTGTCTTCTGGAGGTGTACAGGACACTGAGGACATGTGGAGACCAGACTGCACTCCAAGCTGTAGCACTAATGTCCTTCAAAGGCTCATCCCGTGGAGCAATGGAAACCTTTCTCTCTCCCCTCATCTCCCACAGCCCCACTTTCCCAGAGCTGGGGGGAAGCAGAGGGTGATGCCCTCCTAGGAGTTTTGGAGTCAAGTCTGTCTGGTGGATTCCAGCTGCTACAATTCGTGGGGGTTAATGCAAGGGAAGCTGATTATGCTGGAGTTAAGCTTCTATTGTGGTTTAACCCCAGCTAGCAGCCAAGCACCACTCAGCTCATTTTCCCACCAGCGGAATCAGGGAGAGAGTCAGAGGGGTAAAAGCTTGAAAACTTGTGGGTTGAGATAAAGACAATTTAACAGGGAAAGCAAAATCTGCACACACAAGCAAAACAAAACAAAAATTAATTCACTGCTTCCCATGGGCAGGCACATGTTCAACCATCTCCAGAAGAGTACAGTCCCATCACACATACTGGTTACTTGGGAAAACAAACACCATCACTCCAAACATCCCCCTCTTCATCCTTCTTACCCCTTCCCTTTATATACTGAGCGTGATGTCATATGGCATGGAATATCTCTTTGATCAGTTTGGGTCACCTGTCTTGACTGTGTCTCCTCCCAGTCTCCTATGAACCCTCAACTTCCTTGCCAGCATGGCAGTACAAAAAAAGCAGAAAAGGCCTTGGCTCTGTGTAAGCACTACTCAGCAATAACAAAAACATCTCTATATTATCATCACTTTTCAAATCCAAAATACAGCCCCATATCAGACACTGTGTAGAAAGTTAGCTCTACCTCAACCAAAACCAGCACAACTTCCCATCAAAGCAGAGTAATGGATTATTATGAAGAAAGAGTTGTCTTTGCTTCAGTATAGAGGAGAGATTGTTTGGCAGTCAAACCAATACTGTACACAAAGGCAGAAATAGTAGAATTCTGCAGAGGCTTAATTCAACCTGAATGTGCCTCCTGAATAAAATAAAACCCGAACAGCAGGATGCCCTAGAAAGTATATGGAAGTACTCATTAGGCAGAGCCTGTGATCTGACTCACTGTCAGTGATGAGACTGGTACTCAGTTACAGGTCAAGTGCCATGTTTAGAACCTAGGCTATAGTAATTTCCAGGAAATGCCTCTAATATCGTTGTGAATCTGGAAGTTAGTGGACATAGCTTTTGCCCAGTGCTTGTCTTGTATTCAGCCTAACTAGTCAGATCAAATCACTACTGAACTCACAGTTTTCTCTTGTAATCAGTTGTACACTGAACTTGTACCACAGACTGACAAAACGTGGTGACTTTTCAGAAACTATCTTCTTAATTTTGTTTTGAAAGAAACTTGTTTATGAGTTCTTTTTCATGGTGTCTTACCTTTAATGGACTGTATTAGAAAAGATCTTATTTTCTTTTCCATTTTAATTTTAGCAATCAAGATGTTTATTTTAGAATGAGTTGCAGCTATGCAGTAACATGTTTCACTCCAAATAACCCATATGTGCTCTTAGTTCTACTGCATTGAATATTTACATTTTGTTGTTTTGGTCTGGTGGGGGAGGGGAGGCGGTGTCTCTGTGTCTGTTTATTTCTGTAGTTTCTGCATTGAATTAAAAACCAGCATTTTTACAATAACATACCTTACATTGCTTCTGGTACAAACATATGTTTTATTTTTACAAGTATATTGACCACATCTGTTTTAAAAGAAGAAACTACAGCATATTTAGGAGAATATTTATGTAAGCAATGGGAATATACAGACTGCTCATCTCAAATGTTTCCCCTTTTAATCTCCACATTTTTCTGTACACTTATGCAGAGAGCACACATCCCCATTCTCCTGTCAATGAAATAACAATTTCATTCAGTCTGAATGAAATTCAGTATCATTGTCTTCCATGATGAGAAGAACCAGTAACTGGAATGGTAATTTGGCAGTGGAAGGGGAATTCAGTATCATCAAACAATATGTCATACGTTTTTATTAAGCTTTATTTGAGATGAAGTAAGAATTCAACACCCCCCTTATCTGCCAAAATTTCTTTGTCTACAAAATGAACTACCAAAGAAAGCCACTGGGTTATTTTTGCAAATCTACCATTTGTAAAGCCATTTCAGTAGACCATTTGCCTGTAAACCAAGGGTGGCATACATGTTATTAAAAAAATCCAACACCGTGGACAGCAATTACCATTGTCCTAGTTATGCACCAATTCAAGATGTTTTGAAATATTTAATACCTAAAGATGTTCTTAAAAAGTGCAAGAGGTAGAGAAACATATTTCAAGAAATGTGTAACTGGAGACTACTGGCAAATTTTGACTTACAAAACTTAGCATGGCTCTAACAATGAAGTCATAACTAGTACCTTTAGACTTAATTTGGATTTTTATGCTCTCAGACTTAGCCAGATTTTTATTTTTATTTCTTTCATAGTCAGATTATAGTGTTATTTGGCATGGTTGTTCTTGTACATTTTTCAAATATAAAAACTACATGGTTTGGAGACTGTTCTTTATCTTCTATTCCTGATGAAATGACATTGAGATACTTTCTGAAAAGGTACATGCTTAAATATTTCTATGTGAAAATCTGAGCAGGTGAAAAAACAGTGGGAATTTGTTTTATATGATCTTGCCAAAAGCAGAAATCTAATTTATGTAAGGTGATTGTTCACATTTTCAGCTCTCGTAGGCATAATGATGAAGAAGAAAACTCTACACTTAAGTATATCATCTGGAAATGATAGAAACTGGGAAATGTCCAGATTTTTTAGGACAATGATTATCTAGACATTAATTTAACTGGTTATTTCTTTTTGAATGAAAAACAATTTTTGAATGGTTGGAAACATGGCACTTTAACAGAAGCCAGTGGAGACCTAATCAAAGCAAGACTGTAAGTTTTAAATGAGGAAACATGAGTAATAGTCCTTGAACTAGAACAATCTGAGTTATACTCAAAAATTTTATGAAAGGTTAACAGTAAATTAACCCAAATATGTGTGATAAGGTAATGAACTGCTAAAATGGTCATATAGCATGTTTTCTTCCTGTGTCAAAAATTAGGTCTTTGATAGTGCACAGATCAAGCACTTATTAAAATAACAAAAACAAACAAAAAACTCCCATAAAACCAGTACTGAAAAAAATCTTTCTAGAATTTTTAGAGGACTCTACATGAAACCACTAAACTACTGTATTGAAGCTGTGATGAACACATGTTAGTATATCCAAGCCAGCATTCAAAGAGAGAAAGCTTCACTTTCTCTGTGAAGCAACTGTTTCATGCATGTAAGATCTGTTGCAAATACTTTGATATAATCCAAATATTTGGAATATTTTTTTTAATGAAGCTAGGAAAGATCATTGGGCTTGTGCTGACAAATGTCCTTGCTCTATTTCCCTTTGTTATGTTTTAATGTGATGTTCAAATGTTGTGTTTACACCTCTACATTCTGGCATGTAGGTTTCTGTTCACATATTTTATGATACTAAAACTGTTGCATGTCCCTTGAACTCTTCAGATGTCCATTTCCATATACTTCCCAACCTCATCAGCAAATGATCAAGGACCTCTACAGCCAGCACCATTCCAGCCTTTGGATTAACGGCTTGTTGCTATTTGAATTAAGCAGCTTGTGTGCAAAACCATTGTGTGTAGCCTTCTCTGAAGCAGCACTATCAGTGGTTCCCCTCCTCACAGCCAGTCTAGTGCTTCTGGAGTTGGATCCTATTATCTGTTGAACTTTCTGTGCTGTTTTTAAGTCATGAACTTAAACATACAGTCCCAGATACCTGGGCTTGAATGGCAGAGCATTTAAAGGCTTGTGTGTGCTGTGTGCCAAGTTGCATCTCAGACCTGCCGAGTGTAATACCTGGAGCATGTGACAGGATGGGATGCTTTGCTTTTGCCTTTGTTTCATTTTCTTATGCCTTTCTACTAACAAACTTTGGTTTGCTACTATGATGCAAGGCAGGCTGATTGCATATAAATAAGCTGAGGTGCGTGCTTTGAAAATAAAATAAATGTTCACTTTGTTCTCCACACCATGGACCAGCAGCTATCACATTGGTTTAACATGTTTTATTTTTGTTGACCACTTTCTGAATTTAATTCCAGGTATGTTCAGTTGTTGTTATTTTTAGTTACCTTCTTCATGGAAGTGACAGTTGACAGACACTACATTTCCAAATACATAGAAGTTGGTGAGGTTTTTTGAGGCAGGATGCATTTCTGGTTATATTTTCTCATCATTGCTGTCCTTTCCTGTTATCTTTCATTCCAATAGTGCCAATGTTTCAGCAATATGTACTTTTTTTCTAGGCAGAGTTTGTAGTGCAAAAGGAAATCCATATTCTATGTATGTCTCACCAGGGAAGAAAGCTTTTAAAGATTTCATTGCAAGATAAGGACATGCATCCAAAAAGGCTTTGTAGCTGAAGGAATATGATCTCCCAGTAGTCTACAGGCTTATTCAACCAGGGCAGTTGTCTCCTCATGAGTAGTTGTCTCCTCATGAGTGGAGAGACTGATTGACTGTACCAGACTTCCCTCTGGAATCAATTCATATTCCTATGTACCATTATAGCATGAATGTGAGGTACTCCAGCAGAAGCTAATTAGAATACTCAGATGTGCCTTAGAATCATAATTTTCTCTCATCTTAATTTTCTGTGCAGTGGCTTTTAAGCTCAGCTTTTTACAACCTTCTGACTGTTGTTATAGGAGTAAGACAGAAAACTAAAGAGACTTTTACTAAGACGTCAGCCATAGTCACCTTAGAATGTTTGCACAACTGCTGATAAATAAAGTAAATGCACAAAGAAGTTTGCAATGAAAACACACTTTCTATTTCTGCCAGTACCTCAGTAATGTTTCTTTTGATGGAAATGCCTGGATTGCATTTTGAACTAAGGGATGGAGGTAAATCTGAATTTTGTGTAAAAATAACAATGTGACAATAGAAAAAAAATGTTACCTTAAAGAAAACTGCAAGCAAATATGCAACTATATTAATAGATCACATTATTGTTCTATTACATCAGTAATGCAGGTTAAAAGACAAGGAAGTGCACCACAAATTCTATTCTTTAAAACCTCCATTCTTGAAAAACTTCCTATTGCCATGATAGATGTTTTTTAAAAAAACTAATCCTGATAAGTGAATTAATTAATCAGTTTGCTGTATATTTTGAAGAAATATTTTTAGTCAAATAAAATTTGCTGCTCCCAATCCCTAGCGTTAGTCTTACTTAGTTTAAAATTATTACTAAGCATTTCTGTGGGACAGTAAACCCTTGTGTTTTTTGTTTATTTTCTCATCATTTTTTCTCCTTGAAGCAATTCCTACAGGTCTATGGATGCAGAGGCATTTATTTTGAAACATTACATTAAATGATTTGCCCTTCCAACATGCTTGAGCTCAGGATGTTATTGCAAAGGCCAAAAGGGTTTGTCTATATGGACCTAATTAATTAAAAATGGAAGTTAGAAAGGTTATATAGTTATTTATGTTCGAAGATTTAGAAATACAAAACCAGACGCTATTACATGACATTTTAGTTTGTTCTCCTGGCTGAAGAATCATGAAATTAAACTTTAACTAAAAAAAAAAAAAAAAAAGAAAATGCAGATCATGCAAGATAACTGCTATCTTTCTAGTCAGATAGCTGACTTTTTTTGGGGAAAAAATACTAACTACTAATAGTCTTTCTGGAGCATAATTTGCTATAATGCCGTTTCAGAAATTATTTATTCAACCAAAAAGTATAGGTGTCAGCATAAGAATTGCTAATTTGTTGATTGGGTAAGAAATTAAGCTAAGATAGCAGTGAAAGGGAGCTGCGTAAAGGAGAGATTATTTTTAAGGAACTTCTCAAGATCTGAAAAAAGTTGACTAGTGACACAAAACTAAGAGAGAGAAGCAGTCAGGCCTGAATAATTTTGAGGACTAGAGTAGCAGAAATGAAGTTAAATTGCATAGCAGAAAGTGCAAAATGCTGCACCTGGGGACTAATAGTACTAAATTCTCTTAGAGCTAGGAATTCTACCAGATAAGAATGAATGAAATAGAGAAATTGATCTTCAAGAGCCTAAAAGGCACCACTGGGATGCAATGTGATAAAGTCAAATGTAATCCTAAGGCTGGAGTGATGGTTCTGGGGGAGATTGGATGGTACTGGTAGAAGTGTAGAAGCGAATGATTTATACCAAGTTATATGAAATACAGGGTACCAGTGGGTAGTACCAGTGGTGTCCCCAACCAAGGGCTATTGTGAATCTTGCTCCAGGGTTTCCCTCTGCCTCCAGGGTGTGTGCCCTGTCTCAGGTGTTGTATTGGCAAGCTCTGTATGAGCATATATGGGTTTATGCTCAGTACAGGAGGGAAATGAGACATGGAAAGTTTTTACTGAGAGTTATGACATTCTGGTATGGAGGTATCCAACTGTTCCCAAGGAGCAGCTGTCGCTATTGGGCTGGGCATGGAGTTTCCTGTGCTAAGGAAAAGGGAATTCAAAGTGTGAAAGATACCAATAAAGACTTTGAAGATCATCAAGAGAATGGCTTGTTTATCTGGGGATTGGGAGAATGAAAAATGCAGAAATTTTAAAAAATTTGGACTGAAATTAGGTGTAACTAGCACAAAGAAAGGCTGGGATAATATGATTGCTCTCCCTGGGGTGTTTAGAATGCCAGGGACCCTGGAAACCATTTTAAATTGGAGGATCATGTAGTTTCAGGAAGAGTTTCATGTTAGTTGACCACAAATAAATTTAAGATGAAAATTTAACGGAAGACATCCAGCCACTAAAGTAATCAGAATCTAAAAGAGCTACAGCAAAAGGGGCAAATATTAAGTCCTTTTCAGAGGGCAATCAATATGCTTTTGAAAAGATAGATGATGATTTGTGCAAATAGAGTACCAAACTCAGTGAAAAAGAATGTCTTTCCTACTCTTCATCTCTTGACTTTTTAGACATTTAACTAGTAAAGTGAAGAAAGTCTAAACCATTCACCACCTATGAGATTACTTCAAAGAATTTTTTGCACATAAAAACCTCCAGGTTCCCTCTGTACTCCTTCCTAAATTCTCCTACTTCTGTACAAGTAAAGTCGAGAGCAGTTTCCAGACGTGGTGTCCTGTTATGCCTTGTAACATGCAGTGACCTTGTAATATGAATTATTGTCATCTACGGGGTGAGCCAAGAACCTCCAGTCACGTCTGTTTCAAAGTGTAGGCTTGAATCCCAAAGCCAGAGGGAGAATGCACAGCTTCTATGCTGTTTTTATAGTCTAAAAGAATCTCAAGTTCTGTTTAGATAACAGATGAGGATGCTGTAGGAGAGAAACATTATTATGATGTGATAGCTCAGATGCAGCCACTGCATATGCTGAGATATTTAAATTTAGTCCCTCAGTTGTGGTAGTACATTTCTAGGAACAGCATTTCTACAGAATGAAAGATCTCAATTTTTTTCAGACTTGTTATGTTTGTCAGTGTGCATGTAAAAAGTTTGTCAAACGCAGAGTGTTTTAGGTGAGAGAAAATATAAATGATCAATATTTGAAATTTAAATTAATACATTTATTTATCATTAAGATTATTATTTTAATGCTATATGTAATATAATTACTACTACTTCTATTGTTATATATTTCTTGTTACTTGTAGTTATCTGTATATTTATACCAATGAAGGAGTATACACTTTTCACTGCTCTTACATTGCTGAGATATTTAATTTTCTGTGCAGGTACTAGCTGTCAATCAAGGCTAATCAAACTGGCACAGTTAACATAATATATCATAAAATTTCACAGTAATGTCAACCTGTAATTCTGTCAATCTGGTTAAAGGAAATAGGCTAAAAACAATATTGCCATTTTGTAATAACACACGAAAACAGAATTTTGGAATAATGTTTTTACTGTCTGCTATAAATATGTTGTGTATAGGTTTCAAGAGCAGCACTAGTTTCCATTAGGATTGAATTGGTCAAATATCCAAATATTTTTCACTTTTCTGACTCTCAGATATTTTCAGTGTATCCTGAAAAGGAATGGGGTGTTGCAGTTCTCCCTGTACTGTGACACTGGAGATGTCCAGGCAAAGGAGAAAAGGGGAGGCACAAGTTTCTTCTGTGCTTGTGTCACATCAAAGAAATGTTAAATGATGGAACTGGTCAAGGTTGGTTGGACAGTCATATCTGAGAAAGAAAGTTCCCAGCTCTGCTATCAGCTACATTTATCTCCCTTGCATGCTAAGAGTAGAAGACACTCATAGCAAAAATCCAAACAAAACAGATACAGTTTTACTCCAGTTTATACTCATGGGAACAGAAAAGTGCCGTCTGGCTATTTGCATGGCACAACAAAGAAATGTCGGCAGAAGATGTAAGGCTTTAAAACCCAGTGTCTTTCTTCTTAGGAGATTATGACTTGCAGACTTTTTCAAGTTTTTTTGGTAACCATTCAAGCCCTTATCAGACAAAGTTAAGTCTGTTGAAAATAGCTTGCTTTTCAAATTTGTCTTTGGCAAAACTTGTACAAATGATTGAACACTACAAAGCGCTTAGCAAGCTATATCCATTTACTGCTATTAAACTGTATCCAAATCCACAAGTAGCTGTCTTAAAATGAATGAGGCTTCTCATGAATTGAAATATTAATTGGGCCAAACAGGTGTTACAGAAGTCTATATGGACATGGCTTGTTAAAGATGTGATGATCTTTATTTACCTGAAGTATTTGATCATAAGATGTTTCATGAGCTGAGGAAGGAGCATCTTTAGAAGCACTGGGGAGATTTCTCTTCCTCCTACAAGTTGATTTTCTTCAAAATACAGAGCATTGTATAATCAACCACCTAGGTTAGCTGGTCTTTTTCAGGTGATGACACGTATGTTTGTAAACCAGGCAAAGCTTAAAGGGAAAGTTAGGTGAGATGGATGTTTAATTATCAGGAATTTTAGATTGTAGGTGCAGAAGCTAGGGGAGAAAGGATGATAAATTACTCTGAGATCTTTAAATGAAACATAGATGTTGATGCAGAAAGGCTAAGAAAATAAGGTGAGATTATGGTCTTCGGGAAAGGCAGTATTAACAATCAGATGTCAATTAAAAAAAAAAAGGTAAAAGCAGACGCAAGGATCATCATGCCTGGGTACAGCATCCATAGGAATGCATGAAACTAAACAGTGATTGTAGTAAGAGAAGAGAAGCAGAATGCAAACTGAATTCACTTCAGTTTAATATGTGAAAATCCATCATTCTTTAGCGAAGTAGCACAGAAAATCTGAGACAATGACTTCTAATGGCAGATGGACAAGACTAATTTAAAAAAAAATCAGACAAAGGACTTACAGTGATACAATACTTTGAAGGAGAAGTTTAGAGATTATATCTGGAGGGAAAAGGCAAAAGCATTTCAAGCTTACTTTAGTTGCAAGCATAAACAGATTTTTAGATACCATTAGCCAGGGAACAGAGTGCTTGGGAAAGTGATAGCTAAGTTCAGGAGCTGTTAACCAGGAAATTTAAGAGTGGTCTTGCAACAAGGGGTTGCCTCTGAATACAGAATAAGAGCTTGGAAGTTGAATATGCAGTTGATGTAGACATGAAAACTGTGAAAAATCTATGTCCAGCCTCATGGACTTTTCTTGCTGTAATACCTAGTGGCAGTAGAAGATGATTTTGTAGACCTAACAATTCAGAAGCCATGTCCAGTAGCCTTGCCCTTGCTTCCATAAACTCATGCACCAAAAGGAGAAAGAACCATTTTCTCTTCCCAGTATATGTGTGAGGATGAATCAATAAGAGAATTTTTGTTACACAAGTGCCCAAGCTGTTCTCAAATTTAGGTGCCCCTGTTACGTTCTGGACTCATTGCATTCACCCTCAACCAAGAGAAGTAAGCACTGCTTTAAATGTGTAGCAAGAGGCAGCACAGGAAGGATTCTGCGTTAGTGCAAAAAAGAGAGAATACCTTAAAGGATAATGCTGGTTTGTTTCTTCCAATAAAATGCCAGCCTCAAATTTGTAAAGAAGCTGTTTTATGTTAGCCTTTACTGCTGTCACACAACAGCACTGGGAGCTGACTTCTTTTAAAACAGCAAAAGAAAGTTGGAAAGAAATGTCAAAGTAACCCATCTCAAGACTTTCCATCTTGACAAACCTGAAAAGTAACCTGAGATAAAGGAGCCCATTGCCAGATCCCAAACCATAACAAGGCTGAGCAGACAAAGCACTGAAGTACAGGTCAGTCTAGCGATTTATGCAATATGCAGTGAAGTGGAAAATATTTATAAATCACTTGCCTTCTCTCAGAAAGGATATAGGAATAACAATGATATCACTCTTAAAATGTGGGTGAAGCATTTCAGTGCAAGCATGAATGTGTTGGAAAGAGGCATGTTTTTAAATCAAAGCATTTAGAAACAAAGAAAAAACATGGAGTACTTATTTAAAGAGGCTTTCTGTAAAGTACTCTATATTACTTAAAAAGAAAAGTATTTCCTTGTAACTGCAAACAATGGTTTGAAGTAAAGTATATGTTCTAAGTTACTGTGGGTGTGGTAGTGCTTACTGGTGTAGAGCTGTGTGTAAGTCATTCAGATGAAGTAGGACAAGATCAGCACAAGAAGTAGCAATCCCTCCTCCAGCCTCCAATCTGTTACTGTATGAGAAATGACAGTCACCAAGCCCCAAACTTTCTGAGGCAGAAATGTGTCAGGAGTGTAGACAAGAACACAGAGCAACTGGAATTTGTCTAAGTGCTTTGAGTTTTCGAACATGTGAAGAAAAATGCACTGGGAAGTAAGTTGGTTGAAGCTGAGAGGTTGAGGAGGTAGCCTGAATATGCATGGGGAATGTATATTTTCCTGGGATCTCTATCCCATTACAGTAGTCCAGAAGAGGTTCAGACTGTTAAGCCAAAAATCTGCAATGTTGTTACTCAGTTGAGAACTGGTGGGAGTTCTCAGTTCTTGGGATTACAATTTGTAAAGAAATTTTGAATGAATTGGATTTTATTTGTGTACTGAAGTTCCCTGTAGTAGAACTGAAGGTGGCAAAGAAATCGCTTTTAACAGTTCGGTGCCAATGTTAGTTATACGTGCTGGACACGTTTCAAACTTTTACCACCACACATAACCTCCTGAAGCTGAGTCACATCTGTTCAAGTGAAAGCCTGAAAAGACATAATAAGAAGAGGACAGGATTCCACTGAAAGCATCACTGAGAAGGTAGCAGTTCTGCTATCCCCAGCTTCAGAAAAGAGACAGTTTAGAAGAGCAGCACATTAAGGCATGTTGTCGGTCCATTCAAATAATATGCTGATAATGAGGTTTAACAAATTAGTACAGAAGAAATGTTAGTTTCCTTGTGCAGAGATTATCTACATAGTAGGTAGTAGCACTATAGTATTTTTCTTACTAAAAGCAGTATTGACAGTGCAGTATTCTTTCTGGCAAATGGTGAACCAAACAGGCAACCATGACTATACCATACTGAAGATCTTGGTTTCATGAATTCCTGTTTTGGCTTGGGGACTCTTGAGAAATTTTACAAGGGAAAGTGAGTTGGTAGCTTATATCATAGGAAGATTGAGAAAGAAAACAGAAACTAAACTTAGAAAGTATATACTGTGAAAAAGCTAACTGCAGCTCTCCAGGAATATTTTTTGATAACATTTATGTAAGGATAACACAGAAATAAACATTAGGCTTTGTGAAACACGTGCAATGGTTCACATGTATGACAGATTTATACCTAGCCAATATCACAGTTATTTTCAAGGCATTTTCTGTCATCTGAGCTTACTAATTTTTTTATTCAAAAACTTGTTTATATCCCTTCTCACCCTTGAAAATGGGTACAAAACCTTTTCAGAGGCTTCATAAGAGATGTATGGCTTATTTGACCAAACCAGGTAAAAAGACAATATGGAAGAGGTAAGTTTATTAAGAAGCAAATAGATTACCTTTCCTCTCAACACTACACGAAAATACACCGCTCATTATTATAATCTGAGCTCTCCTTTCACACCCTGCTCCCCACTGCTGGGAGGCCACATTTTCCTGTTATTAAGAAAAAGAAATGATAGCCTTCAGAGAGGAAGGCAAAACATTTTGCTGTTCCTATCATGCATGTGCTCACCAGTCATTGCCTATTAAGTCCCAGGAGAGTGTATGTCATTAAGCTTTGGTACACCACTAAGGTTTTTAATGGGGAAACAAAAAGAAAGATGGAGTAGAGAGATAAATTACACTTTTAAAAATTACAATGACAAATTTATTATAACTCTTGAAAAGGTGCTTGTGAATGTTTGAATAAAATGACGTGTAGTCTGGCAAGTAATCTGGCATTTTGCTCCCTCTTTGTCATGATCAGTACAGTTACAAAAGTAGACAGTTTTTAAGCTTTGGTGGGAACCATATGTTAGGAGTTTCTGAATTAAAGAAAGAGAGAAATCATGCACACCTCTGGGGAGGAACAAGAAGGCAGATCAGGAAGGAAGAATTTCACAGCCAAGAAATAACTAATAAGAATTGAGCATCAATCACAAATGACTTCAATTATTTTGTCATTGAGTGGAATAAGAAGATACAAAGGAGTAGAAAGATGACATATTTCTTAAGCACGATTATAATGTTTTTAGACACCAGATCAACATGAAATATTGGGTGCCTATTTTTCATCAGAACCAAATCTGTTTCAAGAAATTACGTGCTAAAAATGTTTAATGTAACTGATATGACCATAATGAATTCCAACTCTTATCTCGCTCATTAAAGGAGAATCAATAGTTTAATTAATTATTTGTTGTTATGATTATGTTATTAATTGTAATAATTACGACTCTGATCCTGTGAACTACTTTACACTCTTGGTCCTCTGTGATTGGAGAGGTCCCACCGTGCTTCAGATGCCTTGTGAGTAGGTGCAGGAACCATCTTGCAGTTAGGTAGGAGTACAGACACTGGAATCAACACAACACGGCACTGCAAAAACCACCATCACATTGTGGTAGGTTATTCAAGTGGACTCCAAAATACAACAGAAGCAAACAGATCTCTCCTTGTCCCTTCACAGGTTGAACTCTCTGGCTGTGTTCTTTTTCTCATAAACACCTAGGTAGATATACATGTTTCCAAGGCCCAGAGGCAGGAGTAACAGCATGTTTGGATATTGATTCTAGTTGCTGTATGAGATTACCAAATATCTGTTGTATTTACTCTTATGACTGGCTGGACACTTGAATGAGGTGGTGAACATCTGACTGGTTGTTAAAGGATAGGTGAAAATTAAAGGATAGGGAAAAATTAAGAGCAGGAAAAATATAGTGACAGACCTTGGCTACCAGATGGAAACATATATATGCATATATGTATATTATTATATGTATTATAAATTATGACACTTATAAACTAGTAGATTCTATTTTGGATGGTTTTCCTTTTCTGTGTGTAGATATAAAGAAATAAGAAATGACAGTTTAAGCATTAGCAGCTTTAAATCATGATAAAAGATCAAATGCTAACAATTCATCAAACGTAACATCAAAACCTGGAAGTTTTGTAAATCAAGATTAACAGATCAAGCTTACTCTTGAGAACATTCAACTATTACCTTCAGCACACAGTGATGCAATACATCAAACTTCAGCATTGCTAGTATAGTGAGTGTTGGTGATAAAATTCTTAATTGCCATCATGAGGAACCTGTGATTTTACATTTATATACTGCTCACTAACAGACATCCAGAATTATTTTTTTTTTTAGATATTCTAAGATCTAGCAGAAAATTAGTTTGTTCTTCCCATCAGCTACTTAGGTAGAGGCCAGAAATTACTTAGGTGAGGGCCAAAAATGCATGCTATTTGACAGAATAAAAGCCTTGTATTTCAAAGCTAGAAGCTGTGTTACAACTGAGAAGGAAGCTCAGCTTTCTACAAGAGTGCAGAATAGCTTTGGAAAGTCTTAAAATGTTGGATTTGAAAGATATTCTGTTTTTACAAATCAAAAGTTCCTCTGGTATCTTTCAGATAATTTTAAATTTTTTTCTGCTGCTTTTTTTTCTTTCTCAGAGGTTTGTGTGTTGGACTTGTGGTGAGATTTTATGGTTTAAAGAGTATGTAATGCAGTTCCTATAAAACGTTTTATATAAGAAACTAGTACATTTTTAAAAATAGTATTCCTGTTAAATGTATCTTGTAAAGAATGCATGAAAAAATTATGATCATGGCTAGGCTTCACGAACAAAGATTTGGGAAGGCACTATCCACATTTGTTACAGGCACGCTGGTGGCTTATGAGGCCAATACGAGACAGGCATATCCAATTGCAAAAGGCACAGCAGAAAGAGTCCTTAGATGGTATATTCTGCAAGACACGGTTCTTTCTGCGTTACCTTTTCTCCTCGAGAGTGATCCTGCATGCATTCTCGAAGGAGACAGCTGCATTATAGATGGTGTGTCTCCAGGCCTCCCAATTGGAGGCCAGAGTAGACCAGTTATGGTGATCAATATGGCCAAGGCTGAGATGTTGTTTCAGGGAGTCCTTGTATCTTTTCTTTGGGGCTCCTCTCTTGCGGCAGCCGGTGGCAAGTTCACCATAAAGGAGGATCTTAGGGAGGTGGTGGTCCTTCATCCTTGAGACGTGCCCTGCCCAGCGCAGCTGTGTTCTCATCAACATGACCTCAATACTTGTGACTGCTGCTTGCTCTAGAACACATGTATTTGTCACATAATCTGACCAGTGGATGTTTAGGATTGTACAATCAAGAAATCCAGGACTTGTTGAAGAAGAAGAGAACCGCCCACCAAGCACACCTTGCACTGCCATCCTGTCACGCAAGAAAAACAGCCTTTCGTCTTGCATGCAGCAAGCTCCAACAGAAACTCTGTGACATCCAGAACAAGTGGTGGATCGATCTAGCTGTAAAAACTCAATTATGCGCAGATATGGGTGATCACAAAGGTTTCTATGAGGCCCCTGAAAACAGCATACGGGCCTACATACCAGGTACAAAGCCCTCTACTCAACGCTGATGGTCAAATGCTTCTAACCTCCATTCTGAATCGATGGTCTGAACACTTTCAGACTCTTTTCAGAAAAAATTATGATATATGAGTTTTATTAGACCTTGCTTGTGATGGCCTGTTTTTCATTTATGTGTAATGCATCTATCCAAACTTCTGCAGTAGTATCTTATATGCCAAAATTTACACCATTAGGTACTGCACTATCAGACTTCCACCATTATTCTCATATCTCTTTCAGCAAATAAAATGAACAGTAATTTATTTCCTTGAATTGGTGGGGGGGGGAGAAGTATGCACAGAGAGATACATAAAACCATCTCAGTCACTAAGCCCTGGTTGTAAGCTCTTCTGACCTCTCAGTGTTGGAAGTCAAGAGCATAGGTTAACTGGTAGCTTAACAAAAAAGAGGAAACCCATATATTATTACAACTGTACTCTAAAATCCTAAAAATATTTCCATGGAGGATACACAAGTATTTTGGGAAAATACTATTGTCATGACTGGGCTTCGCGAACAAAGATTTGGGGAAAAATACTATATGTATTACAATATTTTCCTTAACATTTCAATGTAAGCAGCCCATAGCATGTTTCGCACTTTTTAAAAGAGTTTTGAAGTTCTCAGATAGCCAATTGAACAGAGGAAAAAAAATGCATGTTTGAAACCCAATATTTTACCCTCAGCAACTTGTTTGAAAATTTAGGGAACCATCACCTCATCAGTCATGATGAGTCCTTATTTTTAGAATGTCCATGTCCAGTAATGACCACCAGCACCTACTTTTATAAGAAAGAAAAATATACCTCTTTCCAGAGAACAAGGTATCAGCCTAAAACATTGGTTGGCCAAAGGTAAACTTTAGAAAGAGAAGAGCTGGTGGAAAGCACTACTATTATATAAGGGTAGCTTTTTTTTCTTTTTTTTTTTTTTGTGAGAATGGCAGTGATTTATCCTTTTTAGGCATTTCCTAAGAATAGGAAATTTCTTTCTTTCTTTTGTTCTAAACAAGATAACTTGTATGGTATATTTTTTTACTGCCTTCTAAACTTTGCAGGTGACTTTTCCTAAGTATTCATTATCCAATAACTCAACTAAAAGGAATGTTTCTGAAACAGATATAACAGAATTCAGTCAGGAGTCTAGCAGCCATCATAATTACAGAGTTTCAAATTACCATTGGTCTTAACATGTCTTGTAATGGGTAAATTAACCTCCCTTGTGTTTGCTATAGAATTTTGTTAAATATAATTTTATGTTCTACAATAAAAGTATTTAAAGACAACGTGAAAAGTCATAGGAGTATGGCTTTTTAGATTATAAAAATGTCTTGGGATCTGAACTTGCAGTCAGTATGAAGGGACAAACCTCCAAGTTTATATACCTACCACTGAAAGCAATAGTTCAGCAGAAAGTGGTAACCACGTGCGTGGTGCTGCTGGACCACAATCTATCTTAACAACTGAAGATATTCAGAATCTTGTATTAGACTGAAAAAAACAATTAAAGAATGTATTTTCAGATTTCTATCAAAACATTGAGGGATTTTTAGGATCACATAAGTCATATCCTCTTGAGTGTTTTCATACTCAAATTTTGAATAGCAGTTAGACACGGTCTTTAAGTGTGTGAGTTGCCTTAAAAGGAAACCAAAGCAACGTAAGAGATAAAATTCTGGTAATTCAGTGGGTGTTTGTCCATCATCAAGAAGAATTTTAGCAGATGTAGTAGTAATACCAAATCTTATGGAAGTGTTCCTGTTAGCTCTATGAAGACATAAGATCTGATTTTAATGTTTTGTGATCAGTGAAGTTCTGTTGGATGCTTTGTGTGATCAAAGGTTTTATAAAAAAAAAAAATCAACTGAACAACGGCAAAACAAATAGAGGAACATCAGTGCAGGCATAAGGAGAGAAGAACCTGCTGTGGTTTGTCTTATGACCTTTCACTGTACTTGGCAAGAAGAGCTCCTTTGATTTTATTAGATTTTCCTGCGGTCTCCAGCTACTGATGTTATCTGTGCTGTAAAAGCTAAGAAGAAACATCTAAGAAACAATATCTAAGAAGCAGAGATAGCAAAATGTTTAAGCAGCTTTAACAACCCAATTATTTAAGTGGGTTTTGGTAGGTACTATGCAAACCTGGGGCTGAAACCTTAGAGAGTATCCAGCTTTTATAAAGCCATCATGCAGACAGCAACCTTTGTCATTGGTGTGTGCAACAGTCAATGTATTATATATATCTTATCTGCTTCTGGATTTTCTTTACCATTTAATAATTACTATGAACTTTTTTTAATGTAACAGATACTGTAAAAGTCTAGATTATGTATTCATAAGGCTCTAACAACAATAACAATCATGAGAGTTGTGTGAGTGTTCAGCATATCAGGACATCTTAAGCTAGGGAGGTTGTAATAAACATCTTTACAGACCTCATAGAAGTGTAATAAAAATGATTGTCACTGGCACACAAGGCACTAGTTATTATGACAAAACACTATTATTATTGTTAATAATAATAATAATAAATGTACTTTTTGAAAATGAATATAGAAATTTATAAAAATTAAGCATCAGATACAATGCATACATCAAATACTATCAAATCTGAGTAGTTAGCTGATAAAGTGGTATTTCTATTCAATTTCATGCGGCATTTCTGTTCAAAAAGCTCTGGTACTGGTAGTAGAGGTTCAAGCCGTTCTATTGTACCTCTTTGAAAATGTGCTTCTGCTTCTTGCCCATGCTGTATAGTGTATGGTAGGTGAGAAAGATTTTCGAAAAGCAGTTTAGATTAGGAAGTTGTGATAAGCAGGTTATCTTTTCTTTGTAAACGAGAAATCTTCCATTATTATTGCCTTAAATATTGAAAGCATCTTCTAAAAGAACTTGTTATGGTGAGTTATACTGAAATGGGAGCTAAATTGGTCACTCAGCTCTTTGAAGGGGTCTTCAAAGTAGTTTTTAGTCAAATTAAGGTGCAAATAAGAAATAAAGATTTATGACGCATCTTTTTTATTTTTGGATCCAAGTCTTCCAAAATGAACACTTTTGATTAACTTTAAACATGTGAGTAAGCCTGTTACAGGCACCAGGATATTTGCATATTTCAAACTAGGTATCTCTGTAAGATATTTAAAGGCTATATATTTTGATCTTTTCACAAGTGCACTTGCTTTTTCCCGCTTTCTCTATTTTATTAGCTTCCAAGTCATCCACTGTGTTGGTTTTAGCTTTCCTACTGTGAAGACTTGCATTGATTTTCAGCCATTGTAAATTTATACCTTTATATGTACACTGGACTCTAACTATAAAAATAACTTAATTATAAAAGTCTAAATAATTCCTTCTGTTTTAACAAACCTAGATTGATGCCCTTATTATGAATAAAAGAGTAATAATTCTAGTACTTGTACTATTCTAGAGCTGTACTTGATTCTATTTAAAGCAGAATGCCTCACAGTAGGCAATATTTGTATCGCTTACTTAAAAATCAAATCCCATTGATTTCATTTGATTATGTGTAGTAAGACTTTCAGGAACAAAACAGAGACTCGAAGGAAGAGTTGCGCAGCCATAGAATCAGTACTTGTCCAGTTGTATTGATATTTTAACAGCTTACCTGTAGCAGAGAGTACTTTCTCAGATTGCACAGTGGGATGTTGGAGTAACATCCTAGCATTTCCTAAAAAGTGCAACAGAAAATGGTAAGTTTTTGTTATGAAATTCAGGTGAAGAGTTGTGATCGAGTAAAAAAAAATGAAAATGAGATGTCATAGCAATATAATACACAACAAATATTTCAAAAGCCTTTTCCTTCAAATCTTCTTTTGAAGGCCTTTTCCTGCAAATGTTCTAGCTGTTATTTGCATAGTAATCCCATTAGGAAGTACTGGGCTCACTTGCATGGGCAATGGCAACCTACTTGAGCATGTGTTTTAGACGTACCGTAAAAAGCAGGGGAAAGAAATAACTCCAGTTTTCCAAGGGCAGAGACATTTCCCTTAGACTCTGAATTTCATCTGATTCGTCAGTAGTCTTCACGTTCTTTACATGGCTGAGAATCTGAGCAGATCCATGTGTAAAAGCCACACTGATTTATGACAAATTGCCACTCACTGAAAGCTGAAAAAAACACAGGTCTCCTGACTTTAGAAAAAGATGAATTCAGTAAGGCTGAGGATACCCACTGACTGGAAGGAAAACGGGAGAAATGGCTTTCTTGGGGAAGTATAAGATGATGGTGTAGACTGATGGTTGAGTTGGAATGGCTGGACAGAAGTTTCTTAATTATTATTTGTCATAATGGAAGACTTAAGGTACTGAATCAGCTGTATAGGATATAAGTTATTTTGGCAGTTTTTATTTCTTAGGTTTATAGTGATGAGGCAGGGTCCAGAAGACTACAGAGTTAGTGATACAGGGTTAATGACACAGGCTTCAGTGAAAGGAGATGGATTTTTTCTTGTCTCACAAAACGTTTTGCCTATAATCACATTTGCATTGTTTTCTCTTGTTTGCTTTTACCAGGACTCATTTCTTTGTTCTCTCAGTTGTGTTGTGTTTCTGTCCGGAGGCTGACCTTTGTTATACCGTGGAAAAACAGGACAGTGGCTCTGTGCAGTGTGTAGAAAATAATCCTAGATGGGTGTTGCCTGCTGCTTGTTTTCTATGGTAAATTTTTCTTTTTTACCGATCAACATTTCTGTTGCTTAGGTTGGTAAATCCTCATGGGGCAAGGGCTCTGAAGATGAATTGTTGTTAACATACCATTTTCCACACAAATTATTCCAGCACAAATTTCAGAATAACTGTTTGAAGCCTGTCAGTAAGCTTTGACATGCCAGATCTTCAGGACATGGTGTTTCTTTCCGACTCATGTTGCTGAAAGTTGCTGAGAGGTATAAGAGTATGTGACACTCTAGTAGGAGTAATCAGGGGTTGTAGTCCTTTAACATAGGTGGAGTTATCCTAAAGGTCTTCAACATAGCTATCTGAAAATAAAGAAAATATCTATGAGCTCAAAGTCTACCTGAGCAGGAGCTGTAGTAGAAAACCAGGCAGCTGGTGACCCAAGCAGCTAAAGGTATGGGCTCTTCTGGCTGTAGTTCAACTTTTATCAGGTGTGCTTAAGTTCGCACAGCCAAGTGATTTTAGCCAGTTGTATTCACTGTCTATAAGGACAGACCTCAAGTGTAGTCCATGTCCAGTTTGGGCCAGGTTTATGGGGCTGAAGCAGTGTGGCTTTTCAGACTAGGACCACAGTGTGGACTACTTCGGAAGTTGTTTATGTGCTACCTACCATGAATTGCAAACTAGTATGACATGGTAATAAATGATATAGTCTTTGAGACCATATCCCAGGCATTTAATTAAAAGATGATTCAGAATGTTGTGTATGGGATATGGGGACAGAATGGCACCTTATATACTAGGAAAATTATGCTAAAGAAATAGGGAGAAGGAGATTGGGTTATTGTAGCTGAAAGTGAAACATTAACAAAGACAAGAAAGGATGATGATCTCATTCAAATGGGCAAGGAAAGATGTGATGAAGCTAGCAGAAGGGCATATTACACTCTTAAGATTGAAAGAAAGATAAACATGCCATTGAGACAAATATATAGGAAAAAAAGGAGAACAGAATTGTTTTAGAAAGAAAAGTAGTAGCTCAAGGGTGTAAGCATTAGACTGGAATTGAAGAGACATAACTTAGTTCCCAGTTCTTGAATGACCTTGGACAAATCTGTTAATCTGTCCTTGTCTTGTTCTCTGTCAGTAAATGTGGATAATGATATTTCTGTATCCCTCAATAAAATTATAAGCATAAATTCATCTGTAGTTAAGGTACTCTGCTACTATTACTGAAGGGTCATGTAAGTGCTGAGGTGGATAGGTTAGCCGATCACAGAGAGAGAAATTAAACCTGCAGACTAGGAAGGAAGAGATAAAATACTTGTAGGAGAAACTTATTGTGAGTGCTGAAAAGGTTTTGTTTTGAAATGACAGAACAACTCTTCTTTTACTCTTCTATTCAGCCCTGAAATTGCCTGGAATAGATACACCTTTTAAGCATCTGGGCAGATCAAGGGTAATTGAAGAATTATTTAAGTAATCTTTCTTTGACTTAAGCTTTGTTTCCTTGCTTACCTCAAGGTATTTTGTCAAACTGTTTCTATTGAATGGCTTGTAAGATTTAATGACAATTTTATGTCTAGTCAACTTGCTCTGAATTTAATGCTGACCCTACTTGGAGCAGATTGGACTAGTTGACCTCCACAGTCCCCTGCAACCTGAATGATTGTTGTGATTCCATGAAGAAATTGAATACATCTAGGTTCTAATTACAGTTGTCACCTGAAGCTAACCTGATTCAGATCTCATTGGCTCTAATGCCTGTGTATAACTTTGTTTTAACACTCTGCATTTCACATGAATTCTCATCCTGAAGATTTTAATAGCATTCCTAGTGCTGAAGGTAGCCCTAGGAGGAAACTAACCCCTGAGATAAAGGCTGAATGGATCACTGGTGTCGCATGTTAAAAACTGCTGAGTAAGGACATCTTTGATGTGTAACACAGGAAGTTATGTGATTCTGTAAATGTTACTTTGCAGTATTTTTCTTTTCTAAATGCTTTTCTCCATAGTTGTTATTAACATCAGCAATGTGTTGTATGTTCTGTTCCCATATATAATTACCACTCTTGAGCGATAATCTCTGCTGGAGACTATTGTCTCAGATAGTATTGTTCAGGGTAGTCCTCTGAACAGTCCTTGGGATATTTACAGTGTTAGGAAGTGATCTCAACCAGAGTATCACTATCCCCCAAATAGAAATTCTGTTCTCTTCAAAAGGTTACTGAGTTGCACTGTTCCTGAAAGGGAGCAGGCTAGCACCACACCACCAAGCTTTATGTAGGATTAATAAATAAGTATAATGCATACATTTTAAAACCAGGAAGACCTTTTGTTTTAAATGGAAAATGGGACATTTCTGGTGTAGAAATATTACAGATTTGAATCAAATAAAAATTAGTCCCATTATTTAACCTATTTGCAAAAAAGAAGCCATCTGAAATCCTAGCAACAAAACAGAGGCCAGCAGAAGATGATTGCTTTATCATTTTCTCTTTATTATCTCAATAAGTCCCATTGTGAAATACTGTTTTTAAGTTCTTTTCTGAGTAGGCCAACATATATATGTGTGTTGGAATGGTACAGTCCCCTGCTGAAAGGAAAAGAATCCTGTAAAATATCTCAAAATATCCCTGACACAGCTGAGTGGCTTCAGACCATGCTCAGAAGGTGTTCAGAAAAGTCACAGTTTTAAAGGTGTTTAGACAGATGCATGAGCTAAGTACCTTTGTGGACCCCAACTTATAACTACAGTATAGTTAACAGAACCTATTCCTTGCTCATATTTTTTATGTTTTGAGACTTTTTATGGGTTTACTTTCAACACCTTCAGATAATTATTTTTTTTAACTTTAGTTTAATGAACCTACTGAAATAGTCTTATGTAGATGCTCATGAAAGACAAGAAACAAATATTTCAATAGAAGATTAAAACAAATCAGACCTACAGAACCCTATATAAACTGATGTGCATCGGTATACCTAAACATACAAAGCAATATTGCCCAACTTATGACATTTTCAAAAACTGTGGTACTTCAGTGAGCCTGAAATTTTCACTCTTGTGCTGTGAGGAACTTAGGAAACTAGTGCAACTAACTCTAGTCCTCAATATTCAGTAAAGCAACAACTGTTTCAAATCCAATCACTGTTTTGGAAGAACTGCCTCTGAAGTGCTTTTTGTTTATGCATACAGTTCACTCAAATCTTACATAAAGGTTAAAATACTATTATTCCGGTGATTTGGAGGTGAACTCCTTTTCTTGTAGTAGTAGAGTTAGGTAACTTTAGTGACATGCCTAATTTCAGGACTAGAAAGTTTCATGAGATGTAGGGTGTTTTTCAATAATATCTTGGCCTTTTAGTAAGCTAGTCTAATTTTGAGTGTGTGTGCATGTAGTATTTACGGATAAACAGAAATTATTAAACTTAAGTTTTCTTGGAAGAGATTGAATGTTAAACAAAGTTCATCAAGAATATTTATCATGATGTTTCTCAGCCTTTCAAAGAAAGGCAAGGCTGACAACATATAGGGGGAAGGAAGATAATATTTATTTATAAGAGAAGAGCTGAAAAATGAGATGGGTATGAGGCAGATTAAACTGCAGCATGGGGCTGGAATTTGACAGAAGCCTGGGGATAAAAAGGGTTGAATTTTGAATTCAGAGTACAATGGAAGTAGGAATTGATTAATATACTGAAAACAGCAAAAGAATATGGGACATAGGAAGAATTGTCCTTGGACCAATAGAATAGTCTAGAGAATCGACCTTGGACCACTTTCCTAAGAGCTGATAAAAAGCAGTGACTAGAATGATGCAAATATGAAAGTAACTTGTCTTTTAAATTTGCAGTGAAAAAAATGTAGAAAATACCTTTATTAATGTTTGTGTGAAACCCCGAATAGCATTCTACGATAACAATGAGCAACACATTCATTAACATGCACATCGCTGAACACACAGCTATTCAGAGTGAGCTCATGCTGTCACAAAGACCTTGTTCTGCATGGGAACCTCATGGTTTCAACAGCTTCCTGGGCAGCCAAGCTTGGCAGAGTTTGACTTTTTACACCTGTTTAGTTGCTGAGTTATTTGGAAATGAAAAATCTAATGGCAAACAGCAGTAAGCTCGAGGGATTGAAAGGGGGTTGTGTTTGAAAATCTGAACAACAGCTCATTGTATCTCTATTTTATTCACTGTACTAGTTCTGTAGTGTTCTCTTACTTCCTCCATAGCATTACTATGCTTTCATCTTGCAGTGTTAGAGGCATCTCACTGGTGAATGCAGTAATCTCCTTCTCTCTCTTTTCCCCTTGTACTTGCCTTACAGTGTATTTTATCATCGATGATAGATAGCACACTTCTAGACTTTGTTACAAGCCTTGTAGTGATAAGGACTAGCCTCTGTCCCCAAACAGAGTGCCATTAGTGTTTATTAACCTAATCAACCTAGGAGGTTGTTCATGTTGTGCAGAAAGGTAATTTCTGTTTGCCCTTCCTTTTAACTCAGGGATTTGCAGTTCCTATGCCACAAGTTCCCACACTACAAGTGCCTGTCCTGCTGGGGGTAGCTAAATGTGTTATTGCATGTTTCAACATATGCATTTTTAACCTGGTGTTTGCTAACTTGCGGGAATATGCCAGAAAAGGTAAAGAAGAGTGCATGGTGTGGATCTGTTCCACATTTTAGATGTTGTGTTCAGATTAATTACACTCAGACTGGCTTTACCAACGAGTTGATTCCCAGTACACTGAAGTCAATGGAAAGCTCCCAATGATGGTAGTAGACTCTCATCAGCCTTCTGAATCTCTTGTTATTAAAGTCATGTGTGATAAAAGATTCAGAAATAAATCTGAACGCTAGTTAGGGATTCAGGATAGTCTGCATTAAAATATGAAAAATTTAAGATATTCAATCAGAAATAATATTCTTAAAGTTTTCCCAGTTTTTCTAAGGACTGAGGTGCTGCGTTCACGGCAACTTAATCTTCGTGAATAAAGTTTGTGGCTTACTTTTTTGCCCTATAGAACAATGCCACAGAACAGTAGTTTTGATTAAGAACTTTAATGCTCTTTCCAGCTCTAAGTGGGTGTAATTTTAAAGTGCCTCTCTCTGTTCTTATATATTGCTATCAGAAACTCACATCATGGAAAGGATCCTATTGTATGTCTGTATCACACCTCATCATCTGTAGAAGAACTTTACTGGTGAAAAGTAGAACTGTGCAGTAAGCTTACTGGGGAAACAGTTGTCTTCTGTGTCCATTTCATAGAAGTTTTGTTCACTGCCAAAGTATAACTGTTTAAGGATCCACCAGCATACAAAGCATCTTAATAATACCTGCAGAATCTAACAGGTTTCCACTTTCCTTGAAATTAGAGAATGTCATACTAATGCCCTTAAATTATGAAGTTCAATTGCCAAAATAACGTTCATATGGCTTTGTGGCCAGATACTTCATTGAACTCTCACTGCACAGAGGTTATCTACTAGTATCCAGAAGTGAGTACATTAGTGTCTAGGGATAGAGGTAGAAAAGCAAAAGACAATAAATGGATTGAAGAAAACACATGCAGTCCCCTGGAGGGCTGGAGTAGTTAACAGCTAGAGGAGGGCCTGGATATAGAGGTGGATATTGAAACATTTGATATTCAAGCAGATAAAATTAAGTTGAATCAAGTGTGCAGATGATGAAGGTGTGAGTTTCAGTGTTCATGCCTAAATTGAATAATATCAGAAAAGAAAGCTGTGATTTAATAAAGATTTATTTTTTAAAGTTACCTTGACACCCTCAACTGCATGTGATGCATTCAGTTCTTCAGTGTAGCATGAACATTTTTAAGCAATTATTATGAGATTAATGGCTGAATTTCACCAACCGTATCGTTGCTTTTCTGTTTAATGATAGAACAGAAGTTAATGAAAAATGCAGAGTTTTGACATATTGTGTATAAAATATGTCAGTTTGGGAGATGGGAATTGAGCACAGTTTTCCTTTGAATCTATTGTGGATAATATTGGTGAGAATTTAGTAGCTATGGGATGGTATTAAAGAACACAGGTAGAAGTGAGATTCAGAAGTTGTGAATTTGAGAAAATTGCTCTTAGTTCTGATTAATATGCTCATATCTTTTTCTCTGCAGTGCTAAATGCACTTTTGAAATACATAATATACAGTATACAATTTCTTTTTTCTCTATTTTTTAAACTTTTTATGTGTTCTGTATATCTATACGTATAAGTATGTAGAAATTTTCCTATAAGTGTATAGAACAAGTTAGAATGCATAAATTTTACATCATGGCTGCTAGGAGTTACAGGAAAACTTGTGAGTCTTCTTCAGGAACAACCAAAAAGTTAAAGTTGTAATTTCAGTATATCTCAAAGTCCAAAATCATAGCCTTTTCCACAGCTACTGCTTGAATGCTGTGGTTGTACTGAATCCTCATGCTCCACCTCATAACAAGTGACAGCACAAAGAAGTTCTTAGCTCATTTTCTTGAAGTTTCCTGTATCAGGTCCATGGTGTGCCTCATCCAGATATCTCCGGTGTGGTTTGTGGGTGTCTAGTGACTACTAGTTAGAAAAAATACATGCCATATTTTTTCTCATACATTTCTCATTTGAAGCAGTTATACACCAACTCTATCTTATGCAGAAATCTGTTATATTCAGAACACAAGGAGAATGTGAAGTTTTATTATTGTTATTTTATGTTGACCACAAGGAGATCAGAAACTCATTGTCTCAAAGCACTTAGAGAAAATACATTTTTTCAATTAATGTGGATTGATGTCTCCAGAATCTCTGAGGATTATTTCAGAAATACTTTTTCTTTTATGCTGACCTTCTTCTATTAACTTGGAGCAAAGCTTAAAATCAGTATTTAACATTTAATGGAAGGAACAAACTGATTCTGCAGTTTAACTCAACATTTGCAGTAAGATGACTTGTACCCTAATGGCTTGTAATTAATTTTTCTGAAAATCATATTTATGATAGTCTGCAGATTCAAGGCTTTATCTAATACATAATGTTCATTTTGAGCCTTTAATTGCATTTAAATTAAAATTGGCTTAGCAGGAAGATGAATTGTGGGAATGCATCAAACCACCCAGCATGTCCTGAAGATGTGAGCCTGAAAATGCAATTCGGTGGAGATGTGCAGAATCATTTGGAGTTCATTAATTTTTATTGCACAGGTAATTTTACTAAAGTAGGTTATTTTCTTTGAAATTTATATTTATGTTTATGTCAATAGCTGAATATTGTATTAAGCTATACATCTATTAGAGTTTATTAAGCCAGTCTAATGGGAGTTGTTCATATTGTGCAGAGAGGTAATTTGTGTTTGCCCTTCCCCTTAATTTGGGAGCTGCATTTAGTTCAGCTGAACTACAAGTGTCCATGCAGCCAAAAGAAATCAAACAGGTGTCACAGGAGGTTTCCATGTATGCAGTCTTAAAGAATCCTGGTAATTTTGATCTTTTAAGCGGTTTTGCTTCTGACCTTCTAAACCTTTTTACTCTGAATAATCTTTTTTTTTTTCCCTTCGTGTTGCTGAGGTTCTGACCCAGCCACTGGAATGAAGGGTTATTGATGTGTAACTCAGTTTTGTGGCTTAATGTGGTGCACTTTGTCCAGCCAGCTTGTAAGTGATCCTTTAAATTGCAGATGCTGCTGAGGTTATACAATTTAATTATAATGTCACTTTACAATTATAAAGAAAAAAAGGCCTTTTGCATTGCTTAATGAATACAAATTGTGCACAAGTTGGAAATACAAAAGAATAAAAATTAACATTTGTCCTTCTTGCCAAAGTATTTACATTTTTACAACCGATAAGTAGTACAATAATTCCGTTACCTGTGTCCATTAAACATTTGTGCTTTTCAGTTTGTGAGTTGTATAGAGTAGTTATTAATAAAATGAAACTGTCAGCATTTTCTGCTTTTGCCCATCTTCTTCTTACCCTTTTTTATTCCATTGCAGACAGAGTAATTAGAGGTTGAAAATGCTATGTGGAAATGCCTGTTCTGAGGATTAAATTATATAATCATGGTAATGATTTTCCTTAAAGCTCTTACTGCCAACTGTAACATTTTTCACTTCACCAGGTTTTTCTTGTGCCATCATATTTTATGAGAAAGTAGAAATATTACTCTGTTCTGACAATCTGCTGCAAGTTACTAGTTTGTGGTCAGATATGATAGAAGCCCATATTCATTTAATACTCGCCAATCAGAACTTGACAGAGGTATTGCTTATTTTCTCATTTCATCACTGAAGCATGCCAGTGTAGTTTAGTCCCTAATTACTCTCAGACTGAGACGTTCCAAATATTCCCATGGTGGTAATATTTTTCTGCCTGGATGAGTCATTACGTTGTTTGGCAGACTGAAACACCAGCCTTTCCTTGTTGGAACACTACCCCTCATGTAGCACCACATCTTTTCCTCACTGCTGTCTGTTCCACGACTTTCATCCTGCTGTGACATTTCAAGCTGTACCATACGAAAGCACATTTGCCTTCCTTCTATCTGACTGATTGGACCAGTGCCAGCTCTTTCTTTAGGGCCAAGGACAGGAGACTGGGATAGTCTGAACAGAACTGCTTAATGATCTAATGGAGCAGTGCTCTCTCCTGCTGAGAGATAGGGCTTATTTGTTTGCTGGTTAGAGAAAAGGTCAGGGAAATCCTTTTCAACAAAGGCTGTGACAGTGAGAATGTGCAATACCACACATTCCTGGGGCTTGAATAACTTCATACATCAGGTGTTCCCCTCATGTTAAAAATCCTGTTCTGTTTTCATTTCATTTTCAATATCCTGCAGATGGCAGAGAGATGAAAGTGATGAATTCTACAACTTGGTAATACAAAGCCAAATGTTGTTCCTCCTGATAGAAGGAGACTTCATACTAGGAGTTTAACACCAGGGAAGGTAATGCAGACAGCTAGCAGTATTTCATAAAGGCAGCTGGCTTTCCTTGTCATTGTTGTGAAACCTATTGGGTATATGACTTTTAATGGCTTTATGGTTAACAAGGCTGTAAACATAGTTTGCATATTTTCCCACTGAGTTCAACAAGGACTGCAATTCCAATTTGGTCAGTCATGTTAATTTAGTCTCAACTTTCCTCAACAGCTGACTATTAGCACAGTTTGGGGGATAGGAAATGTATGTGCACGGTAATGCTGCCGTGGCTCTTGAAATTGCCTGGTATTGCATCAAGTGAGGACTTGGGGCAGTTTGGGGCAGACCTGTCTGGGTTTCCCCAAAGGAAGTGGAGGAAGGGGGGCGGTGTGGCAGGCACAGCAGAGGCTGGCTCAGTGCCAGTGGAAGGTCCCCATGCGTGTGAATGACCTCGCTTGGCCAGTGGTGTTGGCTTCATGCCCAGAATACGTGCGTGATGCAACTTGAGCAGCCACAGAGTACCCCAAGATCAGGGCTGTGGGTGTGTTTATTCCTTGCTTCAAAGTCAATATCTGTTTAAACAGGCACAGTAGATCTCTGAACTGGATTTTCACCCATAAATGGTTTGGGTTTTTTTTTCACAGTAGAGTTTTATGTAATTCCAGAGGGCACTCTAAGTGAAAAAGATTAAGAAATAAGCCATTTTCCCCTTTTATGTAGTCTCCCCGGTTTTTTTTACTTTTCTCCTAGGCACTTTTGAAAGCTATTTCTACCCAGATAGCTCTCACTGTGCCTCGTTTTTTGTTTGTTTCTGGGAGTCTTTTGCACAGAGATAGGAGAGAAGCCATTCTTCAAATAAGAGCATATGGTTTTAGAACCACAGAAATTGGCAAGTGGGGCTCAGAGGTTGATTTAGCACCTGACAGTGCTTTTCCATTTGTTTTGGTTTTGGTTTTTGTTTTCTTTTTAATTTACTGGATTTCAAGTTGACAGTAGCTATTTTAACAAAATAACTGTAGGTTGTTATTTCTAATGTAGCTGAAGTTTAGTAGAAACACTGAAGTTAGCAGTACCATAAAAGAACATGCAGAATGTTCTAATTATAAAAACAGCATTCATAATCCACATTTAAGTTTTCAAATACATGCTCCTGCTGCCACTGATGTGATCCCAGGAGATGGGAACCTGAACCCCTGAGGTTATTTCCTGAGTAAAGGGGCTTTAAAGATAAACAAATTCATATACAATGATTATGATAACATCTTCATAGGTTAAGAATAAGATGCTTGCTATGGTTTTACACTGTTTGTCAACTTGTCAAAATTTTTATTTCTAAATAGAAAGACTAGGTGAATTTAAGTTAAACTATGTAGCAAAATATTAAAAATACTAAAAAAACCCCAACAACAAACCCACTTAGCAATAGGATTTAGTTAATAAAATATTTACAAGACAGTAAATAAAAGTGAGTGTGGGGAGGGAAGTAAAAGAGAAGGCAGGTCCCTCCACGTCACGGTTGAACTGCACTGGAGGTGGAATGTGGGATGCTTGCAGTCTGCTCACTCAACTGTATTTGACTAGGGCCGTCATCCCCTCAGCTTTCACAAGCACTGAATGTGTCAAAAATCTTTCAGAGAAAGTGTAAATTTTAACCAGCCTGCTTCTGGTTCATATTTAATGTGGTTTTAAATGCTTAAATCATATTGATTCAAGGTATTTCTTCATCAGGTTTCATGGAGGTTAGCATAAATCAACAAGATAGTTCAATGTGTGAGTATGTATTAATTACGATAGGGGTACAGTGCTGATTTGTTAGAATTTGTCTCATTTAGTCCTACTTGAGTTAAGGGTTTATAGTTTGTGCATGCCATGCATTTTTATATTGTGATGTCTCTGTTTAAGGATAGATTTTGACCTAACTTTCATTACTGCCAGATTAGTCTAAAGGTATCCATGCCTATCCCAAACTTGTTTGAAAGCAAAAAAAGTTTCATTCAGTCAGTCACTAGACAGTGGATAATATTTTTTGTGTTATTCTGGTTTACTATGTTAAAAAAAAAAAAAAAAAAAGCTCTGTATCTAAATACCTAGTGAAGTTTTAATATTTTAATTTTTTTAATTTCTGTCATGCTGATGCATAGCTTTTTGTGTGTATAATATCACCTTCTTAACTAAAATTTCATCCTGAGTAGTAGTATTAGAATTCATTGTAATCCCTTCCTGAAACGAGTCATTCTTTTTTTAACATTATGCTATCATTCCTGTTAGTGAGATGTTTGTTCTTAAGTATCTGGATTAAACTTTCACGTGGAAGAAAATTGACAGAGAAAGGCTACGTGTCTCTTCTAAATTCACCTGTACATTGCAGGTGCAGCGATTGTCTGCAAACAACCAGTCTTCTTGCAGACAATAGTCTCACTGTGTGACATGCCCTAAATTTTGAATCTTATTTTCAGACTACAGTGTCAGACTTCCTAGGTGACTTTTTTAAAGTTCCTTTTTTTTTTCTTCCCCCTTCCCCCTCTGTTAATCTAAGTGTTTCTGACATATAATTATTAAAGAGGGTGGTAAAACTGCACATATTGAAGAACAGATTCTGTAGTAGTAGTAGTAGCTGGCAGAAATGTTAAGTGCTTTTCACAGTCAACATTCAAACAGATTATCAGATGGCATATTTCACCCTGTTGTTACTTTAAATGAAGTGACCATGAAATCAACAAATCTGCTGTCAGGTGCCTGTCACAGAGATAGTTCTCCCTGTCACACAATGCCTCACATAACAGGTAATGTGTTTTTAAGAATCAGTCCTGTGTCACCTCATCAAGTCCTTGTTAAAAGATGAAATAAGATGGATGGTGTTGTCTTCCATGCAACACCATGACTGAAATTCAGTAAAAGCAATGCATGTCATACAAAAAAAATATGAAAAGTAAAGCAAGTACCAGTAAGATGCCTCTGACTGTGCCATTACTGCCTTTTTCCTGAGAATGATTACTCATTTCTTCCAGCTTGTTCCTTTCTAGACTGAAAATTAATTGTGTCAAGTTTAAATTCTGTGATATGGACAGAAAGAATTAATCCTCAGTCATCAAACAAATGAGAACTTGGAGTGGTGTTGTGCCAGTAGCCACATGTTCACTTGGAATGGTTAAGATCTGCTTCTGTGCCTAACAGAGGTGACACTCGTAATTAATTAAGTTATGAGGTGTTCCTAATAATAATTTTGTTCAGGACTCTTAAGTTTAATCGTTAAATTTGGGGCCAGGGATAAACTAAAATTACCATATTCAGTTTTTCTGTATATACTTTCATAACCATTCTCCCAAATACAATAGATTTTTATCTTGTTCATGAAATTTTAATTTTAGCATCATTCTCAGCTTCTCAGTGTAAGGAACTGTCAGCCAGCTTGAACTCTGCTGAGACAGATGCTGCAGGGTTTTTGTTTTGTTGTTTTTTGATTTTTTCTTTTTTTTTTGGTTTCTTGTTGGGTTTTTTTTAATTTTGTTTTGACTTTTGAGACTCACCATTTTTGATAAAAAATAAAAATAGGGAGGGAAGTCACCTTAGTGATATATGGACATCTGTTACTGTAATTTGTTCTTTCATGGTTAGGTTGTGACTAGCATTAGTATATTCAGGCCAGTATGAAGAAATAAGCTTTCCTTTCCTTGCCACAGTAGTTTAAAGATTTATTTTTTTTTTAATAGGTAAAGGACTCGTTTAGAGATGCAAGAAGGGGGTAGGAGGTACAACTTCCTTCCTCTGTGCTGGCCAGCCAAGCTAGTTGACTATGAAGATCTTGCAGCACTGACTGTGAAAAGGGAGGGGACCATCCTTCCGAGATGTGGCTTAGGCATTCAAGGCTATGTTTTAGGTAGGGCATAGATCACAATTTTAGGGTGAATTTGAGTTGGATGCATAACAGTACAGAATCATTACTCTAAGAAAATTGAAACTGAAGCCAATGACAGGAGTGATTAAGTGAGACCCACAGACAGGCATGATGGCACCACTTGAAACTTATGTCTTGTGAAGCAAGACTTTATCTGGTTTGCACTAAGTCGGTTCTTTTGGGGTGTCCATGCTGTTTGTCAAACTCATGACTCCACTGCAAAGTACGTATTCGATCAGATGTTTGAACTAACAATGTGATTGTCATTTTTACTTTCTTACAAGTTACATGGATACATTTTAAATGCATTTTGAGTGTTGTTTCCTTTTTTCAAATGCAGTGATTGTTGAGACATGAAAGGTGCCATTTCAGAGACGCTTCAAAGAATTATGGGCTGGGATTACATGGAGAAACTCCAGATGGGTTACAGGAAAGCAAAGATTAGGAGAAATACACTAAACCTTTAGTTAGGTTGATACTTGGCATCACTTTTTAGCGCATTTCTCTTCTCTGCCCACTTAAGCTTTTGTCATGATGTAGGAATGGAGAAATGATGTCTTTTGGATTAGAAGCAGAGATGGTGCAGAAAGAGCAAGAAGTGTTAATGATGTTTTAAGTACTGGCTTCTCTTAAGCTCCATATGGGCAAAGGCTGCCACTTTACTATATTAAATTGGAGGCAGAGCCCAGCCAAATTTTGTGTCATGATTATTAATTTTGCTTATTGTCAAAGCAAAAAGGAGCCTAGAACTCTTAGATACCTTTTCAGTAGTGACACAAATGATTTTACCCAAATGGTTTATAATTGTTTTTCTTGTTTTGGCAATGAATATATGCTCCATTTGAAAATGAGCATATATTTGAATAGAAATACTAAGTCTGGCACCAGGTTGATCCTAGTCCATGGCCAAACTCCTGTTTTCCAAAAGCACGAGAGGAAATAAGTAAAGGACAGTTTCATGGACATTAAGGTAGTGAATCCTACGACTACTCTGAGCACAGGCCTCTGCAGAAATGGTTGGAGTAAAACCCATAGCTTCCCCACCCTACCTGAGAATAAATTAGAATCCTGTGGATGTCATACAGATATCAAATACTTCTGTGTATTTTAGAAATCATGGTACGATTTTATAGCTCTCCCCCATATAACTGTCACTGGAGAAGATAGTGGTGAGACTGGAAAAAAAAAAAGTCACGTATCTTGGAGAGAGATTGTTTCTGGATGTGATTCAGTAGCCTCTTCATATGTGGAGCTAAACATGACGAAAACCATTCCAAAGTCCTCTATTTTTGCCTTCCACTGAAAAATACTGAAATATTTAATACTTTCTTGTTTCTAATTGGAGGACTACTGAGATCTCCAGACAGTTCCCAGACAGTAGCACTGGGAGCTCTTAGCTTAAGACCTAAATCTCACTGACTGCAGCTGCAGTTAGAGAGGTTGATCTCACTCTCTGCTTTCTTCCTGGTTACATGTTTCTGCCTTTGCTGCGCTGGTGTGAGTGTGTGATGGTATGGTTGGCAGACCAGCTAACCAGACTAGCTGAAAACTAACTCAGGGAAATAATTCCTGCCCCCTCAATTCCCCAGCATGTCTCATGGCACAGGTGTGCATGTGCTGGTGCTGACACAAGGTAGGAGGTAGAAGCAGAGCCCAGATGTGGACAGGATGGTGAGGCTTCCTTTTTCAGCAGTTCTAAAGTGCTGACAGCTGTATATGTGTTAGGGAAAAGAAGACAGCACTAAAAACACTGAATATTCTTGTGCCTTTGTTTTCCCCATAATTTTTCCAAACCTATTGTTTGCTTATCCTCTAAATGATTGCTCCACAGGAAAAATTGAGGAACACATTCAATAAGATTTTCATTTAGTTCAAGCACTCAAGAAGCATGCTAAGAAACACTGACTTTTATTTTTTTTTGCTCTTCTACCACAAAATGTATTAAAAATTTCCCATGCTGAAAGCCTATTACTAAGAACCAATACATAAGGATCGCTAATTATTTCCAAAACTTCAGGGTAGAATCTTAATATAGGTGATTTAAAGCCTAAAACAATCTCTAACTTTTAGAATCTAGGATAATGTGGACTGTTATGTCTGCAGGATTACTCACCATTCCTTGCTCTGGAAATTTTATATCTGAATGATCATGTGCTGCTTAAGGGTGGGATCCAGGATACCAAGGTGGATGTTCTGTTTTACCATACCTGTCCCAAAGTTGCCACAAATGCAAGGCATATTTTCAGAGAACCTGCACACATCAAGTTCAGTTTTGTAGACACTACTATGCGGGTATTCATTTTAATTTGGGCACAGTAATTCATGAGAGTGTACTAGGAGGATCAGAAGTCTTTAAGGAAAATGTGTATTGAAATATCTACTTAAATTTATCGCTCTTACACAGAGGTTGTGAGCAACTCTTAGCATAGTTTGTGGCAACTACCACTCTGAAGCTACTATCAGGCCAAAGTTGGGGTTTTTTTGAACAGTTATTTGGTTTGAATTTCCATGGGTTTCTCAAGAGATCTCCCACCATATATATTTCAACTTCTTTTCCTTTGTACACCTACAAAGACTCTAGGGAAAGAGCCAAAGAGTATGTCTACACTGGGCTTTCAACTTGCTTCTGGACATGAGTGAGTTCCTTGACTGTCCTTAGTCTTCGCTCAAAGTTCCAAAACTACCTTTGGTAACTCATCAGTATAGAACTACCATATAAATATGCTGCTGGATTAAGATTATTTGGCACTAGTTTGTAATAGAAATGATGCGGTCCTCGGATATCAATTGCTGTGGAACTTCTGTCTCCGAAGTGGCACTCAGAGTCTCACAATGTCTACAGTTTCCACACCCTTAACTGGCATTTCTATATGTGGAACTGGCATTCCACACCCTTAACTGGCATCTCAACCAATGGCTGAGATGCTTTTCAGACCAGTGAATTCTTTTCTTACAAAGGCTGTTCTTAATGCACAGAGATCAGATTAAATATATATGAATCATTATCTCTATCAGATTTATCTCTCAAAGTACTCATTCTCCTCTTCTGCAAAATATTCTTGACTGAAGAAACTCAGATCCAGAAACAATCCATCATTTGAATCCTGATTATAATATGGATTGATATTCAAGTTCTTGCACAGTTGAAGCTAATGCCTTAGCCTACAGGTTTATTGAATCATGGCTCTGCCTAAATTGATGTTTTGAAAGTAAAATTTAGTTGGAATAATCTCATAGATACAAAACCAAAATAGCTATCTGAGATTTCAGTCTGAACTCAGTATAATCTGTGAACTAATAGTATTTTGTTTACTTGAGTATTTCTTTACATCACACTTAATGCTTCTTGTGCAGTACTATATCCTTTTCCCCTCAACTATCACATGTAATTTCCTGAATTCTTATGCAAAATCTATAGAAATAAAGTTTCCGGTGTATAGCCCTAGGAGCAGATGTTTTATTTTGCTGCTTTAAGATTTTTTTTTTCCCACTTCTTTCTCTCACTTTCAAGTTCAAAAGAAGTATGCATGTGCTATGAGATTGTATGAAGTCTTATTCCAAATAAGTTAGATTTATGAAAGACCACTAGCAGAAAAGTAAATAATGTAGCAATAATAATATTAGCTAGAGACAGCTTGCTATAGAGAAAAGTTAGTTCTGTGCAGATATGTTTCACATATGAAAGTGCCAAAAGTAGTACCTGTCAGGATTTTCAAAGTATCCATTTGTTTTTGAAACTTCTGTGGAATCCTGTTCTCTATTTTTAGTGTCCTAATTTACTCTAAAAATTTGGTTTAATTGTGTGCTCTTGTGAAATTATGCAAAGTGATTTAAATGACAGAAATAATCTAGTTCAAATCACTCTCAAATGTTTGCTGTTTTTTCTTCATGTGCATGCATTGGAACCAGTTAGAGATCTATCTTTCCATATAGATATGGCTGAAATAGGGCAAGAAAAGGATTTAGGATAGTGCCAATGATTTTATGGGGCATTGGATTAAGTCCACAGTCTTAAATATTTAGCAGAGCTTTATAAACAGTTTTGGCTTGATTTAGGACCAATCGAAGTTCAGTTCAAATAGCTGATTTTTACCGAAGTATGAAATTCCTTCTTCTTATTTCAGCATAGCAGTGTTTCACTCCTGGTAGTCCTGTGCTCCAGAGCACTTTCTTCATTCACACTTATCATCATACGGATGAAAAACTAATATAACGAATACTAAACTGAGTGCTTTTTACCGTGACTGTTGAAGGCATTGAAAGAGTTATTTTTTAATTCTGAAAAGAATTAAGCTGCATTTTAAAATGTGATAGAACAACTGAATTATGTTACTCTCTAGATACATTGCTTCTTTCATACAATGCATAGTTAGCCTTAGGAACTTGTGGTGACGTCACAGTACTGAGTCAAAGGCTACAACTGTCTTACATAACAAGTAAAAGTATTCAGATTCCTAATGCTGTGATAATAATACCTATATCAAATGAGCTAACAGGCAAAAAAACATGGATCACTTTGGAAGATGCACATAAATAGAGGTTTTCACTTAAGAATTTAATTATTGTAAATAGAAAATGATAGCTGATGTTATCTACCACATAACTACTTAACTTGGATTTCTTCTATTTCTCTGGAGCATCTCCTGCTGGCCCATTATGTCCACAGATGGATTATAGAACACATTCATTTTATCCAATCTGAGCTTTCTTTGCTGTTGCCGTGTCATGAATTTTCTTCATTTTTACTAACAGTAGTCACACAACACACTGAAAGGACAATTTTCTGTATTTTATTTTCTACTTCCATTTTCTTTGCTTTAAAATGGTCGTATCAATTTAAACTTGATTTAAGTGAAACATTCCGCAGTTCTCACTTGGCAAGTATTCAACCCAAAAGCAAACATTTACAGATGCACTGATGTAATATCCCCCTCCAAAGTACATAATGGGGGGACTGTTCAAGCACTATCCTGCAGGCATCAGTGAACTGCACAGTGCATGTATTCACTGCAGGGGCTCTGATCTGCATATGCAGTAGTTCCTGTATGCTGTTTCTATTGACACTGGGAAAAAAAATCAAGGAAAAAAAATGAGGGAAAGCCTTCAAATGGGAGGCTATTTAGCTTTTCTCTTTTAGAGAAGACCCTCATGACCTGTTTTTATTTATGAAAAGACTTTTTAAAAATCTTAAATAAAGTGACTGGGCATGTCTCAGGGACGAAGGAGAGCAAGGCCTGTGAAAATGAAATGGATGTTTTAGGTTTTTTCTCAGAAAGGCGTTAACACAGACACAGAAGTTTGGTAAGAACCAAGAGCAGAATCAGTCTAAAGACCATAAAGGACAGTAGCTGAGTCAGAGAGGTAATCACAAACTATACTAAGAAAAACTGAATAGCTACCTGTGAAAACAGGCTAGGCACTAGGCTTTGATCTGCCCACCTCCTTGTATATAAATGTAATCTTGGCTCTTGATTGAATATTCCCACTCTGATTTTGTAATTAAAACATCAGTTATACTGAGAATAATTAAGACAACTGTACATTTGATTTTAAAATCAGTTTTGAGTATTGTGCCTTGTCAAGCTACAAGAATGGTTCCTGCAGCTTTACAACTTAGCATTAAGAGGCAGACAGTGACCGCAGGCACCTGAGTGGAAGGTTTGACAGTTTGATAAATTAGGAATGACACTTGCCAAAATGGCTGTCCTTCCCTCAGCCTGCCAGTGGAGCATTTACACACTGTTAATTGAATTGGCAATTTGTGTAACAGTACCTGCCCCTGAGCTTTTGTAATGCTGGAGCTGCCATTTAGCTCTGATAATCCAGGACTTGGGAATAAGAACGAAAAGCTTCACATGATATTATTGCAGATTTAAAATGACAGTTGGGGACCTTGTTGCCAATTTCCCATTAAATGAGAAATAATTAACAATAGCAATAACAAAGTCTTATAAAGCTGGAAAGTTAAATTGACTTTTCAGCAGTAGTATGGTTTGAAATTGCTTCCAGTGTGATTATCAGATTGCCCTTTCAGTATTATATACCCTAAATAGTATCATCTCATGGTCTGAATAGACAATGGTGTCAAAGCTACCCTGTTTTATTAGTGTGAGACTCTTCTGATTTATCTGTGGATTTTTTTTAATTTCTTCATGCCATGTAAAAATTGAGTTATGTTATAATATTTCATACAGATAAAGAACTTAATGAAATATTAGAGATTCTGATTTCCATGGTTATCAGTAATTGAGTGACAGCAGAAACAAAATTTTCAGTCATAGATGAATATTGTTAATTATGAGGTTCTTTTTTATAGCTGTATTTTCAGTTGATAACTTCACCGTCCCTAAATTTCTCCAGTGTACCTAATGCCATCATCTGAAATGACAATTTATCAGCAAACTATTATTTTTCTCTCAAGCTTCTTATGTTTTGATAATCCCTGTGAATACTTCCAAATGACTTGATGTCCAAATATTATAGTAACCAAAACCCATGTAAGAATTAGCCACCAAAGACCAGTCTTTGCTATTTTAGGGATTAAAAAAAAATAAAAATTAGATCCTTCAAAGCTGGCACATTTGCTGCATGTCAGAAGACTAACTTCTCTATACAGATATGCAGCTCATATTCTTGCTCCAAGACTTAAACTTGCAGACTTCAAGTGATGTATTGAAGAGCAGGTGGGGCTGCTTTCCCAAGATGGGTCATTACTATAATGAGAATACTTACAGATTTGTAAGATACCGCACGTACTAGATGAAGCACAGAACAGTCTGATCTATTTCCTAGCTAGTAAACAGTCTAGGTTTAGTAGTCTAACAGTCTAAAGTATAGGTTTAATAATTTACATGCTTGAAAGTATCTTTTCATCTCATTACTGTGATCTTAGGACTGAGTACAACTATGTACTGAACAAGGACTGAAATACACACCCACCCACCCACCCACCCACACACACACCCCGGAAAAGATGACTGAAAAATCAGAGTGGGATGCAGAACAGACTGATTCCACTCAAAAGACCTATACTAGCATCAAGTCATATATGCATTTTAATACTATGCTACAATGTAATAGTGGTTGTAGAATTGCATAGGTGATGAATAGTTAAAGAGGGCAAATAAGAGGAGATGTGAGCAAAGATGAGCTTATGTAGAGCACTTAAGCAGAAGGATTCATGCTGAAGATTACAGTTCAAACATTTGTGCAGGACATATCACAGAATGTTAAAGGGTTGGAGTGGACCTTAAAGATCAAGTATTCGCAACCCCTGCTGCCATAGGCAGAAACACCTCCCTCTAGACCAGGTTGCTTGAGGCCTTATCCAACCTGTCCTTCAACATCGCCAGGGCTGGGGCATCCACAACCTCCCTGAGCAACCTGTCCCAGTGTCTCACCACCCTCACAGTAAAACATTTCTTCCTAATATCTAACCTAAATTTCCCCTCTTTCAGTTTGTACCCATTATTCCTTGTCCTCTCAGTACAGTTCCTGATGAAGGGTCCCTCTCTGGCTTCCCTGTGGGTCCCCCTCAGGCACTGGAAGGTTGCTATGAGGTCTCTCCATGCCAGTTTCTCTTCTCCAGGCTGAACAGCCCCAACTTCCTCAGCCTGTCTTCGTTAAGGGAAGTGCTCCAGTTCTCTTTGGAGAACTTTGTGGCCCTCCTCTGAACTTGCTCCAACAGTTCCCTGTCCTTACACTGGGGACACAAGAACTGTGTGCAGTATTCTTAGAGAATTCTGTTCTGGAGAAGGAATTCAGTGAGAGGTAAGCCCAAATAAAATTTTGGATGTTGTCCAGCTTAAAAGGACACTGTTAAAGTCAGGCCCTGTAAGGAGTACGGAGGAGATGCAAAAAAAACCACGAGTTGCTGCTTGATTGGAAGCATGATGCCACACAGCCCACTACCCTAGCCAGTGTCCAAGGAGGAATGCCTAACTCTTCCAGCCCCAGTAGTAAACTCACGCTATGCATGACACACTCTGTAGACGAGAGGCAGGGTTGGCAGAGAACAGGCAAGGGAATAAAATAAAATAGGAAATAACAGGGAACAAGAGTTAGGGCGTATTTATTGTATGTGCTGTTGGAAGTGGAAGGGAGAAGTTAGTTTCTGTTGAATTGACGGCAAAGTCAGGGTAGGAAATGATGACACTGGATGAGGAATGTATGCAGAAAATAGATTTCTAGATTTCTTACCAAGAAAAGCTTTAACTGATGATGCTTTTTTTTTTACCAAGGCCTTCCACCTTGATGCCAGAAAGGAGGGAAAGAAAGAAATACTCATGACTAGATTATAAGGTGTGATTTTTTAAATTTTTTTTCCTCAGAGTCTGTGCACCTGCAGGTCCCAGTATTTGTGGGAAACTACTTCTAACAATTCAAGGTTTTATAGAATACGAGTTCATGCAGTCCATAAATTCTGGATCTATAATTTTTTTAAAATTTATTATCACATGACTAAATATAGTACAGTTGTGGAGGGGGAAAGAAAAATCATCTTGTGATTTGGTTTGAGGCATGATACTAGGAGGTTTTGCTATCTGTTCTGACAAGTTCTTTGTGCAATTCAGTTGAGTTACACCTCAGAATTCATATTTGTAGTATGCAACAATGAATATTATCTCTTTGAAAGTCTTCTGACATTTAATTCCTTCAGAATTAAAGTTTTAGAAACATAGTTATCTCTATCTTTTTTCTTATATTAGGGCATTGCATTTTTGCATAGATCATGATCTGAACTAAAAAGAAATTTTCAATACTTGTTAGTCCTATTCAAACATCACTTGATTAAATACTGTCAAGTTATGAATTTAGAAATTAGTCTAAAAGATATCAGTTTTCAGGGTCCTTCATGGCGTGTGGAACTCTTAGAGATTTATACATGTAGCAGAGAAAGGAATACAGGTACACTGTATAAATACAGGTACACTGGATAAAACTAATTTGCTTGTCTGTAGTTTGAAAAGTTAGCATGTTGCTAAATAAAGTGTCTACCACTACCTCTTTTTTATTCATGTATAAAGGAAAGAGAAACATGGAAAACCCTACTGTAACAGACACCATGTTCCAGGAACATGGTATAATCTTTGTAATAACTTTAAGTGTATTCCCAGAACAACCAGGTTACTATGTTGCTCATGTACCCTTTTGTCATAGAGGATTTTAAGTATTTTCCACGTCTCCTGGAATTTCTCTGCTTACTATATACTGGTTTTCAGTTTATATTAAATATCTATTTATTATCCTTAGAATAATTATACTAAATAAAGGCATGGTAGAAAAAGCAATATATGTGTTGATGAGGAATTTTCTTTTATTGAAGCCCTAAAGATCAAAATTGCCTCTTATCTCAGGGGAAAGCTCAGCAGATAAATAAGTTGTAGGGGGCAACCAAAAGGTCAGCAAATTAGACTGTGTTGATCCATACTGGAGGAAACCCAATTCCAGAATGGCTGTTTCCTCCTGGATTCTCTTTCTTTCTTTGGCTGCCAGCTGAGAGTTTTGTGCAGTCCTCTTACTGCATGGTAAGTTTGAGAGAAGTATGCTCAAAGAAGCAGTCAGTACTATATAGTAGTCATACTATAGTAGTCATACTATATAGAACTGCCTAGGTAAAAACTAGCATAGCATTGAAAGCTGACAGAGAATGGGATAGCTTCTCTGCCTGCAGAAAAGCCTCCCAAGGAACTGCTAGCTGAGGTCCACAAGAGCTTCAATTTTTCTGTGTTTCTTCTAGGCTTTATTAAATTCTTAAGTGTCCACTGTCGAAACATTAGGAAGTCTGAAGTCCATGACTGTGCTTAGTCTCTTTTTTTTCTAGAAGCTGATCTCTTTCTTCCTCTTCAGTGACATTCTGTTCTCCAACTTCCATCTAAAATTTCTCACCCACTCAAAAGCAACAGCACACACGACTTTCTATGTTGCAGATATCCCCCCCACTCTAGAAGCGTCTTTGGTTCTTCCATTTCTTAGCTTATCTTTGTCCCTTCCTCCTGGCTTTTCAGGGTTTGATGGAAAGTAGGTTCAGTTTGTGTTGTCTTCATATCTTTCTAAAATCTACCTCAGAACCTTTTCTCTCTACTCTCATTATAGGATTTCACAAACATCAGGAGCAGCCTGTTAATTTCTTTTGTTTTCTGGTTCATTTTCACTTAGGACCCAGCAAAACACAGAAACTTTCTCTCTTTAATACTTAGTATAGAATAATTTAATACTTGGACAGATAGTTTCATATTTCCCCAGTTCTAACTGAAAAAGACAGAAAATCTCCCCATACCCCATTTTCACTGTGCTTGTTTATGAGTCCCTTGGAGGAGGCTGGAGACTCCCCGGGGAAACTCGCTTCACTTCACAGTTTGAACTACATACACTTATGACTGCCTGTTACCCTGTGAAGTGTGGTGTAAAACGTGGAAGGACTCCATATATACATTATTTATTGTGTAAGAATAATTGGTGAAGGTGTATGCAAGACAAAGAGGACTGCAGAAAGTTCTGAACAGACTTAAATCCATGTATTTTTGGAAGCAGTCTAATGAGTGTTATCTTTGGTGAAAATATTCAATATATCTGTTTAGGATTCACTGTTCTCTTGTATTTATTTTCATTTTTATGAATGAGAGAACATGATAGTCTTGCTAAATAAAGAACAATTAAAAAAATCTTACTGTGCTTCAGTCCTACCACAAAATTGCCGCTGATATTCAGTGTCTAGTGAAATCTTCTCCTATGCTGTTGAAGGAGTTTATAAGGGAATTTATAATACCAGTTGTTATTTTATCCACACTGTTCTTGCGGAATTGTATGAAATAAGCAGTATAGATTAAAAAGAGCTGAGAAGAGCTTTTTAAGAATATTTTTATAAGTCCTCTAAAAAGGTCTGTTTCAGTACCCCCAAAACATCTTGCAAATAAGCAATTTTGCATCAGGTAACCAAATGAATTTGCATGCAAGTTTCTGCTCCTCTCATGTGAGTGACCTGCAACATAAGTTCCAAGAGACTTCCACTTAAAATCCTGGAGATATTCTGTTTTGTAAGAAACAGATTCAGAGTCATTGAGACACTGAGCAAGGATAAAAATGGTTTTTTTAAATCTTGGGAGTGAAGGCAACTTATCAGAATATGGGAATCCTTTCTCCCTGTGTTCAGTTATTTATACATAATCCAATAGGGTCAACAGGAGAAGTAGATTCTGCCTGAATTCAGAATAGTTCACATCTTGAGTTCAGATTTTCCCAAGAGAGAAGTGAGAAATCTTTTTTCATCTGAACTGAGATAGCTTTTTATTTTTCTGTGATAAGGGGTAGCAGAAATTGGAGACTGAAGGAAGAAAATTATTCATATAGCTTTGTGCATAAATTTTGATGATTTTTTACTTACTCTTGCAATAGAGCACATTTAGAAAGGATGAGTCTTTACTGTAGCCATATATCTGAAGCAGTTTTGATGTCAAATTTTGAACATAATCTGAAATTTACAGTTTTAGCCTACCCTAAAATATGATCACAATTCTTCCAAGAATCACAGGCAGTTGAATTTTCTATAAATGCCATCAATCTGAATTGCAGAGGGTTTCTTTCTGCTCTATACCACTCTGTCTAAACCCTTAATCAGGGATCAGAACAGCTGAAAGCTACCCAGTCCATTCTTGGGGAATTTCGGTTCTTAATCCAAACTTCAGATCTCATGTTTGACGATTTCAACATATGCTGCTAAGTTTTGCTGTAGAAGAAACACATCCGGAATTAGATATTTACCATGACTTTTTGTGGCTGAACTTTGAAGAAAATTTAACTTTGGTTGTGTTTTCTTATTTTAATTGTGCATCTAGGAAATGATAGAGATTTTGTTCACTTCACGAAGTAAAATTAGATGTATTTGCTGCAGAAAGAAAAAGGTGTTTTCCTGAATATGTATTTTTAAAGGGCATATGGTGAAAAAACAAAAATCCCATTTACATGTAAATGATTTCATAGACCACAGTAAGAAACTAGAATACTACCAGTTCTTCAAAATGATGTGGTGTTAAAGGTGGCTGACTTTGTGCTGAAAAGTCTGTGGGTTTGGTGTTGGTTTTTTGTGTTGTTTTTTTTTTTAATACATAGTAATAACTCAGTTTCAACCTGCATAATAATCACATTGAGATTTCATTTTTAATCAGGCTTCCAAAATATTGCTCTAAATCATACCGATAATTTTCAGACCTTAAAGCCCTAATTTGTAACAAGCAATCTTAGCTCTATTGTTTAGTGTTTCTATGGCTCTGTTTCCTAGTGGAACATGAAAGCTGCTTACAGTACTTGCAACTTCTTCAATTTCAAGTAAGCAGAGTATTGAAAGAAGCTGCATGTAAACTCATTTTTTTCTGTAATGAAGACTGTATACTCCTTCTCCTTTGGCACAAGATTTGTCTGAAGTTTAGAATAAAATACCTAAAAAAATTGCTTTACAATATATTATATTATAATATATTATTATTTTTATATATTAATATATATTATAATATATTATTCGAATATATACCCTGTTAACCTTACTTTAGTGATGCTTCAGCTACACTCCAGAATCTTCAAATATTGTATCTCCAAATATTATATTTAGATCCCTATAACCTACTGATTCCAGTGACAGGAGGTACTTTTTGCAAATCTGCAACTAATAGTTCCTTTGTAACTATTATCCAGCTTTTGAAAGTTGGATTCAGGCTACTGAATTATTTAATCACTTTTGAGCATCTTGCTCTTTGCTATCAACAATAAATATATTGCATTTTTGATGATGTTGCTTTTTGCTATAAACAATAAAAGTAATCTCTTTGTTCATCTGTAATCACTGAGTATTGAAAAGCAGTATTAAAATATATTAACATATTATAAGAAATTTCGAATATACAGAATTTCATAAGGTCAATTATGTAACAGTGTACATTTCAGTAGCATTTATATTAAATCATTTTATTGCTTGTAAAATAGTTGGAATGATTTTTTGTTGTCTAATTTTTAGATTGAATTGCTTTTCCAGTTGAAAAAGTTAATGCTTCAGAGTCTGCTGGGAAACTAGGGCTATAAGTGGCATTTTTGTGCTACTGTAGCTCTGATACAGAAATTAATCGCCTTAGTTATAAGAAATTGCAGTATTAAAATGCTTCTCTAGATATAACATTTGGGAATGTAAAACAAATTACTTAACTCATGAAAAAAAATATTCTGTATTTCTTTAGTACTGTCTGCAGGTAAAGCAGTGGAAGAGCATTGGATATTTCACAACATATTTTAATTCCAAAATGTCCAGTGGGAATTCACTTGGAATATTGTTTTGAAGACACTGATATACAGCTCGGGTCTAAAATGCTTTTTGTGCCAAGAAAGCTAATTTTTGTATTTTAAAATTAACCCAGCCAAAATCTGGATTAGCTATGTCACATCCCCTTAACCACAGGCATGTAAACTTCAGGATAGACAGCTGTTTGGATGTTTCAGACTGGGACTCCTGCCCTCAGCAAACATATTTGATTCTCCTACATGGTCACTTGGCTGCATATACCCATGTCCATATGCTTGGATGGCATTGTGCCTGCTCACTAGTTGGTCAAACTGTTCCATTAGGGCTTGGATGCCAAGATAACAGGTTGAGTTGCACACCATCTATAACAGCATGCGTTCTATGACGTCTGAAGGAATCTTTCCTTGGGGACGAGAGGCCACACTACATAACTTGCCTTTTTGCATTCATCTTCCTTGACACTTAGATGTTCCAAACACCCCAAAAAGAAGAAAGGAGGAAAAGACAGACTGAGGAGAAATTTTTTGCTTTCAAAGAAGTAATTGTCATTGTAGCTGTGGCATAGACTTATGAAGTTCGCAAGGGATTTAGAACTGCATGCAAACTGCATAGTGTACAAGCCCTCAGGCAATCCACATTAATTCGAGCTTAAATCAGACAACAACACAAGTGGGCAAAGTGTAAAAGAAATAGAAGAGTCACTGAAACATTTTGGAGTTTGCCTTAGCTGAAAAAGGCTATTGTAATAGTCTCAATGTTGCTTTTTGTTTACACCAGCTGATAAAATCTACTAGATGCATAAACACACTTAACTACGTGAAAATAAGTGTAATATTATTTAGACATAAAACCAGTAAAGGCAGTTTTAGGAGTAGTCATTAAAAGTCAAGAAAATTCATTGCTTCTCATACATCAGAAGAAAAAAACTTATTAGAAGTTATCATTATTCGCAAATATAAAAATGATCTGAAGTGGATTTTTTTTTTTTTTTTACCATTGAATATATTAATTGCATTTCTCTTTTCCTATTTTCCTTCCACAAGGCCTGCTGCATTACACTTTGGGGTACTTTCTTGGCTGCTATGTTGATATGAATTCTGTTGTTTAATTTAAAATTATTTCAGAGAAAAACTTGTCAGGGTTCCAGAAACATATACTGCTTTCAATGTGTTATAAAATCTCAGTGCTGCATCAATTCTAATTAATATAGATTTATCATAGCTGGCATGACATTTTATACTATTTTCATTGAAGAATAAATCAGAAAAGCAACAGATGAATGAGTTTTAAGCAGCTTAGTGACCTAAATCACTTGTTAGTCCCTGTCTCTTCTTGGATAGGTTACACAGTTCGTATTTTTTCTACTGAAAACAAATTATTTGAATAATGAAAGAAAAATAATTAAAATCACACAATTACTTTGAATTAGCTTATAAGAATGATATTTTTGTTACTGAGTGCATTGCTCTGCTATTTGGTACTTGTGTAATACTTATCATTAAGTAAGGTTTCCCACTTTGTCTTAACACTCAGGTTGCTTGATATAATCTCAATTACTTGATGTGTTGTTCACAAATATATATATATATATATACACATACATATACATGCATACATATATACATATATTTGTTACTTTGCTAGTGCCGGTCTAGTACAGACAGCAAGGGACATTGGCTTTGGTTGGGTTTTTTTTTGTTTATTTTTCCTTTGAGTAAAACCAGTCTAACATGACTATCTAAAATAAAGGCTTAGGAAGCTTCTTGGACTCAAATTGCTATTTTTAGCTGTTGAAGGATTTTTATGGATATCACTAGACACTGAGTAATATAGTCTGGAAGTGTTGACAAAACATGAGTATTTGAGCCAGGAACAGAAGTGCTCTGATCTTGGCACTCTTACTGTCTTTCAGCAAAGACTTTGTCTAACCCTAGTATATGGGAAATTTCAGGGATTTGTGATCTTTCAGAATTAGCCTTATACATCTCTTTGTACCTTACTTTATTCATGTGTGAAATATATTAATTAAGCATAATTAGTTTTGTAGGAATCTATGAAATTCCTGAAAAATAAACGCTGCAAGAATGCAGGGTACTTCTCTGTGTAATAACACAATCTGCTTTACAGCAAGTGTGGAAGTCATTAGAAAGATGAGAAAATAATTCATAATTTCATAGTAAGCTGTCCTTCCTTTCTGATTTGGGTTTTGTGCACACATAAATTCTCATGGTCAGAAGCATTTAGGAGTTAGTCTTAGCAGTATTTCCAGTGCCTGCTTTCTAATTCAAACTTATTATATGGTAACCTGTCTGAGCTGAGCCATTGTGAGCTATGACTTCTCTATAGGCTTTATGGAAAAGTATCATTGACTGATTAAGGCTAATAGGGATACAGAACATAAGTAATAATTTATCAATGCAGGCTTTTTAACATGTAGGACATATTTGATTATGGTTTCTGTTTTGTTTTTCTTTTATTTTTTTCCCAGTAAACTTAAAATACATATGGATATTTTACAGTCCAAATTGTTACAGCTTTTTCATTGACTTCCTTTTTGTTGTGATTGCAACAGTAGTGAGCACAATAGGTCAGGCAATTCTCAGCAGAAAAAAATATTTAATATTTGTTAGGAACAAAATCCAAAGATAAGTGAGTTAAAAGAGAGTTATAAATCCTGTTCTAATACAAACCAGAAACATTTTATAACAATTCTCAGTCTTTTGCTATCAAAAGCTATCCTTTATCTCTTGTAGATGTATAACTTGGTTGAAAAATTACCATTATTTTTTTTACTTACGAGCCACAGATAAGATATTACCTCAAATTAAATAATAAGCCATATATAAATGCTCTACAAAACAGGGCAGGCAAATTCTCTGTGTTAGAGATGTGGAAACTGAGGCACAGGGAGGTAAAAAAAAAATCAAAGGTATCCCATTAGGTAACTAGTATATTTAACGACAGCGGTCTTTCTCACCAGGCTAGTGCTCTGTCCTTTAGTTTTGCATGTTTCTGCTTCTCAATAAATGAGAGAGAAATGGAAAATTAAACTGAACTTTCTTTTAGAATAAAAAATAAGATGTAAGTGTGCAGAGGACCAACACATTCATTGTTAACAAAATGAAGCAGCTACTTTGCAGAGAATATGTGTTTAGGCAGTAGTTCAACAAATACTGATACTTAATTATTAATGTCAGCAGAGCACCATAGATTTGAATTAATTTAAGCATGGGTGCACAATTACATTTTTTTTTTTGATTAGTTAAAGGCTCTTCAGAGGGCTTACCCCAGCTTTATCCTTTTATACAAACTTCATGCTGGCTGGAGGAAGATGGGACATTCCTAAATAAAATCTGAGGGTTTAAAGTTAAATAGTCAAAAGATTTGTCAACAGAGGTGACTCTGCAGAGGCAGTCTGTACTAGTGTAATGCCTTCTGTCATGTGGTTGCAGTATGCTGGTAGAACTGCTAGACTTGGATTCACTGTACCACCAACCCCCACTGCCATAGCAGCAGGTGCTAACAGGGTCCTGGTACAGTAGAGTATTGAATGCTTAAACCACTCCTGTTTAGCAAAACATTTTGCTTGTGCATGGTACCTTACAGGTAACTTTTTCCAAGTGAAGTAACCTTAAGTGAATACCTGAAGTTAAACACACGTTTAAGCACCAGTGAGGAGCACTTAAGCCTTCTAAGAACTGACTGATTCAGACTAGTAATGGGTTTGAGCTGTCAAATTGTATCTCTGGAGGAATACTTAAAATTTACCATTCATCAAAAAACATATTATTGTGTATACTAATGATTTTATTATATTCTGAAGTATCTTTTTGTTCCTTCAAATAGCAATTTCATTGATAAAAAATTTTTGTGCTTATTCTTCCCTTAGTATTAGTGCATTAGTGTCTGCATCTAGTAACTTATGCATGTACTTGAAGGAAATGGAAATAATAAGAAAGAAATTGCATATTTTAAATGAAAATGAACATGTGATAATGTTTAGCTAGCAGATTCTCCCAGTCTACGTACTTCTACCCTAATCTTTAGGCTTTGTATTAAGCCGGAGGCTACTTTTTCTCAAAATCCCTAGTGGCAATCACTCTCTCTTCAGCCTTCCCATGGCACATCAAAGACAAACTCAGGGAGAGAAAGGTAATAAGAAGGACTTTATTAACCTATCCATTTCATGTAGGCTACCACTCTTTCTGTATTAACATGTTCATTATGCGACCTAGCTGGATTTGCCTGAACAGCAACGATAATCCTGGTGCTCGTATCAATGCTGTTTTTTCCAGGATACCGTGTGTATCTGGATATGAGGGTGTAGGATGTCTCTGGCTCACATTACATTACTTAGATGCTAATGCCCATGTCTGTGTGAAGGCCTGGGTTTCCAGTGTTTCATTCTCCTCTTGGTTCAAAGACAGCTGAGCACATCCTTCATAAAGCTCACATTTAGTTGATATGAATTAATTTTCTTGAACACTTTCAAACAGATAGACTCTCAAGACTGAAAGATTAAGAACACATATGTTTACCTAAAGAATACAAGTATTTTTATCACTTTTTGAAATAATACTTATTGTTTTAAAAAAACTTGACTGACTCTTGAAATTGTTGTGGAACTGAGTGCTCCAACAGAGTACATTAAAGCACCACACACACACATCCACTGTTGAGAGATGGTTAACCAACTTACTCTGGCAGGGTTTTCATTTTCTGTTCACTATTCACAGAATTTCTATTGGAAATAGTTTTTTATCTTAGCCAAATTGTAAATGTATTCGTTGGATAACTTTATAAACTATAAAATAGGTACATATATGTTCATTCCAAATTACTTCTGTCTTGTAAGCATTTTATTGGAACTGTAGTATCCATAACAAGTTAAAATTAGGAAAAAACCTCACTTTGACTTGGATTTACTTTTGAAACTAAGGAAATAATATAAAAACACAAACTGTATATATTACTGTGGCACCTGCTGTTTTTCAGGTGTTTGTAACATAGCCATAAAAATTCACTCCAGGCTGAAACTTGGTATTTAAAAGTCTCAGCTCAGCAGGATTTTTAAATCAGATTTGGTTTAAATTAGTTTGACTCTTTTTCGGTTATGTAAAGGAGAGTGGGGGAAAGAAATTTTTATGTGTAAAATATAATTTTATTCATTCATCTAGCTGAAAAACAGTTTTGCTTTATAAAGATATAATTTACAGGTTGTTAGTACATAACATGGAGTAGAGATTCAGGGTGTCAAAAGGGGAAAGGAGGAGAAAAAGAATTACCATCCAAGAATTTGTTATTTGCAAATGCTTAATGTCTTATGTGAGAATATTTACCATGGATTCTTACTGAGTCTTCATAAAACTGTATCCAGGATATACAGAAGTTTTTAGATTGAAAAAGCACGCATTCATTCAGTAAAGTCAATAATTCATAGTTTAAGGTCTGTTTTGTCATATGTCAATGACTTGTGGATGAATTATGTTCAAATATAATTGATTTAATACTTTGTAACAGTGACATGAAAGAATCTGAAGCAATCTGGGGCCTCTGCTTCCTCTATGTTTTACTGAAAGCTAGGCACCTACAGTCCGTCTGGCTCATATGAAAAATCCTTCCTCCTTGTGCTATATTCAGTGCATATGAAACACAAAAACAATTTTAATTAACCGAGAATCAAAAGGAAAGATTGACATCATTTACTTCTACAATGCGCCACCATTCGTACATTGTTTATATATACATACATATGCACATACTGGCATCTCTGCTTATGAAGACCTTCAGTTGCAACAGAACCAGGCAGAAGAATGGGCTGAAATTTTCCTAAGTTGCCAGTGACTTTCGATGCCTCTTTGTCCAAACACCTTGGGCCACATTTTCAACTATTCTGAAAAAAACCAGCTCCAGATGAAGACTGAAGACTCTGTGGCTGCTGAACACTATTGTAAATTAAGATTTTGGGGAAAAAAAAAAAATAAGGTAGCCAAAACTGGTGAACAATTTTATTTAAACTTAGCTAACAAAGTGACTGATTAAATTCTTTTAACAGAACACGTTGTGTGGTATTTCTCCTTATTTTTAATATTATTATACAGTGTAATGCATTACTGTAGTGTTCTCTTCTCCCATCTGTTCCTCAAAAAGAAAAAAAACAAAAGAAGTATGTAACATTACAAAAGAACTCTTGTAAATGTTTATCTAAAGTACTACTTTTCATCACCAAATCAAACCAGGAGACAAGCTAGCTGAGAAAGTGTTCTCATTCTCGTTCTCTACACATAGTTTTGCTCTAACAATCAATCCTGAAATGTGGTCACTTCCACTTTGTCTTGTGACAGGTAACTCAAGAGATGTGCTTGATGCTCCATGAGTCATTAGCATTTAGTAATGTTGCCCTCATTGTGAGGTACTGCCAAACCACAATTTGCAAGTACTGGATGTTCTGAACTGCAGTAGAATAATTCTGACACTTCAAGCTTGGCATTATCTCAATATCTGAGGCTTTGCTTAAATGTAATTCCCATGTCCGTCCTAACATGGACATTTTACTGATAAGTCAGACATATATATTGTTTCTTTCTTCCTCCCTTCCCCATTGTTCATGCTTTGACAGTTCCATAAAGTTTATTTCTCACTGCTGCTTAATGTCTTTTTATTCAGTTTGTTTTTCCTCTGCTTCCAGATGGGATATGGTTAATGAATTATTTTTCAGTGTGTGTGATATGGCTTTTATGGTCTGCCTTTGGAGATTGTGATTAATAAAATTTTCTTTTATTCTTTGCTCTGACCTGGTTCCCTGTGCTCAGTGTAGTGATCATCATTGTATTAAGAATATTGAGATGATGTTATTCATGTTAAGCCTGGAACATATTTTCATTATTTTTTATTTTCCTGCTTGGATTTTTATTTTTAGTTTCAACCCTGAAATTTTTGTTTCCGTACCAATATTTATTTTGCATTGCAATTGGATAAGTAAGATTTCTGCTGTTGGTAAACTACCCAACACAGTCATCAAGTCCATATTTTTCCTGAGTAAGTTTTCAAGTAATTTGGCATCCAAGTTTGTGTAGGGTTTGTTTGTTTGTTTGTTTGCGAGGGTTGCTTGGATGGAGTTTTGTTGTGGTTTGTGTTTTTTTGGGGGGATGGTATTATTGTGAGCTTATGTGGAAATTTACATAAATCATTTGACTTTCAGAGAAGTTTGGATTCACCTCCCCAGCCATGGGCAGATATACACAAACTTTGCAAAACAGTCCTAATGGGGAGGAGATAAAGGAGAGGAAAGGTGGAGACACCACAGTCAATTTCTGGTAAATACACACGTGAGGTAGGTTTTCAACGTGTGTATTGGCCCCTTGACAGCTTTTCATTCAGCCAGTGTGAAAATATTTTCTTCTTATCCCAGATTATTTTGGTTTGCTTCTTACAAAAGAAGGATAGGTAAATTGTTACTCACACAAGCTACCTTTTACAAGGGGAAAAAATGTGCAGAATCAGAATAGCCAATTTCTAGTATATTCTTTCCTTCATTGCTTCAGAGATACATTCAAACCTGACAATGAAGTATCAGTAGGTTCCAGAGTTTGACTTTTAAGACTGGTCAGTTTTTCTTGCCTTGTTGCAGGAATAGGTGTAGAGCATACTGTAATTGATAAATGCTTGTTCCTGAGAGCTAGTTGAGACCAGCAACTTGTGTCATAGTTCTCAAATAGGAGTGTGAGCTCAGCTCAAGCTCCAGCCTGGTGGAAAAAGATTTTGCCACACGTCACCAATTCCTGGTTCCTTTCAACATCTAATTTCTTTCAGCTTATGAATATCATAATAAGAATTCTTACTATCTTCTTACTTAAAATATCTGTTTCCTTTTCATCTCAAAAAAAAAAAAATGCGTTTCCTTCTTTCATATTTTATGTTTTTAAATGTCTGTTTAGTCTTCTTTGGTAAATTAGTTTTACTGTTATCCCTGCAATTGCTCCATAATACTTAACTGTTTAGGTTTCCCAAAAGATTAAGAAAACTGAGTTATCTGGCCCTCATACTAGCTTTCAAGGTTGTGGTTGTCACTAGATGTACTGCTCTTCAAATTCTACACCTTCCAGCATGAGATCTCTTTTGATTTCTCAAATGCACCACGACCTCTGCAAACTGGAATGAGATTATTGAGAGATTTCTTTCTTTTTATTTTTGGATTTTCTTCAATAGTTTGCTAACTCTAAATGATTTGCCAGAGAATCACTTTTGTTAGTTGTTATGACTTTCCTGGTAAGAGCAAGATGTGATCTTTAATGTATCTTTAGTCAAATTAAATGATCATTTTTTGGTTTAATGACAGACGTAGTAGTTCCTTACCTTAGATATATTTCAATTTCTAGTGCTATTCTCTCAGTTTTAGTAATTAGTCTTTACGGAAATTTGTACCACTAACACTTACATTTCCCTAGACTTTATTATTATTATTATGTCAGCAGTGTCCATAACACTGTGGTTATTTCAGCAGTAATTATAGTGTTTTACTGAGCAGTAGTTAACATTTTTCAGAATTACATCATAGAATATGTAAATACAATATCAAATGATACATTATCTACTGTGTGATCTTAGAGAGTAGTAGAACATGAGTGTCAATTAAATTATCTACTGAAATAACATGGTGATCTACTCTTTGCAGTCTAGTTAATCCTATATAAACAAAGTGACTTTCTTGTGATACTGAAGTGATAGTTGTAGTATTATGTTACTGTGAAGAATGATAGAGGTAGCAGAATGCTGTAAATAAATAGATCTGAAGTCGGCAGCAAAACTTGGTGGAGGCACAGACTCTACATGTGAGGTTCAGCAAACAGAGGAAATGGGCAAGGGAAAGCACTAAATGACAACTTGAAAATGTTTCCACAACTCAGAATAGAGCACTGGATAACAGGAAAATCAGAAATAGATGTACTGATTATATTTTGTGAGCAGGAAAAATGCATGTGTTTAATTTTTTCTGTATATTTCTCAAAGTAGGTTTTGTTTCTCTTTCTACACACTGTTGATTATTTCCAAGTCCATATATAGGATTTTCAGCCAGAGTTAACTTTGAAATTGCTAGCAGCATAGTCCACAAATGACAGGTGTAGGAGTTTCTTTGTTTCTTAGTTATCCATGTCCTTTAACACCTGAAATCAACTTTAAAGATAAGTTTAGTTGTTTAGTGTGTATTTTTTACTACAAAATGAAAACAAAAGCTGGTCTACTTCATTTAGGCAATATTGGGATAAGATACATTGAAATTCTGAGTTTTTTCTTATTGCTTTTCTATTTACACTACTTATGCACTGAAAATTGGAAATTGTTTTTAATTCACAATTTAGAAGTTTGTTATTCTTGTGCAGAGCAAAAAATCATAACTTTTTTCTATCTTCAGCCCTCATGAAAGGCTTTTTGAATATTCACTGAGTACAAAATAAATGACTATGATGTCTGCAGACCATGCATAAACAAGAGCTTTTGTGCTTTCAAATTTTACCATAAAGCTAGGTTGTAAGCCACTTAATCTGTGAATCAGAAATTTGAACCATTCGTATGAATTAACTGCTCTTTTCTGCCAAATTAAGTAATGGAGATAAATACATGAAAATAAGAGTCAAGACTAGAAAAAAGAGATTGGTCCCAAATAGAATAATTTAGTCACTAGTTTCTTCATGAGGGGTCAATTGACTTCTGTCAGCAGTTAGTTAGGAGAGGTTGATTGTCTTCTGTCTTTAACATAGTATTTCCAGTTTCAAACAAGATTCACTTAATTCCCAGAGGTGATAGTTTAGTTACAAGATAATTCCAAATTTAACAGTTGCAGAGTTTTTATAGTCTCCAACCCATTTGTGTTGTGACTTGTTTTATTTTAAATTAGAAGCTGCTCTTATTTCCTGTCACAAAAATGTTTTTTCCTTTTTCCTTTCTCTCATTTGAAAGTAAACTTAGTTATGAAACGAGATCATTCTGTGTATTATGAGTCACTTACTATCAGTCTCACTTTTTATGGAATTGAATTTGCCTATTTTCTTCACTGGTGGGAATATGAGTTTATTGTTTTGGTCTCCTGCTCAAAGAGAAAGGGGGATGCTAGTGGCATAACTGGAGGGAATATTTTTTTATCCTTCTCTAGTCTATCTTTTGGGCTTGTTGAAGGACAGATTTATTTTTTTTTCCCCAGCAGCACATGCTGCTTCATTTTTTTTCCTTCCCTGGTAGTGCAAATCTCACACTTCTGGAACTTTGACACATCGCTGACTGTTAGAGAACAAGGATTCCCTGTTTACTGCTGGTTCTTGAGTATTAAACAGGCCTCCACTGCCTTTATTATACCATTAATTGTACTTAATGCAGCTGCATTTCTAGTAAACTTAGCTAAATTCTGAAAAGTAGGTAGAGGGTACTTTGTTATAAAATGCACTGTAATGAGCTCTGGTGGGACAGTCTGTTAAGTTGGAAATTACCTCAGGCCATTGCCAAAGGACTTCCTAAAATATTTCACATCTATAAAAGTTTGCAACTAGATAAATAGCCAAAGGTATGGTTGAGAAGAAAAAACCACAGCCCCGCAATATTCAATGGATGAAATGTGAATTTTTTTAATAACAAATTCTTATATCTATTTTAAACATTTATTAGGCAATTTGTTAAACAGAAAGTTTTCAAGATGATAGTGTGTAATTTTTAGGTATTTGGTTGACACAGTGAGTTTTATACATACTCTTCTTGGTTTTGGTTTCTTAATCCAGACCATGCATCCATGAAATAAATTTAGGACTCCCTTTGGGTTTACATAAATTGGTTCAAGAAGAGGTCACACCTCTTGGTACTAAAACTGTAGAAGAACCACTGCAACTGTTAGAAAATTAGCTTAAAGTCACAACTAACATCCTATACTGAGTACTGGTCTCTGGTATCTGCCTAAATAAATGACTAATATGCCTTCAATTCCCTCAGTGTTCTTCAGCTATATGACCACTGTAATGCTTTGCGGCTAATAAAATTTCAGATTGACTAATTTATTGGGTAACTTTACCAAAATATCCAAGTAATCTTTTATATACTAATGAGAAAAAAGTCCAAAATGAATTCTCTGAGGACTATGTGGAAAAGTCTCCCTGGAATCAGCATCACTGAGCTTTAGATACATTGACGCAAATCATGTGGAATAAATTCTGTGGTTTTAGTGCAGCAATTTATCTACTTTTTGTAGTTAAACTTTAAGCATGAGGTAATTATAGGTCCCCAAGCTTTAAATTGATGCACCTTTTTATTTCTCCCCCTTTAATAGACTCCATACAAGCTGCCAAGCGAAGTATTTGACAAATGTGAGTTACAGAATCACAGAATTTGCTGAGTTGGAAGCACCCATAAGGACTCCTGGCCCTGCACAGGACCATCCCCGAGAGTCACACCATATGCCTGAGAGTATCATCCAAACGCTACTTGAACTCTGTCAGGCTTGGTGCTGTGACCACTTCCCTGGGGAGCCTGTTTCAGTGCCCAACCACTCTCTGGGTGAAGAACCTTTTTCTAACATCCAACCTAAACCTCTCCTGACACAACTTCAGGCCATTCCCTCAGGTCCTGTCACTGGTCACCACAGAGAAGAGATCAGTGTCTGCCCCTCCTCTTCCCCTCATGAGGAAGTTGTAAATGCAATGAGGTCTCCTCCAGGCTGAACAGACCAAGTGACCTCAGCTGCTCCTCACACAGCTTCCCCTCAAGGCCCTTCACCATTTTCGTTGCCCTCCTTTGGACACTCTCTAAGAGATTAATATCTTTCTTATATTGTGGTGCCCCAAACTGCACACAATATTCAAGGCGAGGCCAGACTAGTGCAGAGCAGAACAGGAAAATCCCCTCCCTCGACCGGCTGGCGATGCTTTGCCTGATGCCCCCCAGGACATGGTTGGCCCTCCTGGCTGCCAGGGCACTGCTGACTCATATTCAACTTGCCATCAACCAGAACCCCCAGGTCTCTTTCTGTGGCACTGCTTTCCAGGACCTCATTCCCCAGTCTGTACGAACATCCAGAGTTGCCCCATCCCAGGTGCAGAATCCGGCACTTTCCCTTATTGAACTTCATATGGTTGCTGATTGTCCAGTTCTCTAATTTGTCGAGGTCTCTCTGTAGGGCCTCTCTGCCTATGAGGGAGTGAACAACTCCTCCCAATTTTGTGTATGTTGAAACTCTATACCAAACTTCCTGATAGGGTAAAAACTCTTTCCTTTTTTTTTTTGGTTTTGAATATCGAAGTGGGTAGGAAGTCTGTCTAACCCTGTGGGTCAGTCTGCAGACTATTGTGTCATGCAGAAATAGTCACTAGGCAATAATTAAATACACTGTGGCTGTTAAGTACTGCACCTGTTGTCCAGATGGGCTAATAAAAATATGACACAGTCAATCATGCTTGAAGAATGGGGTGGACAGAAGGCTTTGGGGGATGTTTCCAGAGTCTTCCTCTGTTTATGTAGACCTTTATATCTATACTATTATGTGGTTGGTCGTATCTGGGTTAGTGCATTTCCATCTTGAAATCACTCTGAGAAGTTATTCCAATGGGTTCCATGGAGTTTTGTGTTTCTTTTAGTTTTAAACTAAAATAGCAACCTCTTTTTATTAACTAAGAGAACTATTATTTTACAAAGAATGGAAGAACAAATTTCTGCATTTTGAGAAACATTAAATACCATTAAAATTGTTCTAACTTTAAATGCAAATAAAGCTTATACTCTCTGCTAAACTTCATCCATAACAGGATATTTTTAGACCTATGAATCATTTACTAGTTTAGATAATTTTATATTATGACAAGCTATTGAACACACAATTATGTGCAGTACTGCAATACAAAACATAGAATCAAAACTCACTTTTATTGAATAGCTCCTTTATAAAAGGGTTTCTGACCAAAAGTACTTCAAAAGTCAGAAAGTCCATATCCCCTTTCTCTTCTAGGAACATCCTTTACTGGATGAGCATTTCGGAGAAAAAAGAGATTTAGAGATTTTACTTGAACTTGAATAGGCATCTATCCTGCACAATATTTAAAATATACCCCTTGCCCTATTTGCTTCATTATTTATAATATTGTGGTAAGTTTACCAATATGCTTAAATTTAAAATGAAACATACATGTATTTTTGGATCAAAGCATGACATACTGGGGCATACTTCACTCACAGTTTCTTGAACATAGTTGTTGATTATTTATTTACTTTTTGCAAGTAAGTGACTAGAGAAAATTTATTGTGTTGAGTCATATCCAAAGGTCCTCTGAAGTTTCATACTTAAAACTCATAAAGCTAAATAATTTTAATTCAGTAAACTGAAGGACAAAACTCAGAAACAATTAATAAATCAGTTTAAATATTTTCAGGAATTTCCAAAAAGGCTCAACGTCAGACAATAGGTTTCAGTAAGTTTAATGCAATATGACATTAACTCAGAGTATTGTGCAGGAGCTGGCCTGAAATGAGCTGGGAGTAAGAAAATAGTTTCAAACTGGATAGTCAACAGACACAAAACTGTATGCTTAGCAATTACTGGTATTTGGTCTCTTTCCTATTGATAATTATGGGCAAGAATGTCCCAATTAGGCATGTTGCCTCTGCCGTATTAGTTAAAGTGTTGCACTGACACGACTTTGTGTCATTCATGTGGTTCCAGAGGAAGGAACAAGCATAAATACAGATGAATGGGACCATGTGAACCTCATGAAGTTCAACAAAGCCAAATGCAAGGTTCTATACCTGGACTATGGAGATCCCTCCAGTACAGACTGGGGGAATTAATTGAGAACATTAATTGAGGACTTAGGGGATACTAGTGGATGAAAAGTTTTATATGAGTTAGCAATGTGCACTTGCAGCCCAGAAAGCCAGTCGTATCCTGGGCTGCATCAAAAGGAGGGTAGCCAGTAGATCAACAGAGGTTATTTTACTCTTCTCTTCGGGGTCTCATGAGACACCACTCAGAGTACTGCATCCAGCTCTGAGGTCCCCAGCACAAAAAAGACATCGATCTGTTAGAGTGGGTCCAGAGGAGGGCCATGAAAATGATCAGAGGGCTTGAACACCTTCTTTATGAAGAAAGATTGACAAATTTGAGGTTGCTCAGCCTGGAGAAGAGAAAGCTCTCTGGAGACCTTATTGCAGTCTTTCAACATATAAAAGATGTTTATAAAAAAGATAGGGGAAGATGTTTTCACCAGGGACTGTAATGACAGGATCGTCATAGAATAAGTTTGATTAACTATATTCTGTTTAACTAGTCTCAGCATCAGTAGCACTAAGCTCAGGGTGTAACCTGAGAACTAATAAAAGAGGAATTGGAAACCTTGACTTGGACTTTATTTTTCAGGATCCTAAGGTGGACCCTGTCATAGTGGCAACTGTGCATAAATCCATAACAGGACAAGGGGCAATGGTTTTAAACTGAAAGGGATAAATTTAGATTGGGCAGAAGGAATAAAAGTTTTACTATAAGGGTTGTGAGACAACAGGTCACGTGAAGAAGTTGTGGAAGTGTTCAAACATAGACAGGGCTTTGAGCAACCTGACCTAGTAAAGGATGTTCCTGCCCACAGCAGGGGGTTTGGCCTAAATTATCTTTGATGGTTCCTTCCAACCCAAACCATTGTATGACTCTATGGAAAAATTGGTGGATGATTTTGTCCACAAGCTAGTGTTATGCCTCATTTGCTGATTCAGTATCACACTTTGAAGAGAGTTGAAACTCATAAGATGACATTTTGTCATAAGATTGTTCTGTTTGGACTTTTTTGCTGCTATAGGTATCATAAAAGCACCTGTTTCTATTTTCTGATTGATAAAAGTAGATTGTTTTGGACTTTCTCAAAAATTTTGTCAGGTTTTTACCAATGGACAACAGTACATTCTTATGCTGAGCCCAAACTGTAATTATTGTCACTATAGTGCAATAAAATATAGTAACCAAAATAAAAAAATGGTGGGAGATATTATGTTTACATTAATTGCTATACATTGCCTGTATTTATAATATGGATTCTAGGGAAATAAAATCTAAAAGCTGGCGTTGTGAATTGTATTGTGACACTTGATTTGAAGTTCTTTGAGGAAGCATGGAGTAGTATAACTTCACTTTCCTTTCTAGCAAAGACTATTTGAGAAAGAGTTTAAATACATCACTCTCTGCAGTGTTTGATGTTTTAGGCTATTAACCTGAAAATAAGAGTAGGTTGCAGTACTTTGGAGTTCCACGATCAATAACAAACTGAGACAAGACACTACTTCCTTTTAAAACTTTGGTAGAGTGCACAGCAGCTTCCCTGGACTGTGATTTTAATAAAAACTATGTAATTTTTCAAAATTTCTTCCAGGACAGGGCTTTTTGGAGTAGCATCCAAGGGTTTGGGAATGGGAGTGTGTGTTTAGTGAGTAAATTTAAATTGTTCAGCTATTTCAACTCAATAAATATCTGCTTCAGTATTTTCATTCCTTCACATGCCTGAGAAAGTGATCCATTTTACCTCCCACAACACAGATTTAGGTCCTCTGGTCATAATGAGCTTCTTTTTCATAAGGAACTTGTGTGTGGTTGAAAGCACCAATTCAAATAAACTAGTGTGAAATAGAAAAATTAAGAGAAGAAAAAAAAAAGTGTGGAGAAAAAAATAAGTTGAGGCAGTGTAAAGGTTGAAAATATGAGGTAGAAAAAGGATATGCTTAGTGCTTTCTGGGACTTTTTGTACAATGGATCTTTGTTCATCAGCCATTAACAAATTAATTAAGGATTAATTAAAAATTCTTCTTTAGACAGAATATGTTTACACAGCAGCATAAACTAGGTTAGGCAGCAGCCCAGCTGTGGTAACACACAGATGAAAAAGTTACTTTATCTTGCTTCTTGAGAAAGAATCACAGCCTTTTTAGCACAGCCAGACCTCTATCAGTGGCTACATTAACCCATTAACAGCTAGATCACATTTGCTTTTATTGTGACTGTAAAGACATACTCTTAGCTCAGCTCAAATTATCATGTGCTGGTGGTTCAAAAGAATATTAGAACCCCAGAGAACAAATGGATTAGCAACACCTGTGCGTAGTGTATGCAGCCAGTGCAGTCGAGTCCCTGTGGCCTTATTAGCTCTGGTGCCAGCAATACTCAAGCGGTCATATGAAGTGTCAACTAACTAGTGAATGTAAACAAGGCACATGAAGTGTCAACTAACTAGTGAATGTAAACAAGGCACAGTCTTAAAATTACGTTAATTATCCCTAATTCTTAGTTTCAGTTTATGATCTTCAAAATATTATTTCCTTTATTACATGGTAATTGATTTTCAGTCTACTCTTTCTGCCATTCACTTTTTCTTTTAGTAATAATTTTTTTTCTGAAGTCATCACTCACCAAAATAAGCCTTTTTCTGCAGAAGACATTTGCCCATGAACTGTCACAGCAAAATGTGTCTTTCGCTCTTCAAGCCATGTAGGTGCCTCTTCATTCCTCAGATTCCTCCTCTCCTGTAGAAGAAAGACTCAATATTAGGTGAGAATTATTCTCTCAGAGAACTTTGAAACAGGATTTTTTCAGTGATACTTTTGGAAAATTTCAAGCTGTTTTGCTCAATAGTTAATTTATCTCAGTCTTCTTTGTAGAGAGAAGTAGAATATACTTTGCAATAATATTGCATTCGTAAGGCAAAGCCTTTGCATTGAAGGACATTTGTCAGTATTCACAGAAAATAACTTGCCGCATTTCTGACTTGTCCTACTATAACATTGTTTAGTGGAAATGTATTTTTTATAAGTAAATTTTTCTGATTTTCAGGTACTATTAACAAAATAAAATGTTGTTTGATGTACAGCAGGCAATATAAAATAATCCAAAATGCCCTTAAGCTAGCATATTCATAATGACCAATGTCAGAATTCAAACTTGTCTTCCATGAGGGCACTAAATAAGAAAATAGATAAACATTGTCAGGCATTACTCAGTTTTTCAGCAGGATGTATAAAGGTTGTGGCTGACTGAAAAAGAAGTGTGTTCTGTTTTGAATCTGAGCAGTCTTCATTCAACTTTGTATTTTAGTTTAAGTATCATATTGCATTATACTCTGAGAAAAGTCATTTTTGCATTTAAATTAGTGAGTTTGAGTTACAAATTACATAGCTGTGTAAATCTAGTTTTTCAGCTGGACTAAGGCAGCACAGAAAATATCTATAAGAATTAAAAAGTGATGTTGGAATGCAACAAACAGAATTTAAAGGACATTATATCAGAAAAATCTCAGCTCACGGACTGTGGAACTGTTGCATCAAGCAAATTATTTCTCTTTATAGTAAATACCTATGTGTAGGCATATTAGGTTTGGTGTATGTATAATAAAATGTAATTGTTGAAAAAACTATGTAAATGCAATATTTTATCAGTATAATTGTAAAACTCTTAAGAAAAAAAAAGAAAGAAAAAATATATTTATCAGTGCTACTAGAAAGTGAGAAAGAACTGGTTTAAAGACAGAGTGTTATCTTGCAAAATGAAACTTTGCCCCCAAAGTTGAGGTAACCATCTGTGTCAATGTCTGATTAAAGTACTGTGTGGGGAATGAATTCTGATGTCTTTAAGTTAATTTGCTAAAGAATACTAAAATATCTGGCTAGAATAACCCACTGAACTTCTATCGTTAAGGTGTTCAAGTTATATTTTGAACGGTGAATGCATTGCCTTTTCTCTTATACCAGGAGAGGCTTGACTTTTGCAGGTAACAAATGTGAATCTTAGCTATGACATAATAAATAAAAGGAATGTTTTCTCTCACTGCAGAAAGAATCTTGAGCTAAATTAATTCCTGGTGCTAATGAATGCAACTCTGATGAAGTGAATGTTGTGTCTACACGCGGTCTCTTTGACTGTAGAGAATTTTCTTCCTGTTTTCTCATTACTAAGCTCTCTCTTCCATAACTATTCTGTCTGTCCTCTGCTCGTACTTCTGTGATATTTCCCTGCTAGGCACTCTCCAAAGATGAAGGAAACTGGACTTTTCTCGCATGACTATTTAAAAAGATCCTACTACAAATGAAAGAGGAAACCAGTCATGTGCTGGAGCTGATAATAATGATAACACTTTTATACACTTTTGTACATATATATTAAGAATCCAATCCAAAGTGCTGGTAGCGCTGGAAAGTCTTTTCTACAGGGGCTTTGGATCAACTTTTTTTTTTTTTTAATAAGCAAGCAGCAGGGCTTCTTTTGAAAACAAGCAGTTCCATCTCCCACTTGTAATGACTTAAACCAGTATACTGAAGTATATATTACCAGTTCCTCTGAAGACTGCTTCATTAGGACTTGGGGGTTTCCAGTGTAGTTTATGCATGGTCACTTTTCAAACCTCAGCAATTCTGAAATACTATTTTAGTTCTTATAAAAGGACTTGCTGAAAATTTCTACTGAGAAATTGAGAACCAGTTGCAGTAGATCTTAAAAAACTTGTTGTGGTTCTCTTATACCTTGTCTTGGCGTGCTGGTTGAAAGGTAAACCAGCAGGAGAAATGAACCCAACTCAAAAGAGATTATAAATCAGAGTTACAACTTAATAAAATAATGCAATGAATACAATTATACAGACAGACAATTGGTTTTAACCCACAAAACCCAGATGTATAACCCAGCACCCTGGGGCACGAACAGAATGGTGTTCATTGGCCCCCGTGCTGAGCCCAGCATGGTCCCCTGAGTCCAAAAGTAAAAGGAATGGGAAAACCTGTTGGTGAGAGTGGTGATCGCAGTTTGGTCAAGAGTGGTGGTTGGAGTCCAATCAAGGTTCTAGTCCTTCTCTGAATCTGACGAATGTGCCCAGAAGTCCCAAGACCCCATGATTATACACACTCAGGTTCCACAGTGGGTGATTGTGAGTCGTGAAATAGTTTTGGAATCTTTGGTGGCCCATTAGAAGACATGACCCTTCAAGCTGGGTGTGGAGGTGCTAATGACTCCCCAGAGGGGAGTTATCACACCTGAGTCATTGGTGTGAGGACAGGAACATCCTCCTATCTCACAGGCTTTTTAACATCCAGCTTATAGCCTGAGGGGTCAGGTGTGCTCTGGGCAGCTGCTGCAATGGTCTCTTGGTAGCAGTTCCTGGGAAATGACATATAGGATGTAGAATACACAGTTTGGGTTACACCCACACAGTAACGAACTGGTCCTCTGGTAATCTGGACACTTGGTAATCTCCTTAAATTTCTTCAGTCATGTTTTTAAATCACCAACTTCTCAATAGTTGCATTTTCTTACAGTCTCAGTTATGAACAGAGAGAAGCAGCAGCTGGAAGACAAGTAAAAATAATTGACTAGTGGCACAGTTGGTTCTTACCAGAATCCTCAGTTAATTACACAGTTCAGTTTTGGCAGATGATAGATATTCCCTGAAAATGTGGATTGATTGCAGACTTGTACCCGGTTTCATTTATGAATCTTCATTAAATCTTTTTCTTACTATATCACAAAAGGGAAAAAAGGCATCTACAAACAAATCTGCCACCTACACGTGTCAGGCATAAACCAAAATCTGTAAAAGTAGTAAAGCCCTAAAGTCACCTTAGAACCAGAAACAATTTTAAACTGTTGTATACTTGGTATGTCACGTGCTTTGGTAGTATAATGATGCATTAATCAGTAAATTAGTCCAGCTATATAATAGCTGGATTTTATATTCCAGCAGTGAATGTGGCTCCTACATTTGCCAGTAGCAATGTTTGACATATTTTTAGAGTTTTAGCATTCATTTAACATAAGGGAATCAGTTCTGTTTCAGTGTCATTCTTATCTGGGTGAGTGTTGGGGAAGGGGTTCTTTTATTTGGCCTGTGATAGTACAACAGGAAAAAGTTCTACAAAACTTACAACTGCTTATGTCATGAGGCACGAGGATTTCTTTCTCATTTGCTACCACACAGTGTTCTGCAGCCCTTGTAGTGAATTTAAATTACTTCCATCAAATCTGAAATTGTCTTATTTTTGGTATATGATGTTGAATGTTAAACATATTACCTATTTCAGTAACATCTAAATCTGTTAATTTCTAAAACTACATTCCACTTGCTGTCAGAGGAGGTTATATGTATTTCTTAAGAAATTTCTTATGTGGGTAATTGTCATCATGGCTAGGCTTCGAGAACGAAGATTTGGGAAAGGCTCTATCCACATTTGCTACAAACACACTGGTGGCTAATAAGGCCAACAAGATAGACATGTCCGATTGCAAAAGGCACAGCAGAAAGACTCCTTAAGAGGTATATTCTGCAAGGCACGATTCTTTCTGCATTGTCTTTTCTCCTCAAGAGTGATCCTGCATGCATTCTCAAAGGAAACAGCTGCGTTATAGATGGTGTGTCTCCAGGCCTCCCGATTGGAGGCCAGAGTAGACCAGTTATGGTGATCAATATGGCCAAGGCTGAGATGTTGTTTCAGGGAGTCCTTGTATCTTCTCTTCGGGGCTCCTCTCATGCGGCAACCAGTGGCAAGTTCACCATAAAGCAAGATCTTAGGGAGGCGGTGGTCCTTCATCCTTGAGACGTGCCCTGCCCAGCGCAGCTGCGTTCTCAGCAACATGGCCTCAATACTTGTGACTGCTGCCTGTTCTAGAACAGATGTATTGGTCACATAATCTGACCAGTGGATGTTTAGAATTGTACAGAGACAGCTTTGATGGAAGCGTTCTAGGAGACGCAGGTGGTGGGGGTAGATGACCCACAATTCAGATCCATATAAATGAGTAGACAGCACAATGGCTCTGTAAACACTGATCTTTGTACTTTTCTTCAAGTATTTATTATGCCAAACTCTTTTATGGAGTTTTCCAAAAGCACTATATGCCTTTGCTAACCTGTTGTCTATCTCTCTGTCAATCTTACCATCCGAGAAGATGAGGCTACCTAGGTAATTAAACTGCTGGCCTGATTTGAGCTCTGATTGGCCAATGGTGATATGGGGATGATGGAAGACTTCCTGAGGAAGGCAGCCTTAGAGAACACGGTACCAGTTACACACTCTTTTGGACAGGTAAACCCAGAACTGAAAGGCATCTTTCAGGAGTTGGCTTCATGATCAAAACCTCTGTTGTTCATAAACTTGAAAATCTACCGACAGGTCATTCTGACTGCATTAGCTCCCTACACCTTCCACTACACAACAAGCAGCATGTTGTCCTCTTTAGTATATATGCCCCAACACTCCAAGCTGACTGCCGTAAAAGATAAATTTTACACTGTGGGTGATTGTAGTCATATAGCAAATGGTTGCCTTCCTGTGCAGACATTTAGCAGTGGTAGCATAAACCTCACAGCATACAGTATCTTAGCCTATTAACAACGGAGTATTGAAATCTTCAAGTACCATGGATGTATCAATAGAAGTTTAATGAGAAGCTAATAGAAAGTATGCTAATTGTAAAGCATTTATTGTTTTCCTTATTCATTTACTTTTTTGTTACCACAGATTAAGTAAGTATTTTTTTTGTCTGTCAGGAGTAGCATTTTACCACTGAGCACTGAAAAAACTTGTTTGTCCTTAAAACAATGCAGTGAGCCCACCAAAATACTGGGATTAGTATGGAAGGAAAAACAGGCTATGCAAGATTCTTGCAGCCTTCTGTATTGAAGAGTCTAGTTAAGGGAAGCTGGATATGCTTCAGTGTTAGTGAAAACAGGGAAGGATGTGAATTACAGTTTGCCAGTTTCAAACATGCCACTGTCTAAGACATGAAAAGGCAATTGTGTTGGCTCTAAGGAGGAGCAGCTTGCCTGTTTTGTTCACAGAATATTCTGAAATAACATTTTATTTAACAATTTAAGATAACAAAAGAAGGGGAGACATAACAAAGCATGATTTCTTCTTCTACATTATACCTTGTTTCATGTAGATCGAACAGCTTTTGGTCCCCTTGACATACTAGTGGCATATGAAAGCCCTGTGGATGGATGGAGCGTTAGATTGGAAGTAATAAGGTTGTGCCTGACTTACCTCCGCATTTGTAGCAGATGTTACAAATGTCATAACATGAACCTTTGGGATCAGACTGGAAAAAAAAAAAGCAAGACGACAGATGTAGGCCTCTTAGTTTTACCAGCAAGTATAGTCTGACACTACATAACGCTGTTCTGACTTGATGTTAATACCCTGTCCTCCTCCTGAGAACAGAATCAGTGATACTAGCCATTTCTATAGCACTGGAGTTGGAAAGGGGTGACAGCAATTTTCTTTTCAGAGAAATTTTAATACTAGTTTAAAAATAAGACAATAGAACTATTACTCCAGTAAGTGTCTTATTGTTATATCTGAATAAGTAATCCATAACCATCACTTATTTCTTCATACAGTCATGCAGTTTGTGTGTTTTTCTGCTGATAGAGCCATATCTTTGAGTGGATATCTGAAGGACTGATGAATTCCTAGGTTTTTAAGCCTGCAGTTCACCCTACCTTTCTATGTCCCTCTCCCTTGCCATCTGTCCCGTAGACTTTTTCCCTATCTCTTTACAGTAATTAGATTTCTTGAGAAGCTTCTAGAATCATAGAATCATAGAATCAACTGGGTTGAAAAAAACCTCCAAGATCATCAGGTCCAACCCTTGATCCAACACTGCTGTGGTTACTAGACCATGGCACCAAGTGCCACATCCAGTCTCATCTTAAAAACCACCTCTCTGGACAGCCCATTCCAATGTCTGATCATTCTCTCTGTAAAGAATCCCTTTCTAATGTCTAACCTAAACCTTCCCTGGTACAACTTAAGACTGTGCCCTCTTGTCCTACTGCTGGTTGCCTGGGAGAAGAGACCAACCCCCACCTGGCTACAGCCTCCTTTCAGGGAGTTGTAGAGAGTGATGAGGTCTCCCCTGAGCCTCCTCTTCTCCAGGATAAATAGCCCCAACTCCCTCAGCTTCTCCTCATAGGACTTGTGCTCAAATCCCTTCACCAGCCTTGTTGCTCTTCTCTGAACCTGCTCCAGCACCTCAATATCCTTCCTGAACTGAGGGGCCCAGAGCTGGACACAGTACTCAAGGTGTAGCCTCACCAGTGCTGAGTACAGGGGAAGAATCACTTTCCTGGTCCTGCTGGCCACACTGTTCCAGTCCAAGATGCCACTGGCCTTCTTGGCCACTTGGGCACACTGCTGGCTCACGTTCAATCCTGTCAATCCAAACTCCCAGGTCCCTTTCTGCCTGGCTGCTCTCCAGCCACTCTGTCCCCAGCCTGTAGAGCTGCATGGGGTCGTTGTGGCCAAAGTGCAGGACCCGGCACTTGGCCTTGTTGAACCTCATCCCGCTAGAATCAGACCATCTCTCCAGCTTGTCCAAGTCCCTCTGCAGAGCCCTCCTGCCTTCCAGCAGATCAACACCCCCCCCCAGCTTGGTGTCATCTGCAGATTTACTAATTGTACATTCAATCCCCTCATCCAGATCATCAATAACGATATTAAATAGAACTGGGCCCAACACTGATCCCTGGGGGACACCACTAGTGACTGGCTGCCAATTGGATGCAACTGTCTCATTTTAATTATTTTTCTTCTCCTGCTGTTGATTTTAATTGAAAATATCTGTTCTTTACTTTCTGCATTGTCCTCTACATCGTGGAGACTATATGAAGTTACTCATTCCTTTTTCTATTTCTCAGCCAATGCTCCTGTGTTTCATGGGAGAGGAATAAAATTAATGCAGGAGTATGGGCCCTTGTATTTTTTTCCCTGTGCTTCAATTTGAAGCAGTGGTGATTCTGTCTGCCACATCACTCCCTCAGGTGCTTCCATTCTTGAACTGGAGGCTTAGCCCTCTCCCTGAAGAATTTCACTGTCAGGGAGAAGAGTGGGGGTTGTCCCATGAAGAATTTTAATCACCCTGTCTGTAGCCCTTTTGAAGGAGGCACAATAGTTCCTATAGTAACTCCTACAGTGTGGGAGAAAGGCCAGTGCTCCCACTCCCAGGACAGATGGAGAACTCTCTTTGCTTAGATGACTGGAAATTCTTGCATAGCAAAGACTTCATCCTTTACAGTGAACAGAAAAAAACCTCTGAAATAAAGTCTTAAGATGTACAAATAAGTGCTAATTAGGAAGCAGTGCTAGTAACCAAGCAGAGAATATAAAATATACTTATTTCATTCTTGGGATTTCTAATTTTAAGAAGTTCAGAAAAAAAAACCCAAACATTTAGGACCAAAGTAACCTTGTCTCCTCCTCCACCCACTCTACCTCCACCACCTAAAGAACAAATCCTGTGGGAAGAAGCGGACCTATAAACCAGATGAAAATTATTGGGAAAGGAAAAGGAAGAGGCTCTTAAAATTCAGTTAACAAGTGATAAAATACTTTCTGCTTTTTGGACATTTTAATTTGATAGTTTTTAAGTTATTGAAATTAAAAAAGCTATTAAAAAAGTTTAAAAGTATTAAGCAACTTGAATTTGAAAAGCAGTTTTGCTAAAAATTCTTTTAATTCCTGGAGCTTTTGATAAAGCATCGTAGATGAAGTACTGGAAATAATAAAACACACCTATAGATGTATTACATAACATTTTTGCTAATTAACCAATACATTCTTGATAACTACTTGGTTATTCCATGGGAAGTTTTGGATTACTTTCTCAGTCCTGGATTCCCCAGTAATGCATACATGCTCTTTGCCAGTGGATGGCAAAGATGGACATCTAGAATAATAAGCATTCTTGTACACAAAAATATAGATTTAAAATGCTATTGTTAGCTTTGTAAGTTGATTATCATATATTACATTATGCATCTTACACGTAGTCCTTCGTGACAAATTTGTTCTGATAGTTTATTGCTGTGATACTTCGTTGGTAATGGCACAGCATTAATGATTCCCATAGCTTTACTAAACCAAGATAAAATACCTTTCTACATATGTTGCAGCTCTATCTGAGATTTATATCTTCTTCCCATCTGTGAAGGTCAATAAGAGATCTAAATTTTGGATCATGTGATGGCTTATGGTGAAGTAACTGGTGACATCATTTAATTTCTTTGGATACCCTTTCCAAATCGGAGGGCAACCTCTCTGCTTACATCATGCTGCTTATCTCTTATTATCTCACTTTAGATCAAGATCTGAATATACATCTTGTATACCTTATGTCCTCCACTTGTGTGTTGGGCAGAGGAGTTCACTCTTTCTGGAGATTTCTTTCAAAAGTTAGACTCAATCTTAAATGGGATAGAAAAGAACAATCAATAGAAAAAAACTATTCATCACAAGGTATAAAATGTGGAGTAAAGTAATTTTTTTTTCCAAAAGATTCTATGGACGCTAGCATGCAGAAATATTGGTCTTTCTTCTGGCATGTAATGTGATCATACTTTGTCCTTCACTGAGATTACATCGTCTGTTGTTCAGTTTAGCCCCTCAGTCAGTGTCTCTGTCTTTTAGAAAACACAGCTTTCAAGCATTTCCAAATTACTTGTTGTGTCATAGGAAAGCCCCAAGGTTTTAAGATGATATCGCACCTCTTCCTGTAAAACCACTTTGATTGCCACATTCACCTGCATTTTCTTCCATGAGCATTTGAAATTTTTCCTAGAAATAACAAAAGATACATTTTCATGTAGAATCTGCTTTACACCCAGACAAACGTAGTAGAAATTGTATTGTCATTTCTATAGCTCTTTTTTCTACTCTGAAATAAAAAAATGTTACATTTTGGAAAAGAATGCCTAAAAGATTATAGCCACAGTCATGCTGTGAACTGCTTTGTGCATACAGTCACCTGAGACAATTCAGAAAACTCTGCTTCTTATGCTCTCTTATCTGAATCCATCATGCGTTTTGTTGATACCTATCGGAAGAAATATTATACAACTTTTTGTGAAGCTTCTATGAAATTAGCCTGATATAGTTACACATTTTGTGAATAAAGCTGATAATTTTCTTTTTGGTGGGTGTTTATAATGTTCATATTTATGTAGATCTGCTCAGGCTTTGCTAATTAAAGTATGACTTTATTGGCAGTCATAATTAGAGCTCTTCAAGATGAGCTCCATTTTTTTTATAATTCTTCATATAACAGATTGTCTAAATGGTTGTAGAAGGATGGCCCTATGTCCACCTCTGCTCCCAAGCATACAAAAAGTGGTGTTTAGAAAAATCAACAAATGAAATACAAAAAATAAGGATTTTGAGGCTAATTGAGAAAAATCCTTTAGGAGTAAATAATGGTTAAGGGAAATCAATTAAAAAGTTTGATATAATTTTTAGAACGAGTTTTAAAATTGTTATTAAAGCAACATAATTTAAAAACTCTTGGTTTGAATTTTCCCAAACTTTCCACAGAAACCAGTTCATGTTAAGGGGTGGCATACAAAGTCTCACAAAAGTATTCTAGGCGGAACTGATTACTGTGCTCATGTTCTGTGCTTTCGCTCCTAGTGATCAAGGAATACTGCTTCTGTTTAATTACAATTCTGCCTTCACTAGAAGAAAGTCACAGTGAATATGAGTCTTTGGTCTGTGCTCCCATACATTAGAACTGAGTTTAAGAGGAAATTCTTTCTCTTCAGGATGCATAGAAATCTTTGTTAGGCAGTCTACGTTTTTCTTTTTCCATAGTTTCCTACTCTTTGTAGCACAATTGCCAATGCTCTTGAGGTTGCATTAAGCGTGTTTAGACTGTCCTCCAAGATACACTGAAAAGGATGTTGTTCTTCCTTCACCTCATACTTAGCCAAATGAGTCATTGAGGGAGGAAATTTAAAGAGGAATTAGCAAGCAGTTAGAATTTTTTCCTTGTTAATAACTTATTATGGAACAATCATATGCCAGGAACAGACATGTCAGCCTGGATAGTTAAAGTCATAGTCCAATGCCATGGAAAGTAAAACAGTTTAGAAAACAGATTCCTCTGCTCCAGCACTACGAAGTGCAAGTGTGAAAACAATCTTCCTATCTTCTTGTCATGATTACAGTCAATATTTAATACAAATATTGGTTTGGCCAGTTTTTTGATCAACCACTACAATTTTACATTAAAACCTTAAACATTGTCAACTAAACGTAGGCTGCATGTGACTGCATATGAAATATGACTGCATGTGAAAAAGTCTATTCAAAGATGTTTATTCACACTACTAAAATAGGAGAAGGTTAGAAGAAGAATTTAACCTGGGTTTGGAACCTGTTTCCTTTATGACTCCTTTTGCAGTTTGGTACACATGCTTAACCTTCTCCACATCCTAATTTCCCCTGCTTGCTGTTAATGGAAAGAAGAAATTTCTTTCATGAATTCACTATGTCATTTCTGTAGAGAGTCTCCATTTAAAAGGTAATCCACATTTTAAAAAATATGTGCATCCAGATCTTTAGGTCTGTGAAGGTTTGATTTATCAATGTTGTGATATAAATCTTAAATCTCTTGCTTTCTAAGTTTTCTGCGATCAGCTGAGCTCTGGCTGCTGACGGTTCCATCCACAGGATGAGAGATGTAGATGAATGGATGTGGCTTGTGTGGTAGAAACCAGTTCAGTATTTATAATTTATGCTCTGAAATTTTAGAATAAAATAACATTGGTCCTGCTTTTTAATCCAACTGTTTCAGTCTATGTCTTCCTTTTGTCTATTGTCATGTCAAAAATTCATTCAGTACAAATAAAGGTCTTTGTGCTGTGACTGGACTGTGAGATTGCCATGTGTCTGAAAGGTATCAATGTGATATGCATTTGTATACCCCAAATAGCGTATTTTTTCTGCTGCAAATACGTATCAAGAAATCTTGAAAGCACAAGTAAGTAAAATAATGAGGCAATGAATTCAGAAGATCAAATAATTTAAGTTTCCCTTGTTCTATATTTATCTCAATATTCTTGTCTCATTCCTCAAAATGTGAAGAATGATAGTTATGGAAATGCATGAAGTAAAGTGCATATTTAACATCTATTCAGTTATCAAAAAAGAGTTGCAGCATGGCTACCAGAAACGTAATGGTTTTCCGTGCAACGTATTTATGCTCATTGTAAAATTAGGAACTGTCATTGAAACTCCACATCACCTGACTAAGTGCAAGACACATAAATCCAAGAGTTCTACTGCTGTAAAAATGTCAGTGAACTGAATGGCATGAAAGTACCACATGATATTTGTCTATGTGCATACCAACCACTAGAATGCAGTCATGGATAGAGGATTTAATTGACAAATTTTAAAACTAAGATCTGACTCTCTTTTGATTTCTACTTAACTCAATGACCTTAAAGTGTTTTCATCTGAGCTGTAGAACTGAGTGTCCCAAGTATGAAAAACTGATGACTTACCTATAGTGTCATTTGAGGTTAAAGATACAAATGTTGTAAAGAGTGTTGCACTGACTTCATGCACTTTATTCAAATTATGATACTGGTATGCTAAAAAACCTGCAAGTGACATCATAGAACTGGACTCAATATGTAATTGATACACTTTCAAATGGTAGAGGATTGTAAAGGAAGGATACGGGCAGGAAACAGAAAATTAATTGAAAGGTAAATTCCAAATAGTAATGTGTTCAGACAGCGTGCAGAAAATATAACAGTCTAGATGGAAGAATGAAAGGACCTAAAGGATTTCAGAGAGGTTTTGCAGGTTTTCAGGGTGGTTTGTTGTTTTTTTTTTTTTTTTGCTTTTTGCAATGCTTTTATGGAGACTACTATAAGCAATGCCTAGCAGGCAAAAACTGTTAATTTCCTTTTGGTTTCTGATAGGTTATAAATTAAATAACCATACAAAGCATTGTGCTGATTGACAGCAATTAATGGCAATGCTAAAAATCCTTACAGTGCTATATATTTTGTTTAGTTCTACAGCTAAAGCTAAAGTTTCTCTGAGAAATATCATCTTGAAGAAGACTTTTCTCCTAAGGTGTTAGTGTCTGTGTCCTTGAATATGAGAAAAGAGGAGGACTTAGAAAATACTGTCTCTACAGCAGTCACCATTTGTAATTATGAGCTATTGCCTTAATCTATTAGCTATGAAGCCACCTGTTTGCCCAGTATAAATAGCTTAGAATTTCCTGCAAGGAAATTACATGAAACATCAATAAGGAATGATATTACATTTTTAGGTCAATATGACTATCATTACTTGGCATTTATCTTTTCCTACTGATATCACGTTTGGCAGCCAGTATCATAGAAGACTAAGAAATTGTTGCTCTGTATTTTGTTTTCATTGGTGTTAAATTAGCCTGTTCAGTAATGACAGTCATTCATTCTGCTTGTTTTAGTGGATCCTTGGTATTTCATTTTTCTTATCATACATTGTAAAGACAGCAATACGTAAAGACGGACTAGTGCTGTGATGGTTTCAGAGGTGTAGACAATCAGGGTCTTTGGATGTAAATATTTTAAAAGGGTGCAGAATGAACTTTGCCTCCTCTCTCTGCTGCAGATATGCCTGGTTTTGTCACTAAGACAGAAAAGGAAAGTTCCTGCAGCCCTGTGCTGTCTTTTCTGTGCTCTAGCTTTCTCTGATCATGAGGCAAAGATAGCCTAGACTTAAGAAGAAACCTCACCTTGCAACAGATGCCTACTCTTGTTTATACTCAGACTTGATTGCTGGCTTTGTGTTCCTGGCATAGAGAGTTTAATGGAATATTAATTTTGTGATCTCTCAGCCTTTTTTGTAGTCCCTGCTGTCTTTAAAGCATAACTGCCTATTGCTCACTTTGTACTTTTAAACTACATAATTTAAATGTAGAAGCTGAAGTTTCAGGTGCCTGTTTCAGCAAAAAACATGGATACCTGGGATAGTAAAATACTTCCTTATGCTAAGAACTTTGAATAGATGTGTTTAAAAATGCTGGCTTTTTAATGTTGTGTTTATTTCATTTCAGTTTCAAATAAGATAAGTGACATGTTCTCATCTCTTTGTAAATCATGAGTAGTATTTAGTTCTTGTCCCCACATTTCAAAACATTTACATTATAGGTAACCTCTTTTTCAGTAGCATTTTTCATTAAATTCTGTGTACTTTCATCAAACCTATAGGGACTTGGAATATATTCGAACAAACGATTAATTTCCAGATTTTTTTTACATTTAAATATTTTTTTTAAAAAAGTTATTTTTTCCTTCAGATTTGAGTCTGAAATTAGATACTAATTTTATATGCTATGTAGAAAGCAAATTTGAAATTAACATGTATAAAATGAAAAACATTTAAATAGTTAACGTCAGTGATCAGGATGCATGAGAAATGAATGTACAGACCTTGCAACATAACTGTTTTTTATTCAGTTATAGGTGCCCAGCGCAGGAGAAGTCCCAGTGCCCTTGCCATTGAAGTATTTGAATCACATTTGGGAAGTCATATTTTACAGGTAAAAAAATGGCTTTTCCAAGAAAAATTGAAATAACTACCTAGTCATATTGCTGCCAATAATTTGAATAGCATTGTTATCAGCATTTATATTAATGAGATTTTTTTCATGCTCATATTTCTCCTATTTAGAAAGTCTGTGATTGGGAGAATGTTAATGAGAGGGAGGGCAAGTGTTATTTTAGGTGAATCACCATATTTTGTTGTTTAGAATTGTGCAGTTGGTGTTTGTTCGCAGAATACCTTTATGTTTTGTGTGTATGTGTGTAAAAGGGAGTATTTTGTGTTGGTAATTTGATTTGTTTTACGTGTCATGTATCAATTTAGGGTTGGGGTTTTTTCCCCCGTTTTGTTTTACGAGCACTGCTTTCTTCCATGGTATTCCAGTTGTCACAATTATATATCACAAATTTGGAGCAAGCTGCAAGGAATAAAAAAATGAACAGCAGCATGACTGTCTCCTTAGCTATGAGATAAAAGCTAATCTGGTATTTATCAAACTATTTAGTCTCATGGTACAAGTCATCATATTCCAGGAAGATTAAACTGAAAAACAATGACCTGATGGAAACATCCTTGTGTATGCTTTGTTTTGCCAGGGTTACTACAACCTTTCTTAGTTTGCAGTAATAAAACGTGGAATAGAAGCAGTTAAGAAGAAAATGTGATGTGTTTTTGCAGTAAGGCAAACCTCAGCCCCATGGAAATAAAAACCTCAGTCTTTTCTAAGCGTGGTACTGAATAACTGCTCTTACTTAGCAATGTACACAGCTTCTCAATGCAAATATATTGCCTGGTGTATTATCTTTTGAGATGTACAAAAGAGGGAAATTAGGATATTATCATGAGAAATATTCCACTTAATTTGAAATGATTGAGAGCTATCTCTCTGTACTAACTCAGCTGTGGCATTCAGAAGCACTATGGATAATGTCAAATTTTTCACATCTTTATAAAGTAACTAAATGCAGAATAGCAACAAGGATAATTTTAGGAAAACATAAAAAATTAACTGGTAGAATTAATTTTATTTTTGGAACAAAAATAATGATCTAAGTGATTTGCTTAGCTGTGCACTCTTGGTAGAGGTCTAGGTCAAGTTTTTGATTCTGTAAGCAACTACTTTTGTTGTAGTTACCGTGTCAGAGATCTGCTCCAGTATCTGCAGTACTCTGTTTGCACATTAGGCTTGAACACTGTTATGCTGTCTCATACATGTAGAAAAAAAGAAGAAATAGCAGTTTTGTGATACTTCAGTTAATATGATTTGTCATTTTTTGGAGTGTGTAAACATATCATAGATCTTAAATGCATGTTTTTTACAATATTATTTATAACTCATAAAACATAATTGAGACTGATTAATATACACTCCTTGAGTATTAATTATGACTCTTATGAATGACAATGAAAAAACCTAGGATGGCCACTTTGAAAACTACCAAATATTTGAGTTTTTCTTTTAATGGATACTAAAACAATCAGTGACTTTCATGCTTGTTAAAACTAGATCCCCCTTGTGTTTTTCATTTTTTGTACTTATTTGTGATAAATTAAGGTTTTTTCAGGATATAACTTTATCATATTACTACTAAAAAAAACCCTGTATTGCACTTGTACCCCTAAGTGAGGATTTTCAATCAAAATTATCATCAGCATTGTATTGAATATCTCTTGAGGTGTGGCCTTTTCATAGGAGGTAATGCTTTTATCAAATTAGTCCCATTAATCTCTCAATTGATAATAGGAAGTTCCACTTTGATATTTGCAAGAGATAGACTGTTGATGATGGATAAAGCACAAAAAGAATTAATAGTAGTGGATAGTTTTTTCTTTTTTAGATTTTGTCCTACTTTAGAAGAGTAATCGACCCTTGGGACAAAAACCTGGGTCATGCATTCAAATGCATCACTTCTAAACAGATCAGAATGAACTTTAAAGCATTGCCTTGTGGTCTTATAGGTAGAAAGATAATCACTAGAAGACAAAATTATTCTTAAAACAACAATTAGACAGATTCTGTCATGGAATACAGTTCTAATATGTTCTCATTTAGTCTGCTGCTCCTAGAAATTATTTTCAAATAACTATCATGATAAGTATTGTTTGCAAGAAAAGTAAACAACCTTGATTACACCTTGGGAATTTTGATTTCAAAGTCTGCTATCTGAAGAAGTTGAATTAATAGTTTGTGTAATCCCTTTTGCTATTAATATTTTGAAGACTGGGTTAAGTGTAAGCTCAGAAATTAAGGAGCCTCTCTAATCCTTTTAATATTTTGATACTTCAAAATTTATTGACAGACAAACGAGAAGCATAATATAGTGTATCTGTAAAAAATGGATATAGTTTATTTATAGTGATCTTGCAAAAACAGAAATGCAGGTGCATATTGTGATATTTTTACATCTTGAGTCTACAAGTATCTAGTATCAGCTAGTCATGCTATGTATACATTATATACGTTAATCATATCTATATTATTAAATCTATATACTTACATATAATATTTATCATTGAATGAAGAATGCTTTAACTGATGACAATTTTTTTTTTAATATTAAGAAATCCTTAACTGATGATTGATACAACTACTAAAGGTATTCTCCCCTGTACACTTTAGAAGTGGAGAAACTAGAAAATTAAAAATCTGCCTCTCAGAGGAAAAATAAAAGTTAAAAAGTTATTGATTTTGATCTGAGATCACATTTGTGCCTGGTGATCTGTTTCATTGATAGTAGACTTTACCAACTCCAAAAAAATCTACACACTTATACCTTTGCATAGATCCAGAGATGGAAAATTGAGTAAAAACCCTGATACAAGGAAATTTAAAACTCCTAAAAGACTTCACGTGTGTAAGGCTGCATGCACCTTTGCATTTGTCTTTTGTACAAATCTAGATATACGCAGAGGCTTATACTTTGCTTCCGTATGAAATGCAACACTTACGCACACTCTCATTAGGTGGGTGGTGAGTCACTGGAACAGGTTGCCCAGAGAAGTTCTGGATGCTGCATCCCTGGGAGTGTTCAGGGCCAGGTTGGATGGGGCTTTGATCAGCCTGGTCTAGTGGAAGGTTTCCTGCCCATGCCAGTGGTGTTGGAACTAGATGATCTTTAAGGTCCCTTCTAACCCAAACCATTTTAAGATTTTATGCTATGTCAAAAAATCTCCAAGCCACATCTGATTGCTGTATGTCATGCTGAAGAGATTCTCATGCTAGATTTGAAGCCAAAGACACTATCCACTCTGTGCTTGTGGAAAAAAAGGCACCACAAAACATGATTGCCTAGACTGTATTATGTTAGATACTTCATGTCAGTGCAATATCTTTTAAATGTTTTCCAAGTAAAATCACCTGAATTATTGGTTAATAGCAATATGTTAATTGATTTTTGACAAGATTTTTGATTTGCCAAATTATGTGCTTTGCTTTTGTTATCTTCTACATTCCTTTTCTTCTGAAAAGTGGTGTTATAATGTGAATAGACAATTCCAGTTTTACATATATATATAAAAATAGATAGACAGAGATAAATATAGATATCTGTTTATCAAAAAAATACAGTAAAAAAATTACTTCTGGTACCTACTATTAAAAATTTGGCTGAAACTGGTTTTAAAAATCAGCAAGATTTTCATAATTTTTTTCAGGGCCCTTGAATTTTTTGTGTAACTTCATTGCTATTGAGAAGGTGTGGAAAAGGGTCAGTAACCCCATATTCTTCATATAATGAGGAATAATCAGGAAATGTAGAACTAAATATAGAGAAAAGGGAAAGTTAGTGAATATATTTGCATATGCAAATTAGCTTAATTGATACTGCTTGCCTCTACAGGGATTTTTCATTACAAACTGGAGTGCTACATTGTTCAGCTCATATTGAGTAATTTAGTAACTAATGAGACCAGTTTGCACTAATTTGCATATGATAAATGAGCTTAATTGCAGTAAATAACTTGGAGGCATAATTACTTAATTTTCCTGTGTTGCATGGCTTTTAAGTTCACGTATGAACAACTCAAGATAATTTTGCATATTTAAATTAGTTGCTTTTAAAATTCTTGAACAAAAAAGAACACACCTTACAATTTGAACTGTAAAACAATTAAAAGTAAAATGTACAGTATTTTGAAATAAAATCTAATATTTTTAAAAATATGTGTTTCTTCCTTTAAAAATAGCAATGCCTTCTAAAAGACTAAGTATTTAGAATCAATCACTATGGAGTAGTTTTAAAGTCAGGCTTGGATAGAAAGATGGTATTAGTAATAATAATAGGAGTGTGTATATGAAGTGTAGTGAGCAGTACACATTTTGTATTTCTACATACAAAAGAGTGATAACTTTCATAATTGCATTCTTTGCTTCAGCAGTGCCTACTCAACTGTTAAGAAACTGTAACACTTTCATATAGCATTACATTACCATACATAGTAACTTAGACACTAGTTGTCTTAAATTGTTTATACTGTCCTACTTCTGCCTCATTTTGTGTAAAGAAATCCTTAAATTGGAGAGATACTAAGTGTCAGTGAAACAATATTTTTTTTGTAAGCTTATTCAGTCATGAGCACAGGCATGAATAAACCTTACAATGTGGATTTGCATTATGAGTTTCAAAAAACACAAACAAGCAAAACAAATAAACAAACTAAAACCAAATCCAAAATCAACCTAAATGGAAGATCTTAGTTAGTTTATTCCATGTCCCTGAAGTTATTGCACATCAGATAATTCTCATAGATTTGATAGACTTGAACTACAGAACTAGACAGAGAAAAAAAACCGAACCACCAATCTCATTCAGTCCCATAGCAAGCTCTGTAGTGCATCTGTGATTTACAAGTGGATGACAATTGCCGAATTCTCCATCTGTTCCATAAAGGTGCCCACCTACCTTCCCAGAAGCTTTCCACAAGGCTTGTTGAATGTTATCTTGGAAATTTTATGACACTTGCATTTCCCTTTTACTTTATTTAGTACCTTTATCCCCATTAAGAAAGTATTTTGTGGGGAACAAAGGTCTTTGTAATTGCAGTATCAGATTCAATCAGAGAAAAAAAATCAGGTTTCTATTAAGACAACCTCAGTGAAAACTGTCTGACCCTCTAAGTTGTATTCTTCATTAAGTCAAGAGTCACAAGGTACAAACCACTTACACTGAGTCAAGTGGTTCACAATACAGAGAGGATACCTGTAGTGGATGTCCAGTTGTGTCCAAGATGACGCAACAAAGTCATCTGTAATATTCACAAGGCCTATAAGCCCTTGTTTTACTTTCTAGAAGACTCTGTATCATCACAGACTTGATCACATAATGTCAACCTAGAATGAGAGCTTTGAACTACTTGGGAGCTACACATAGCTCAGATGCTGCAATTTGGCTTTACTCCGTGCAGTAGTCCCAAGCTTTCCATGTGTGAAAAGCAGCATTATATTTTGTAAACATATTTCACATGCTTTTCACTCCACTGGAAGCCTTGGGTTGTGGATGGAACCTCATGGAGATTTAGTTGCCTCCTTACCTCCATCCTATAGAGAAGCCACAGGTTATTAGACCCATTGATGTTACTTTAGCTTTTCTGTATTTGAAGTCAACAAACAAACAAACCCTGTGGATGCAAGAAGCCTGATGAATTGCTACTATTGTGAACAATTGAACAATGTCCCTCATCCTAACAGTTTTCTGCTCTTTTTTTAATTACTTTTATTAACATATACAACACTGTAATAATTAGACTAACATGAAACTGTACAAATATATCCTGTATGTCAACTTAGTATCCTACTGTTCTTCAGAGAGGGGCCCTCATTAATTGTGAGGTAAATGTGCAGGCTGAATGTGACATCTGTGTTTTCTAGTGAATAGTTCCAGATGATGCCAGTACCATATAGAGTAGCTTAGACTGTACCAGAGCATGTCAGATAAGCTTAAGTTTCTCAGGAAAGAGGAAAATTAATAACAGTCTCTTCACTCCAGATGAGCACTCTAACAGTTATCTGTTTGCAGGTAGCTAGTACCCCATCCACCTGCACCCCTAAACTACCATAACTCTATGTCTACAATTGTGTTCAAGGAGATAATCCCATTCTACTCTTTGATATGAGTAATAGCTGCAAATAACAGTTTGCATCATATGAGTGATACTCTCAGAAGTACTCATGGTCACATGAGTGATCAACTGAATGCTAACAAAGATTGTTAATATCTCAGTAGTTATGAAACAAAAGGCTTTTCCACATCTTCAACCAGAAAAATTGGAAGTTGTTATTGGGAAAAATGTTTTCACATTCTCCTTAAATTAATGCAGTTTCATCATCCAGTTTATAAATTAGTGTTATCAGATACAGAAGGTGTAGAAACACATACCAAATTTGAAGGAAACTTTCATATTGGACTTTTTTCTCTGTTGTCCAAATGACTCTTGTCCTCCATTTCTCTTATTATTTTTGTACAATTGTTGACACACTCTATAGAACAATCTATCAAGCTTTGCGTAGACAAAAAGCAAAAAGAATTCATTATACAGTTTCACTACAGTATTTAGTCATGTTTGGAAGACGTTGCTATTTACCTATAGTAACTAGATTAGAATATAATAGGGCAATGACACTATTCATTTTTTCAAAATGCATCTTGCTGGAGACCATGTGGGTAAAGTTCTCCATACATTGTAAATATGCATGTTAAGCAGGTAACAAGTGCAGATTGAGGACAATCTGTGAAATGTTTTGTTAAGGTAAATTAGAGATCAGTGAACAGAGCAAGTTATTTACATTTCTGTAGTAATGAACAATTGTGGATGAAGGTACAAGAGTTGTACACAATTAACAGAAGTTTCTCCTGTAGTGAAAACAAGTATCACACTTTGCCCTGTAAACACACTGTTAGTTAGGTATTAAAGTCAACAAACAGTAAAAATAAATATAATTGGAACAAGAAGATACATAGTTCTAAATTTGTCTTTCCCCACAAATGTTGTGTAAAATTTTGTAGTGTTTTAATTAGATATATGTAGGAATAAAACAAGTGCAAGTTGACCTTAAGTTTAGAGGCTGGCTAGGCTTAAGCTGAGTGGAAATCTCACTTCTTCCAATATTTGAATTATTATAGGAAGTCCCATCTGACAAGTAAATTTAAGAAGCAGGAAAAGAGAAGGAAAGTCTTGGAGTGCTATAAAATATTAGAGAGAAGATTTATCTTCTCATTTGCTATTTTCAGTCATTCTGAGTATTACATAATGAGGTTATCTCTGTATAACACTAGTCAACACAGAAATAATGACACAAGACTAAAGGTGACGAAACAGCAGATGGTAGTACTGATGGAGGATTTTTCCAGGCTGAAAAAGATGTTAGGAGAAAAGACTTCTACTGGCTTGGAGATTTGTGAAGGGCAATTGCTAATGATGGTGTCAGTGGTACACTTTCTGAGAACGAAGAAGACTGTTCAGCTTCTTGTCTGCATTGGGTTAAAGGGGTAGACTACTAACTGGCATCTGTTAGCATGTGTAAAAGGCAGACAAATAGAAGAAAATGTGAAAAGTGACAAAACTTAGGACATGTTGAAGAACATGGATCTGCGCGGTCTGAAAGTAAAGATTTTTGGGATCAGATGAGGTTAAGTTATGCATTAGTAGACAACCTGTAAGTGAAGAGATGAATTAAGAAGAAAGTTGCTACAGATCAAACCATGCAGCAAAGTGATCCTAAACTTTCTCTTGGAGATGAAGAGCCATGCATAATGCAAACGAGACAGAATGAGTACATAACAAGTCAGACTGAAGGTTTGGAGGTCATATAAAACCTCTATGAGGGAATGATTTCTATAAGGCACGCATCTAGTCTACTATGTATACTTAAAATTTTGAATCTGAACCTTTTCATGTTCATGTACGGACTATTTTTATGAGTTTTCTTCCTGACATTAAGCAGCATCCAGAGAGTTTGGGTACAAAACCAAAGGGACACCAATTGCTTTCAACAAAATGCAGTCCAGAAATTAAACACAAGAAGCAAGAAAAAGAGGCATTTGTTTAATCTACATGTCTATCCAAAATCAAAGCATTTAATATGCAACCATCTTTCTCTAGAAAAGCTGACAATTATGAAGTTCAAATTAGTCACTCAGAAATAGTGATGTAACAGGAATGAATGGATGCTGTAATGCTTTAGTATAAACTGAACAGTGATCGATTTATGGTGTAAGAGATAGTATATACACAGAGGAAATTACAGCTTTCTAAAAGAGATACAATTCTAAGTGGACAGGACCAAAGAAAATAATCTGGATTATTTTAAGAACAATAAATTAGGAACAAAATAAAAAAAATAGTAAGATAATTAAAAATAATCAGCATGATAATGTTATGTTGAGAAAAGATAGATACGCAATCAATTGGAAATAGTAATTTGAGATGACATGAAATATCCAGTTATTTACAGCTCAAACACGGCATCCCAAACACAATTTGAAAGCAGGAAATCAGTGTAAATGCGATACGTTGTAAAAAGAGCCATAGGACTGTGGAAACAAAAGATTAATATCTTACTTTTCAGTGTGCCTTTCCAGGGACAAGACATCTCCATAGCAGCTTTCCTTTTATGATTTGAGGATAGATCTATTTCATCTTTCAGCAGCTAGTATATAACCTACATAGGAATCTGATCAAGCTTGATCACAGTTGCTCTTCAAGTATTTTGTAGATTGAGTAGTCTTCTCAGATGATCATCTTCTTGTAATAAAAGGATAAACTCTTACATTTGATGTTAATTTATTAGAACTTTAGAAATCTAATTTGCATTTATACTAGTGTAAGTGATTCAGAGTAGTGATAGTATTTGAAGCTAAGAGTAGGCAGAAAAAACTTTCTCATAGAATTTTGTTGTTGTGGCCCTCTATTCACTGTTGGGTGCTCTTTACACTTTAGGCATGTGTAAATGCCACGGAAAGCTATGATATGCCTCTGGTGTTGCACCGGTTTAAATATAACAGAGGTTAACTGGATACATTGCACAATTCTAAAAAGGGCTAGGAACAAAGCCTAGATCAGAATCTGAAAAGGTTAAAGGAGTTGTGGAGACAGCACTGTTACAAGAGACATCTCAGGTCCATTAGCTGGAACACAGAGTAAGAGAATTTCCTGGGTTCAGGAGACTCAAAAGGTGCTAATTTACATACTCCAATTTGTCCCAGTCACAGTAAATGCATCAGATTGACTCCATAAGGGCAGGACTTTCGATCTGGAGTTGTGGCAAAGGTACACTGTCTGAGCAGTTGCTGCCCAAGGGGTTATATACTAAAAGGAGGCTGGGGGAGGTGTGGGAAATAGCAAATTGTTTTGTAATTGGAGCTTGGAACAGTAGGCTTAAACCTGCATTTTATATGGCAACTATACATAAAAGCGTGCAGTTTCATTAATAAAGAAATATTGATCTGAGCAGGACACAGCATACAGTAGTGTGTCATTTAATCCTGAGAAAGTATTTGAAGAAAATGACATATCTCAGGCACTGTTTGTTGACCGTTTTGTTGTCACCTGCTGAGTGTTGTCATTTCCATAGCCAGTGGGCTGTATTGAATCAGACAGAGGGAATAGGTCATTAAAAGAAATGGAGGAGTTTCTGCAGCCTATAGAAGCTGAAGAAGGATTTTTTTCTTCAGATACATCAACAGAACTCTATTGGAGTCTGCATTCATCTATGATTTGGGGTTTTGCCCTATTTTTCTCTGAAGTAAGGTGGCTTGAAAAGTATAGACAGTAAAAACTAATATGTGGGTTCACCAGAAAGAATTATACCTTCTATGGTGTTTGCAAAGATATAGGTGAGGACAGTAAGTGTCCTGGTTTCAGAATGCCTTGTTTCGTTTTTTTTTTTCAATCACAGCATTCATCAAACAAGGAAAAGAGTGTTGATTTTATATAAATAAAAAAATGGGGAAAAATATTTCATCGACATGCTGGGCAAGTTAACTGATATTTTTCTTCACTTTCATGAAAACATTGATGGTAGTTTCAAAGATTACTATATTCCTCATTTCAGGCTTTATGAAAACAAAAAGCACTAGAAATAGGCTTTAGACATCCTTTGTACTCTTCTGCAATAGATGTGAAGGCCAGCACTATGTGCCCTCTTTTTCCCTGGGAGCTGACAAAGGGTAATGTTGGAGCCTGCATACAGAAACCCCTTAAATGGAGCACGGACAGCTGAGATTCATATGAAAGCTGTTTTGTTTAAGGCTGGTTTTAACCAGGTTATTTCATCATATCAGGTATCTGCTAGTCACTTTTTCTTTTTTTTTTTCCAACTGTGAGGCCTAAATAAATAAAAAATTAAATATTGACATGGAAGCTGTGTATTCAACCTTCCCCACGGCTATAGAAGGTGAAGCCCCAGACATGGTTCTGTTTTTCCTGGATTTTACTTGGAAAGTGCAAGCACCTTTACAGACTTATAAGTACATAACATTTAAACGAATACAAATATTGTTGAAATAAATGAGTTAGCCTTGTAGAGCATGCTCTCTATTCTGAAGTGTATTATCTCAAAAGTTGATTAAGAGTGGTTGTTTCTATTAGTTGCTGCTAAAATGTCACTGTATTAGAATTTCTACCTGTACAGAAAATTAAAAAGGGACTATGGAAACAAATGATAACATTTCCACAAGTGAAGTAGTTCTGTGTAATTACATGGCATCACATTTGGACACACACACACACACACACACATTTAATAAGGTCACATAAGATGCAAATTCGTGCTGACTTCTGTTCATTAATTATGCACAGTACTTAGCCAATGAATTGTTTTCTTCTTTTACATTTTTTCCATTTTAATGAGATTGCTATTTAGATATATATCATTTTACATTACTGTAAGACTATACCTCTTTGATTGTGTCTCATATTCAGGTTTGATTTAATGCATTGTAGATTCTTTTCTACATATTATAGCTAGTGATTTAAAGTTTGTGCCATTGGCTTGCTTTGCACTTAGTATTTGTTATTCTGTTCACTAGTATCTTCTGCTCATGATAAAGATTTTATTCTTTACGATTTCATTCTTGGGGGTTTTTTTTAGCACAGAGATGGTGGATTATTTGCCTTTAATGCACACTTTAAGAAGAAAGAAAAATCTGTGATGGGTGTGTGTCTGTGTCTAGAGTTCAGAAGTTGTCCTAATATTTCAACAGAGGCCTACAGTAGAGAACAGTCATCATTATGGAGGACACCTTCTTTGCTATAGCAGCTGCCTCCTAGCCCACTGATAAAGCCACATTAGGCTTTGAAGGGGGGCACTGTGGGACTGGTCAGCTTTCTTCAGCCTATCAGCAAATACTTCTTAGTTTACTGTATGAAAAACAGTATTAGCTTTATTGAAAATTGATGAAAAAAAGCCAGAGTTTGAACGAAGGCCTAATATGTAACAAACATGTAGTAGAGACTCTCAGATTTCCTCTCAACAGTCTTAAAGGAGGTCACTTAGAGGTATGATCTAAACTGAAAATCTGGACTCAGTGTTTCAGTATTCAAAGAAAGCAAAATTTTACAAAATAATGTATTTCTATTGTGGTTTAGAATTTCAGTGTTTATTTTATAAAGTATATGATCAGCAGACAATTCTGGAAATAAGAGTAAGCCCGCTGTTAACTCTGAGAACAAAAAGCTTGGGACTTTAAAAAGTGTCATTTTGAAAGACTGTCCTGCTTAATGTGGTGTCTTTTTTTTGTTCTCTCTCAAATAATTTTTGCATTTACGTGTCTGAAACAGTAATGATCAAGGCAGTGTTTTTCATCCTTTACAAATTATGTAGTGAAACAAAATCAAAGACAGAATGTAATCCTCCCTTTGAAGAAAAAGTACTAGATATTCTACACATAAATAATATTTATCAGAATGTATATTAGAAGGTAGGAAACAGTTCAATTTTTCAACAATATGTTATTGTATTAGTCTATCAAAACAAGAAAAAATACTTGGCTTTTTCTACTATAAACCCAAGCTTAATGTCTTGAAAGTGAAAATCATGGTTTTGTGTCTAGGTATTCATTTTTATGTTTTGTAGCTGGCACACAAAAATGAATTATTTTAGTTAGACACCTAGTTGTAGGGTCCTAAAGCTGTGCCTGTGAAAGATCAAACCTATATGTCAGTTGGCCAACAGAAGGTACTACACCTTCCTGTAGGAAGGTCTGCTCTTATCATTGGCATTGCATTGAGGGCGTTGTAGGGATATTTATTTGTGTCGACTGTAGGTCTCTACACATCTGCGTTTTAGGATGCGTTAGTCCTCATAAGGTTGGGCACATGTGGGAGAGGAATGGGGTTGCTTCATGTCTAGTCCTTGCACATTTAGGCTACTGACTTTGAACTGCCCCCCACACTTCCAGTGTTTGCCAAGACTAATTAGCAGCCCTTGGCATTCATTCTACCAAAGTTTCCCCAACTCCCAAATAGATTATTCCTGATGAGGGTATGAATTATCTACATGTAGGAGGCTTGGCAGGAAGTGACTGTAGCTGCTATTTCTGATTTTAGGAGCATGTAAGCCCTTAAGCCTTGCTCTGGAATAACATTCAGTGACCTCCCTCATGGAGAGGCTGTAGTTTCGGTGGACTCCAAATTTAAATAGAAAGTGATCTTTCCCATTTCTTAACTAAGGAAACGGTTAACATTTCTTAATTTATTGGTATCATCAAGCTTTGTTTCCAAGTACTAAGGTCAATACCTTTCATTTTCAAGTCAAGACATAAAATCTCATACTTTTACAGAGCAACTAAGGAAGACCAGTAGCAACAGCAGAACACAGCATTTTACTTAAAGAGCATTTTATTTTCTTTAGTGTCAAGAATGTGCCTCTCAAGGGTGACACATGGAAATATCTAAGGAGGTGTCAATAATATATTGGAAAATTTTTACTTTTTTGGGTTTTTTTTACCTTTAAGGAGCATTTCAATGATGTGTGTTTTCCTCTTTATAAAAATGTCTTTGTGGTGTCATCCAAATCTTATACTCACAATTCCTGGCAATATATCTAGCAGTAAAAAATTGTTTAGGATTAAAACATAATGGATGGTATCAGCATAACTTCCCAGTCACTAGACAGGAAATGAACATTTCCACATTCTACAGATTCACTGCACCTGCAAGATTTCATCATCTGTGCCTAAATCACCAGAACGGTAGATATACTGGAATTAGTTGTGAAAAACGTGAAAGCATTAAGGGATGCATACTATGCTCAGATAGTACTCCTTAATAGAGAGGAACCACTCACTAATCCACAAAACATGACTAGAGGGCAGCAGCAGGCTGACCTGCAGCCCACAGATGACCGAGTTTATCAGCAAAGCCATGATATCAGCAAATTTACCAGCAAATGACATGATACAGGCATCCTACCCAGACTTGGGCATATGGGTCCTGCATCTGTCAGTGTTACACCAGCAGTTGGCTCCCAACTTGGAGCAGATTCTGTATTCCCAATGAATTAGAGATCCCAGCCAACGCAGTGGATAAGCCAAGTCTTCTGAAACAGCGCTGTTATATTTGAAAGGCCAATCTAGGTCAGAAGAAGTCCTGTGAGATTGTATGAGGGTTCTTCCCATTCGTGGCAAATTGTGATGCATAAGGCTTTTTCTAGTTGTACAAGTTTGTGAAAAGCAGCAGCACAGTGAGGAAATGAGAGCATTTATAAATGCCAAAAGAAAAAAATACTTCTGAAAATCTGAAAGGACTGGAACTTACAAGTGGTTTTTTTTCTCATGTGGAGAAGAAACTTTGTTAATATTTACCTGTTCATTTTCCTGGGAGAATTGGTGTGGGTTCCTGAGTCAGCCTTGATCTCCAGAAACACTGAAATAACTTCTCTTTAATAAAGAAGTTCTCTTCTTATGCTGTCCCAGTTTCATAAACTTTGTGAAGGCTAAATCCATTCATGCCACACTGAACAATCTCAGAGAGTGAGAGAATCCTGTGACAGAGATAAGGGCTTCTGCCTCCCCTCTCCCTCGGTATTTTCTCTTTCAGGAAAGTTCTTTATCCAATACTAACTTTCACTGGATTAAGCTAGTGGGAGGGTTGTCTTTCAAAGAGTTTGAAATAGAAGTATCCATTAAGAATGAACACTTGACAGCAAGAAGCATCAAGGGCACCCTAGGACTGAGAAATTTAGCGCATTGGCTTCCTTTATAGGATGAAGGTGTAAAAGAACTTGGAAATGTAAGATTAAACATTCTTCTTTAATTACCTGTAATCTACTTCAGAAGTATCTGTATACCTTAGTGGAGCATTCATTTTTTGCCTGACTTAGATCTTTAAACTAAATTCACTGCAAGCATTATGTTGTCAAAACGCCAGAGTTGATTTTACCCTTGGATAGATTTCATCACAAAAAGAGGTGTGAACTGTGAACAGGGACACATGCTGTTTTTTTCAGCTCTCCTGCACAGCTTTGCTTGTATATTTTTATTTTGAAAACTTCTGGTCAAGCCTTTCTAATATAGAATACATATGGCATATAAGGATTATTGGGAGCTGATGATCTAGTCTAGAGTGCTGTAGAATTCTCCTCTCTTCTGAAAAGATAGTGGAACTGGAAGGATTACTTCTCTTAAAGGTGTGACTTTATAAAGTGTGTTTCTCATTTTAACCAGTGCCAATACTGATTAGCAGAAGAGAATTTTTGGGTTTGTTTTAAAAGGGAAATGTTTCAAAATAAAAAAAAAATCAGGAATATAAGAAGGTGCAATTCCCTTTTTTATTGTGTTAGCCTACTAAGACACCATTCAGATATGTCTTTATAAACCTCTTTTGAGGTAAAAATACTTATAATTAAACTCTGCTGAGTTTGCTTTTCCTGTACAACAATAGACTTTCTTTGTATTTAGTTTAGTTTGTCACTAATGAATGTAGTATTCTGAATATTAGTTATTTCAATGTCCTGCTGACATTCAATTTTAGAGATATTGTGGGTATCTTATTTCTTATAAAACATTTTATGCATTACGTAAGAAATAAGTGCTTAGTATTAGGGAAAAAAAGGTAAATAAAACCATGGAGGTAACTCCCCAGAAAAATCTCTCATTGGAAAGTATTGACAGTATTATTTTGCTACTTGTGCCTTTTCATTAAACTGTATTCATTCCTGATTTTTCTTACTACAGGAAAATTGTATCTTTTATAGCAGAAACACTTCATTTAACTATATGATGTCTGGGGCATGCAGAAGGCTAACTAGAAACAGAAGGCATTTCACAGCTATGAAATAAAGCTTTTGTTGTGAGTTACCTGTTAGAGTAAGTTTTCTCTCTTTCATGACTATAGAAAAAGCACAGAAATGAATCCTAATGGTCCAGAAATAGATTTTGTGAGTGTTCCCCACATATTAGCACATCAAAAGAGCTCAAATTCACATGAATTTTATGAGAATAATTTAAGGAGGGGGGGGAATATTTTTTCCTGATTAATGTAGCAGCCAATTTATTGCTATTTAGTGATTATTCAAGTCTTCTGTGTTTTATTCATATTAATTAATCTGTATATTCTACAGACACCCCAAGGAAAGGCAGACATGAATGCCTGTGTGCTTCACTCTGTTCTGTTAGGTTGAAGATTCAGATGTGAAACTTCTTTATTGTTACTCTTCAAAATAAGAATATTGACAAGAAAAAAGTAGTGAACAATAATACAGTCTGAATTAATAGGAGATTGAAAGAGAGGCAGGAATACAGAAGTTTCTATTTGGGAATCCTGCCCACAGGAAAAAAAAAGATACAGATGTGGAATTCAGCAAGCATTGAAGATGGCTACATAAAGATACAAGCATTTCTTTATGACCAAAATTGTTGGTTTGTGTTCCGTGTGACTTCCTCGCTACAAAAGATCCTGAAGTGGAATAAGAAGTAAGCCATGTGGCAATGTTCTGGTTTCTCTGATGTTCTGATTTTTCCCTAAATACTGTGTACTGTGAAATATTGCTGCAAAGCTAAACCTTTAGGTCATATGTAATAAATTTTTAGCTGATCATCTAAGTCAAATTCCTCCATGAACTTTATGCTGCAGACCCACAGTATGTAGTTAATGGTATTTTATATATTCAGTCCAAATAAAAGATGAGAACACCTAGCACAGTAAATTAATGTAGTGTGGAAAACACTGAACACAGAGATTTTCTACAAGTAGCTGTTGTTTTTACAATACAGAACAAAGACCAAGATCTTGTAGTGAACAGACTAGCAGAATGAAGTCCGCTGAGAAATAAGCCCAGATGCATTTCTTCTTGAAATAAGAACCATAAAGATTGCAAAACCCATATGACAGTTTAATAGATTTTATTTAAGTTACTCATATAATATAACTGAAATTTTACTCTGAAAGAAAGAACACTTTTTCGGTTGCATAAGAGAGCAAGATGGAGGAAATTCAGAGCATATTTTGAGGTAAACCTTTTCAGGATGTGAAACTCACTGAATGTATGAAAATGCATTTCAATGCTAGGCTTAATTTCTATAAGTGCTACATTTTTTTCAAAAAGCAAAAGTTCTGAAATATAAAAAAATTGAATCCCTCAACACAACCTTTGAGTGGTTTACAAGCTTTATTATGTTAGAAAAGTATAAGCTAGCAAAGGTCCTAAGACCTTTTCCCTCTGAAATTTATGACACTTTCTAAGTGGAAGTTTACTTCTCTGACTTTTAATACTTTGTTAAGAAGCAGGAAATGTCATCCACTGTGTGGACCTCAAAAATGCAAGTAATTTGGTCTTGTGGCTCCTCTCACCCTCTTTAGAACTGCATAATCCAGTGACTTCAGTGGATACTCCTGATTTATATCACTATTAATGAATCAGATCTGAAAACTTTGCACTCATGAGAGCTCATACTGTCTGTCTGGCCAATGAATTAGGATAAACTTGTTTGGAATGATGTTCTGTGTTTCAGTTTAATGCTACACCTAAGTTCATGGTTAACTTAAAAGGTGCTTAAATGATTCTCTTAATAGGTGCCTGCAAGCAGAAACATAAAAGATTATGATAAGAACAATTAAAGAAATAGTATCCAGACTGAATTCCATAAGCTGCAGAGGTAAAATGACTGAATTTGTCCTGGTATTGCTTTAATTATACATAGAAAGACTTCCTCCTTCAAATGAAGTACCTCCTTTAAAAACAGAATTATTAATAGTTCCCTGTCAATATAACAAAATCATTAATTAGGATTAATTTATGTCAAGAAAATGTCCTTGTTTTATTTTATGTGAGTATATATTACTCTGATTTCTGCTTACAAGGAGTTATTTGCTGTTTAACTCTTTTTTAACTTTTGCAGTCTTTATTGTTGTTGTATTTTGATTTCAGGTCATGTGACAATCTTATCTTATGTAACCATTGAGCCATTTGAGATAGGACATTTTCTAATTACATTAACTAAACACTTCTGGACTGATTTGACTTGAAAAATACCTGCCCGTTGTTATCACCAGGTTTTGTTTTGTTTTATAATTAATGAAGAAGCAATGTCAGTATCTAGTGAAACTCTCACACAATTTTCTAATACCATTTTCCTTATACTGCTTTTTTCAGATAGCTTTGCAAATCTGGAAAATAGCTTTAGCAAAGAAAATTTCCTTGACAGTGGACTTATTTTGGGGTTGTTGAGATTCTATTGATTTAACAATTTTTTCTAACTTCTGTGATTTGAAACCTGCAATATTGCAACTTGGGGTGCTGGAATGCTGGTGCCATTGAAAAAGATCGTTTAAGTTTGGTTACAGTCGTTCTCAGAGATCTTTAGCTGGTCACATATTTCTTGGGTTACCAACATATAAAAAACCTGAAATAAATTCTTAAGTCAGTAATCACTTGTTTTAATGTCCTCTGCTGGAATGTAGCCTTTTGTTTTATAAGATATCTATGAAAAGAATGAAATCCAAAGTGCCTGTAATGTAGCTTTCCCCAGGAAATAATTCATCTACTGAAAATACCATGACTGCTAGTATCAAGGGGAGAAGGAATATAATTAATTCATTGAGAACAATTGTGTCTATATTGCCTAGACTGTCAGGTCAAGATCTCTTATAAGAACTTTTCATTAATACTTATATACTTCTAGTGAAGATTCAGGACTAAGTTCTGGGACCACATACTGCCATCCTTCTTCAGAATTGTCTCCTAATCAGAAGTGACTTGTGTCCTTTTTAAAATACTTTCTCAACATAATTTCTAGAAATAATGATTCACTATAAATATTGCCAGCTTCCTCTCTGAGAAAGACACCTAACTGAAACTCCCTATTTCTGTTGACACGATGAAACTTCTATAGTTCCATTGGTTTGTTGCCATGGCATTCTTCTTTGTGTCACTGCCTGCAACCAAACTATGATGCATTGATGGATTATTTTAATTCAGACTGTCCATGGTGTAAATGATTGCTTTAGTAAAAGAGGGAATACTATTAAATACAACTTTAGAGAACCATTATCCACAGAAGATTTTTAATTTTTTAAATTTATATTAGAATTTTAAAAACCAGTACATTTTACAAGAGGAAATTAGATGTGTTTCTATCATCCTCAAGATATTTATCCATAGGATTTAATATAATGTAAAAATATTATGATAAAGTGAATGTAAACTTTAAGCCTCTTCTACAATGCTAGTAGTAGAAAAGTAGTTCCTATGCTTAAGAAAGTGTAAGTCTCAATAAAGCATAGTATTAAACTTGAAAAATAAAACACAAGATTGGCAAAAGTTACCAGGTGAAATACATATACCAAAGTTCTTCATTTGAAAGAATCACTTCTTGTTTTTAACAAGCAGTTACCAAGCTAGTGAATGTACCATTTTTAGCAGTAATTGCTAAAGGTGTCTTATGTAGGAACACCTGTTGTTACAATAATTTCAGTGCAGTTATTGGTTGCATCTACCTTCTCTGGAAACTCAGATCTTGCCATGACCCAGAATTGCAAACGTAAATCTAAATTACATGCATCTCTCTCCCACTGAAATATACAGCTACAGTAAAGTTCTCTAGATCTGGACTGAGAGATAATTAACCTTTTCACTCAAACTAAAGAAAAAAAAATTTAAGTTGAACTGTATTTTTTATTTAGGTTGGTAGTGCCCTCACACCAGTCAGCTTTAGACTGACTTCTATTGATATAAATGCATTATGTTCTGTCAGACATCCATTCGAGGTGAATTTAGGGTATCATAGTCATCTTTGAGAGCTGATGAGAACAAATACTGACCAGGCATTCCAGAGGTTCAAAACCTGAACTTGTGAAACTTAAACTGAAGGGTTCAGTTCTAGGAGCTGTAAGCCATTACTGCAATCTTACTGTGTCTTTTGTCTGGTTACCCGGTGAGAAAACAAGCTATACTGTTACCTAATGAGAAGAAATTCTGAGCAAGATTTTAGAAACAGTTTCACAATATTGTGTAAAAATTTGATGTCTTGTGAGGGAACATGATTCAGGATGGGAACAGTTCCCGGCATTCCCCTTTTACCTGTGCCCTATTCTGACTTGCTCCCCCGTTTGCCTGTCTGATACACCACCCTATGTTCTGTGCTTTTTCCCTGGCGGGACAGATAAGAATCGGGGGCACGCTTGAATGAAGAACTTTGCTTGCACCCTTCCTTGTGTCCTGTCCCCCCTTCGGACCGCGACAATGTCTGTCTTGCATTTTATACTAATTATGTGTTCAAGGGGAAAATTACACTTAGAAAGATACAATCTGTGTGTGAGGTCTGTTTAGTCTTCATGACCAGTTCTTGAGAATCCGATGCACTCCTTGAGGATTACTGAAGTTGGGGGATAGAGGAGGATGGTGATGGTGTTGAAGGGGAAATAAAGAGTTTTCTACTGTTTTTTAGTCCAGGAATTGGGTTACATGGGACTAGATAGACACTATTTTTTTTTTTCTGTGAACCAAGATCAAATCTAATGATAGTCCTTATCTTTCTGGTTCCTGAGCTTTTTGCTTTTTTCCTTTTAAAACTTGGTTTTTGTAATCCCATTGAAATCAGTCCAGTTTCCTTCTTTAACATCTGAGAAAGGTTATTAAGAGCTAATAAAGAATTGAAAAATGTGATTGAGCTAATATGAGGCCATCAGTGAACTAGTTTGTGCTCATTCAGGCACAATGGATGCGAAGGACAATCCCAAAAAACACAGCTGGCAGTGAAAAATTTTGCAAACAAAGATTGGCTTCTTTTACTTGGCAGGAAAAACTACTGTGATTCTGAAGTACAGAACTGCTTTTTAACTCTATACTGTTTGCCAAACCAGTTCCAGAAAAATCATATGAGTGAGAAGTGTGAGACTTGCAGTTAGTGATATGTTTTCAGGTAAAAGAAACTAGAATTACATGCTGACAGCAATCAGGTCTACATGTGTTAATGAGGGGAAATGTTTCTGCTAGTCCCTCTCTGTCTCAATAACCATTCTCAAGGGCTTTGCAAAAAGCTTTCACTTATTTAGTATTGTATACCTAGTAGGCTATTGTCTTTTCAGTGCATCTGGTGTCAAATCTAATTCCTTTACTCTTTACCCAGAGGAAATCCTTCTCCATTATTTCCTAGTGGGAGAAAAGGCATCTTAAGCTTTGCCCCACTGAACAGAGACAGTGTGCACATTTCGCGTATCATCTTTCTGTACCTTTTTTTTTTCCCTCAAGGAGGTCTCATGTTAGTTTCTTAGAATCAGGGAATAAGAATCTTACTAGTTTCACCTTGTCAGCTTTTTCTGATTAATGAAACCAATACTGTCATTAAAATTTGGGCCATATGATTACAGTTAATGAGATAGTGTAAATGGAGTAATAGTCTTATGGCAATTTATGTCACCTGTGATTCTGGCCATTAAACTGTGAACTTGTTAACTTGTTGGGGACATCTGGATAAGAAAGACAAGTCCATTCCATCAGATGTGTTCTGCACACCACATTTTTCCCAGGAGTGTTAGATACATATGTTTCAATTTGCAGATGTTTATTCTCATAACAGACTCAAATGGAGTTAATTTTTGGGATTGCAGTTGAATTATTGTGTTATACACAGCAAAAGAAGAGGCCCTTGCAGTAATGTTGGAGCCCTGAGGCTGTTGGCTCAGCTCATAATATATTGTACTGTCAGTGTTTCAGCTCTCTCACAGGGGATTGCTGGTCCTACTATGAGGTCAGGAGTTAACTACTTGTATTTTAGCAGTGTGCTGATATAAATAGGGCTTCTATGGAAACCTTACTTGACGTCATTTTTGGACCTTTGCTACAGTACCTAAGCTTTAGGAAAAGTCAATAAGAACATTAGATTGTTGTCTGTATTATTACTTGCCACTTCCTGCCAGCAATCTACCAATTCATTAGCAGAGACTTTTGGAAATCTCACTTGATTATTTATGCAGTCAATAGCAAGGCTTGTCTGCATTCATAATTGTTTGATTTTATGGCCTCTTCTTTAAACAAACATTGTCTATGGTAATGCGATGCCCTGATGGATGGGAAAGGTTTTGTCTGTGAATATCATTTAGATAATTAAAAATGACAGATGAAATCGCCTGCTGTCTTGACCTGTACTTTGTTCCCTCAGTGATGCTGAAGAGATGCTGATTGCTGTCAATCAAAAACCATTGGAGGTTTGTAAATTCTGGCTGCTGTGAACTCTGACCTCGAGTGTTGATCTGAAATAGATAATAACCTTGAAATTCTATTAGAATTTAAAAACTGTTTCACCAAAGGGGCATGCTATATATTTTTTTCTTAAGAACATGATTACTGAATGTCATTGTTTACTCCACATAATCTAGGAAACAAAAGTAAACATATTATGTTTAACAAAACTTAATAGTACAAATCAGAACTAAAATCTTATAAAATTGCCTCTCCTTGTTTCTGTTTCAAGGCTTCCAATCATCTTGAGAAAAAATTCCTTTTCATACTGTATAATGGTGTCCAAATAATGTTTGGATTTTGTTTATTGATTCTAAACCTTATGATGTCCTGACTTAATGATATATTCTGTCTTTCCATCTATCTCATTTTTTCATTTCCTCTACGATTAGTCTTCGAGACACTTTTTTTATATTTATTTAACAATAGTTCTCTTTTTAAGAACCAGCAGGAAAAACACCAGCTAGAATATTTAAAATGTGGAAAGCCCAGGCAGAAATGCACAGAGTTCTGAATGAACAACCGCCTTGAAACCTGGGTCAAGAGATCAGGTGCATAAAGGGCAGTCACCATGAGATTCTTTTTTTCATTACCTAGAAACTTCTGGGATAATAGCAAGTCATATTGTTTGTTTTGAGATCTGGGGTTAGATTTGGAGTGGATTTTTTTTTTTTTCATGGAACAAGGGGGTAAAAGCATTTTGAGATTATATTTTGATATAATCAGAGTTTTATAATTTTAAATTTACTGGGAATAGTAATTGCCAAACTTCAGGAAATTAAACACTCAGGTTTTACGTGTTTGTCCTATTAAGAAACAACAAATAAACATAAAATGTCTTTTAGGACTTAGTAATATTTATTTTACAAGAAAAAAATTATAATTAGGGTACTCCAACTAGTTCTTGAGTATATGTTCTTAAGGGGGTGGGTGTAACTCACTTTGTTATGGTGACAGAAACAACTAAACCTGATCTCTGAAAAGGTAGTTGACAAAATTACTTCCTTTGTCTTTGGAATTTAATGTGAAATTCCAGTAGGGCTGGCTTAATAAGTAGGATTTTCCTTGGATTGGTGCAGAATAGTCTTGGATTGGTGCAGAAAAAAAAGTTTAGACATTTTCTCATGGGTGGAGGGGAAAAAAAATCTCATCTAAGCATTACATTCAGAATGAATTGTAAGGGACTCACTAAATTAGGAACAACTCCAGTTTTGTTTTGAGTTAGCACCCAATTTGTTCCCTGAATGGAAGCCAGTGAATATATGACCATTTTAATTTCTGACTTACTTCCATTTGTTTAAAAAGGACAGGTGAAAGTCACCGTCTGTGTGAGACCAAATACTTGCAGTTCAGCTGGCATAGGTGTATTTTGCAAGTTTTTCACATGTCACTAACAAGGCTTCCTAGCACCTGACAACCTCTCTATGGTAGTCCCAGGCTTTTTTTAAAGCAAAGGCTGTGAGCCAAACAAAACTGGTAAATGGGTTTATTATCTGGACAATTGTGAACAAGAATAGAAGCCTTGAGGGCTTCTTTTGCAATTTTCATTATCTGAAGCTTGGAAGGTGTTGCTTTAATTAGTTATCTTTTATTAAGCTTTTGCATAAAGGGTCTCTTTTTACCTTTTTTTCAATTGATTGTTTAAATATGTTTATGGTTTTCTTTGTTAATAATCTTGGTAGTATTATAGGACTAATTGAAAATAAACTAGGAGAAAAGTGGAGAAGGTGAGACTGAGTGAATGAAAAATAGTTTATTTTAAAAAATCTTGGGTGCTGTCGTGACCCTGAATTTAGATACATTGGAAGTTAGGTTTGGATTTATTAGCATACTCATAGAAGTGATATCTCTGTGCAAGTAAGTTTATTTTACCAGTTGGTTCCTTACTATGATTTAAAATATCTGTTTGTCTATAAACACACCTGTGGTTTAAATAAGTGCTGATTTTGTAAGATTTGCAGTAAATGTGTAGTGGAGCAAATCTGTAAAATATTACAAGTAATTTGCCACTGAATGTATCCCATCCATTTTTTGGAAATGGGATTTTATTGCTAAAATGTCATTCCTAGACGTAGCAAGAAAATGTTGGCTGTTGATTTTGAGGAGATTAGGCTAGTCTAAAATTACTGAATCTGATTTAAGGTGCATAGACTGAGCATCTATGAGTATAAAGTGAGGTTCCTTTTAATTCAAAAGGGCTCCTGAGGTTATTTTGCTACAATATGAAAATGAATTGTGACAATACAGGCCTGATTACAAGCATCCCATGCTGTCCCACTGTGACAATTAGCTCCCAATTGTTAAACCATTTGTTTATTAGAACATTAAGGGCTGGTGCTGTTTTGACTTGCAACTGGAAATGGATTGCTACCAAGGTTGGTTATGAACACAAAGGACTCTCAATAAAGTGTTTTATTGGACAAGAATAACCACACATTTAAACTAATTTAATTGAGTCACCTCTAGTATATTCCAAGAGAGTTATTAAAAAGACATCTGTAACAGGTAGTTCACTTAATCTAATAGAAATTTGTTTTAAATGTTCATAAAACTTTAAACTATTCTCCAGGGACCATGAAGCAGCAGGCAACACAGTAAAATGACCCAGGAATTAAAAAGGTGTTTGCTAACACTCTATGACTCTTAGTACAAGCACAGGTTAAATTAAACTCGGTCCCATTGAGAAACAAGTAGAGATGTTCTGTGCATAGATGTCCATATTCATATGTGCTTGGTCAAGCTGCAGCTAGAATTTGTTGGGAGGGGTTTTTTTTTAATATATAATATTCCTTGGGAAAATTGATCACATAGACTCTTCTCATGAAAACAGTGAAAACAACATGGCTTCTATGAGACAGTATTTTGCTGGATACATTTATCAACCTCAGGGTGGAAATTCTTTTCAGAAAAAGGGAGTGCTCCCTTTTTTCTAGGCATTAGGGTGTGCTTCTGCTTCAAAACATGGTTGACTGTTGTGTGCCTATGGTGTCCAGAAACCCTGCATTCCCTTGGCAGAGACAGACTTTTACAGTGCAAGATGTATGATGCTGAGATTCTTGAGGTGTGCAAAACCCTGCAAAAGGAGCACACATAAGCACTGGTCATGCATTTGGAAGGGGGCCATCCACCTCAGTAAATATTAAAAGGAACTATCATCCTCCATCCAGTACTCACTCATGGGAAAACAGACAAAATAGTCACATAGACCACCAAGAGCATGAGTGTCTGTGTGTGTGTGTGTGTGTGTCTCTCTATGCCCTTCTTTTCTAGCTCCTTTGCAGCCCTGGAACAATATTCCTGTGGCAGTGGACTTCCTGCAGATAGAGAGGGGGATGTGAAGAGAGAATTTTTAATAAGACAGTAGAAACTGTTTGCACAAAATCTATCATTTCCCTCCCTGGACTGAATCTAGAGGTGGTCAGACACTCCAGAAGGTGCATGGCAGAGGATTAAGAGGAAAGGTGAGCACAGTTTTTCATGTTTCTACCTAAGAAACAGACAAATGTTGGGGTGTTATTTGCTTTCTTTAAATTTTCTACAGAGAAATGTCCTTTAAAAAAATTGCTCAATCAGAAAGCTATCCTTGTTTTTGGAAAGTTTTACATAAGGTTATTTGGACGCATGTTGCACTATATACCAAATGTCTTCATAGTTCAAAATTTGCAACACTGTTACCACCAAAAAAATTAAAGGTCTTGCAACACCCTCCTCTGTGAAAAGAGAGCAGTAGCTCATTGGTCATGCGTATGGTGGAGAAGATTTGGACACTATATAGAGAACTATAGTGTGCTGTTCTTACTGGCTTCTTATTAGTCACAATCTTATTTTTTAATCCTTGCTTGCTCTATAGTGCTTTTTAGTGTCAAACAGTGTCATACAAGACTAAGAAGTGGTAAAAGGAAAGAGCATTTTTGAAATTATCTACAACAGCAATAATCAGCAATAGGAAATAAAAATTAAGTATAAATATAGTGAAGCGGAAAATAAGTGGGAGTATTAGGTAATGTGATAAATGATTGAAGGGTTGACAAAAGAATCTAGAGCATATTAAATTTGATAAGCAGAACATACAGGCCACAGCAATGAAAAAGGGACAGAATGTACTTTAGGAATGGAAAGTTTGCATCATGGAAGTTTAAACTTTATCATTCTTTACCTTGAAGAAAATGTTTTTGCTGGTTGAGCTTGGGGATTATCTAAAAGAAGACACTAATTCACCCACAAATTGAAATCAGAATCTGAAAAAAAATTGTGTCAGCCGTTCATTTCCAAATCTGCTCCGAAGCATCTGAACTTCAGCTGAGAGAGTGTACAAGTTTTGCCCCACTTTCAATTTTACTGTTTGTGGCATTATGACCTAATTTCATTTTACTTGGTCTGTCTTTTTGCATAAAAAGTCCTATTGGATTGCTTTCATATCCAGATACAGAAAACTGAGTCAGATCTGGTTAATTTGATTTTAATATCTATGAATATGCACTTTTTCCATTGCTCCCAAAGTGTGTGTGATTTCACAGGTAAAAGAGGTAGGAACTTACACAACTACCCCACTTTGTTGATGAACTGCTAATAACTAAAAGGGTTTCCAAGACATGGTAACATGGTAACAAATATTTTTAAAGATATTTTATTGTTCCCATAATTTTCTTAAACAATTCTATGTAGCTAAATTATAGATTGAGAGATAAAATGCCAAAACCTTTATAAAGTACTTTGTTATGAACTACAGTTTTGAAGAAAAAGCCTTTGTTATGGGAAAGGATGGTGGGTGAAAGAACAAGATCATCTTTGCACTTAAAAGCAGCAGTAATGTGGATATAAAGAGATCTGAAACTTTATGAAGCTAGAAATGCTTGTTTACATGTGTTGCCATCTTTGCTGCTTAATGATGAATGCGTCAAAAGAATTGGTATAAATAATATTTCAGTATGTATTAGATAAATACTTACTTTATGTCCACAGGTTTTTCTAATTAAAAAAAAAAAAAAAAGTGCTATAAGTGTTTCAAAATAAGTTGGGTTTTTTAGGAGAATTCAAAACTGTATGTGAAAGCTGCAGTGGTTTAAAACATATAGATATGTGGCTTTGAATTATTTTATTACATGCACGTTCTTCCTCTTCTCTGTCTTGAAGTCCATGAGAAAATAGTAATTGTTAAAATTGTTGTTCCTGTTTATGATTTACATACAGACAGTGTACTAGGCACTGTACATAAAAAGTTAAATACACTATCTCTTTGGAGGACCTGAATTAATTTCTTCTAAATAAAGAATTAATAGCTTACAGTTCCTGAGATATAAGCATTGCTGGTTGATTCTAAGTTGGTGTATTGTGAATTTATTTCATAACTTGGGCCCTGGAAAATACAGCAACACAATGCATCACTGATACAAGAGCGATAGATTTAGAAAATGTTTAGTGAGAGTATTCCACCCAGACCAGTAGGAACACCTGCTTCTATTATTCAATCACTGATAAAATGGTAAATAGCTTATGTCAGTCATGCAGCTTGCATAAAGCTACATAGTTTGCCTGTAGGTTTGGCCTTTTTTTTTTTTTTTTTTTTTAATTATACATGTTTTGTATTCAATTTCTTTTTTAACTGACATCTTAGAATTATAGGATCATAAACGGACACTGACACTATTTTTATCTTTGTTCATTTTATCTGTCTTGCAAATGCAGCTCTGCATGTCATACCTGGAAAAGAAAAAGGATGTTGAGGCTACAAATTCTTGCTTTTAAATAATAGGGTAGAATCCACATGGTGTATTTGGTCCCAGGTTATTTGTTTTTTAACTAATAAGCTGACTGTGCATCCCCTCAAATCTGTGAGAATAGGAACTTTGATGTTTGCATCCTCCCGCATACTTCTTGCTCCCATTTAACTGTTATGCAAACAGGAGAAATAATGACACTGCAACTTTATTTATATGATATGATGTAATGGTAATTATATTCATTTCAGTGTACTAGCCAAAATAGTATTCACTTGGAGAAAGATGATTTCATCTGCACTTGGACAATAGAATTTTTCCAGTGACACATTTTAGATAAGACAGTTATAAAGACTAGGGCTTCTAAAAAATTTGAACACTGTCCAGAAAACAATTTGTTCCTGGGTTTTATAAGTCTTTTCTGGGCCCATTGTAATACTGCTCTTTCAGAATGGCAAGGGTATTTCATTTCAGCTGAGTGGTATTAAATAATTAAATGATCCCTAGGTGATATTAGATAATCCCCATGATGGCTGGCTGCCATCATGTGTGTGCCATGGAGTCCAGCCTGGTGATATCATATTGCATTACATTTTTTGAAGGAAACAGTGGAAGCAGCACTTCTAAGCAGACTCTGAATCAATTGCTTTCAAAATCAGCTTGTAATATGTAGGTAGTAAATACCTACTGCTCCCTATACCTGTCAGACCAAAAAATTTTCATTATAGAATTTGCTTCTGCTTTATTTATATTTTAACAGGTTTTAGCACTTGTACTGTTTCAAAGAGGGATTGAATATTTTGCACAACTAAAACCCCATGGCCAAAGAAGTACCATGCTTTTTTCTACTGAAGTTTCATTCACAAAATATATATTTTGGAGGGGAAAATGATCCATTGCCTTCTGTTACCTGTGCTACTGGCAATTATATGGCAGGCTGTCAAAAAAACTATTGACCAGATATTTAAATTCTGAGTAGAACTGTCAGTGAGAAGTACTCAAATGTCATCCAGGTATTCATCACTATTTTTTTTCCTGAACAATTCAAGATATTATCAGCTCTCATTCTAATAAAAGACTAAGGTTGTAACACTGTTAAAGCCCCAGCAGCAACTGAACATACTACAGTGTGAACCCTGAAAACAGGTAGCCTGTCTGGCTGAGGGACAAAAAGATGTGCTGATAGCAGTAGACCAAGTTAACAGCTTTCCATCTCCTTTTCCTTAGAGCACCAGCTCTCTCATTTTCAGCTACGTAGGTAGTCCTTCAACACATGTTCTGGAGTTCAAGTGTCAGGTTTTTAGCCCTTCTGGTATGCAAATGTGACTTGCACGTTATTGCATGCAGTTGAATCATCTTTATTTTTTTCCTACTAAAAAAAGGCCAGCAACCTTAAAAGCTACTATTAAAAAAATAGTAACTGAGTTAGAAAGTCAATTACCAGAAGCTGAAGCACTACTGGATTTATGGCTTTCTGCACAACCTTAATTTGTTCCTCTTGCATTTATGTTTTATGATACAGTCTTCAACCACGTGATCACACACTGCTTTGTACTCGTGTTCTCTGCATTATTCGACATGCACAAAAAACAACGTCCTGAAGAGGAGTTGGCAGTGTAAAGATACCAGGGGATTTTCCTACAGAGGATTTTTCTATCATTATTGTTTTCTTTAGTAATGGAATTACATAAAGTAAAAAATTCATGGAGTTTCAAGAAGAAAAGGGTTGGTCTCATGAATGACAAAATTTCACAACGTACCTAAGAGACCTTAGTTTGATCCATGTTTCTGCTAGATTTTTATACAACACTAAGCAATTTAAACTAAAATATTGGCAGGAGGCCACTAATTGTGCATTCCTCAGATCCTTGACATCAGTTCAAGTTCACAGAGGCAGGTATGGAAAAGATCAGAGTATACACAGCTGCACTACATGAGAGCTCATCCTAGGAAGTGCCAGTAGTAGGACACTGCACTCAACTCTCTAGACCAGACACTTAGATGTCATGCAGTTCCGTCTTCCAGTGCTGGCTGTGCTACCTATTAACTTTTTGACCCCTGGAAGGTCTCTTTGTCTTGATTTCTCCACCTGTAAACTGGAGATAATACACTCTCATCTCATAGTGAAGATGAATTTATTAATGTTTACAAGGCATGAAAATTCTGGGGTGATGAGCACTCTAGAAACACCATGAGGAAATAAACAATTCTGCATTCACTGCAGGCATTTGATGGTGTGCAGTAAATAAACAGGAACCAGTAATAGCATGTTAAGGATAAAATATTGAAGAGCTGCCTCTCTCTGAGCAGTATTTATCTTGGACTTCAGGCAAGGTAGGGGACTGCTGTGGAAAAATCATTATATGGTCCTGTAATTAAAATTTGTGACATTATGATTATACATGGGGTGAGTAGAAGGGTCAACTTTCCCCAAGCAACATTAATTCTGGCATTTCGTAGCTTTTGGGAACTTGAATTTCTCACCCATAGAATATTCTTTAATTATTTTTTTGAGTCTAGCAACTCTCGTTGCATAAAGGGCAGTAAGAAACAGACTAGCCTATGTACCTTAAAAATGTTACTGTAGTCCATGCTTGATAAGGAAGAACAACCAGACCGGAAGATGACTGTAGCTAGAGATCAGCTATACCATAGAGGTATACGCAGGGAAGAACAGCTATTGTGTTTTTGGCATTGTTTTTAAACTTCTTAAGATTCTTAGTTTCTTACAGTGCATATGAAAGCCAGCATACAACCGACAACCTCAACTTTTTCCTCCCAGCATTTTCTTGCACTTGCATTCCATCCTTCTCTCTTTAAATCAATACCAGACTATATTTAATTCTCTCAAACCATAGCTCCTTCCTGCATTTACTGTAGCCTAGTCTTCAGAGGCTGATTGGAAATCAGCTCAATCTGAAATCAGAAGGGTTGAGTCATAGTTCACTTGGTCCCAGCTCCAAATGTCACTCGGCGATCACTTTTCCCGTCTCAGTGGTAGAAAATGAAATATGTAGAGACTCACCTCACTTCCATGTGCTTGTAGAGATGAGATAAGGAAAAAAATTGCTGACAGTGTTTCCTGCCTGCCCCTGGCAGAGGTTTACACTTCAAAATGTTATTGCAATCAACTATAGTTTTAGTTTTTCTGAAACATTTAATTCAGGCAGTTTGGGTCAGCAATATGTTTGCATTATATTGCATATCTGCAATGATTTTCAGTATACAAAAAGATACATCCTCTAGTCCTGACAAATAGTGGCTGATATGGCACATTTATTTGCCCTCTGGTTATTAAGCATTTAGTTGAGGAGGAAGAGTTACTTAGTCTTCATTCAGTAGTGGCTGCCAGAATCACAAGTGAGTAAATCCCACACTAGAGAAGGAAATAATCTGTGAAGAAAATCATTCCAGATCCTGTCTATGAAAAATGTCTTTGATATACGTTGGCCCAAACCCCATGTTTGTAGCTGTCCAAATCAGAACAAGTAACTGTATTTTGTCATGCTCTTATTCATCTTTGTCAGTGTTTCATAATTTTGGTAATGATACTTGAACTACTGAAACAGCTGGAATGAGTAGGAGGATTTTGTGGTAATATTTAGTAAAAACTATAGTCCTGTCTGAAGTTCTGCAAATTAAATGTCAGTCATTCTGATGTTGCTTGTAATACTTTTACTTGCTAAAGGCTGTTGTGTGATGAGGGAGCAGGGATGCCTTGTTAAATTCTCTCCTGAAAGAGTAGTTACAGATGCCCTTCCAGAACTTACATACAGTTGTCATAATGATCCTTACATCAGCCTAGTAGAAGTGATGTGTAGTATGGATAAGGGTGTGAAAACATTCTTCTCTTTCTCGTTACTATACAGGCTACCAGCAGAAATGTGGTTGTAGTTAGGTATTAGGGAACTGATGTTCTAGGTTTCCAGCTTAACAAGTGCATATTACCTAATTCTTTAATTATTTACAGTCAAGATTTCTTATAGAAGCATTACTTATAGAGCTCTTTTATCACCTACCATATTTTGAGTAACCTGAAACAGTCAAGTTGAATTTTCATTCACTTTTTTTGGGGAGTGGTTTCCCAACTCTTAACACAACCTAGACCTTAGGTTGGATAGAGACTTATTCTGGTAGTCTCTGAGTGGAACTTTATCCCCTGCTCCTTTTGGAACTAATGGCAAAGACTAAAGTATCTTCTAAAAGCAATCATAGAAACAAAATGGTGTTTTGCAGTCAGACTAGCCATCTTTTTGCAGGTTCAACCATTTGTATTGCTGGCCCCAAGTTTCTTAAATTGGTTTTAATAACTGATGATCCCATATTGTTGGCAGCATTGGCTGCTGTCTTCAGAAGCCAGAATGCTGAAGTTGGAACACTTAAAGTGAGTGCTAACATCAACAACTTTATCTCAAATCATAAGCACGTGCTTAGTTCTGAAAGATAGACTGAGGATCAAACACCGTAGAACAAAAACTCTTTATAATTTAATCACTGTTCCCGATTCAGCTGTCCTGCTAGAGGCTGCACACATCTTATATTGTCTGTCCAGAAGGCCACCATGTGCTCCTTTGACAGTCTCACCTTGCAGAACAAAATCAGGATGATTAGACAATCCTCTAAAAATATGACTCATTTAATTATATAAGACAGACATGCTTGTATTCTCTGGAAAACCATAAGCAATGAAAGTAGTCTCCAAAATGTATGCCCCTTGATAAGAACATCATATGCTTTACAGCTTTATGAGCTGTGCCTTACCTTTGGCCTCTGGAATGCATGCAAAATGCTCCAGAAAGAATATCCAAACTGATGTGTTCTTTTTAGCAGCTTATAACTTTTGTGAAATGACACAATCCCATACCCTCAGCTGTGGAAGCCTCTAAATTGCAAGCAAAGGGAATCCACTCAAAAATATCCTAAACCCAGACTTAAATAACTTGACACTAACTGCATCTGTGGTTCCTCATTTCTGCCAACTCCTCTCTAATATTTAGAAGTCTATTTGAAATCAGATGGGACTTCATTCTCAAAGTCCAGATCATCAGTTAAAGAGCACATTTGAATCTTCTTTTATCCTCTGCCAAGATCATTTCAATTTCCCTGAGGCATGCATCAAATGCAGTTATCTAAGTAATGGGAGATGAGATCATGTCATTCCTGATCTCAGGTTTCTAGACAACGCCCACACTCTGGGACAGCAAAAGCTCTCTATAGTGAAACCTTCAACCAAATATTTACACAGAATGTTTACATACGCATGGGAGCTTTGACGCTGTACGGATATTCTCCTATCCAGGGAATCACCTTGTTTTTATAAGCTGACACTATTTACATGACTCTCAAGTCAGCTCAAATTCCTGATATTTCAATGTTTGCTTGAAACATTTCACGAAGGGTTGTGATTCTCCTCCTCTTTACATCACTTACTACTCTGTGACACTACACAGAGAGAGTTTACACAAAGAGAAATCGTTACTTTTGCTTCTGTAAATTTCTTGGATCAGGCTGTTTATTCGTCAAATGCTACAGTGACAGTTGTCTCTGAGTTATCCATAACCTGATGTTCTCAGATAGCTGTAGGACAGCATTGCTTCTCCGTGTACTCAGCTGAGTTTAGATCAGCACACTGTTCCGTATATGCATTATCTAAATAAAATGAACACCTAGAGTCTCAAAACCAAAACTGAATAATAATCCCACCCTGTAAGAAGAAAAACTAGGGGATTTATTTGGCAACGGCTCTTAATAAATCCATATAAGCTGAAATCTAAGTGTACTTGTTGGTGGTGGTGTTATATTTAATCTTCAATCTGTTTTCTAATTCAAAATGTCCTCTATGTTCATCTGTTCTAAAACAATCCCGCAAAATAAGTAGCTAAATCTCATATATCTTCATTAAATTATTCATATTTGCACTCTGAAAGTCTGCTTTCCATGCATGCCAAAAATAAGAATCTTCAGGATAAGATATCTTGTAGTTCTTATGCAGGACTGAGGGTGGGTTTGTTTTTGTTTGCTGTTGCCTGTGAATTTTGTGATTGATGGTCATATTTGTTTAGTGTTTGGAAGGTTTCATCATGTCAGATGACACTTCCCAAGTCTTCAACCCTGTATCATTACAAAGCTAATTGCCCAGAGCTTTGCTCATTTTGTTTTGTGGCAAGGTATGTAATTCACCATAGGTCTCAAGTAGACTTAAGCCTCTGCTTGTCTAGACTTTGGTTTAATCAGACAATAAGCTAACATTTGTGCAACTGAAAATAGCTTGTAATTCCTGTAGGGAGATTGCCAGCCTTTGTGCATGCTTTTCCTTTGCCACATTGATGGCATATATGGAATGTTGTTGTTTGCATCCCCACCCCTCTAAAATGATCAGCTGATATCAATTCCAGGGCCCTGGGAACTGTGTTCTCCCCGTCTGCAGCTTCTTCCTGGAGCCTTAGGAGCCTTCCAGTGTAGAGCTGCTCTTCTGGGGCCTCTCAGCTGAACACATGTCCAATGACTAAGGATTGAATTAATGATTTGTCACTCGGAGTTGACATAGCTCTCTGAAACTTTCCTATACTTTAAATGTTGCCTTTCTAGCTCCTAAGGCTCTGGATAAAGGGTGAACCTTAGAAAACCTTATTTGGCTGGTCCTGACATTTTGCATCTTCAAAAACTGGAGTGTTTTAACTACCTTTAATGCTCAGTAATTTCTTTCATATAGGACTTATCCCTGAATTTCTTCTTTTTCTTCTCCAACATACCTAAGAGTAGCCCTTACCCAGTGCTGTGATGATGATGTAATGAGAGTGTGATGTAATATTTGGCCCAGATGCCACTGGAAACACTTTGGCTTGGATTCTCTATCCCCATCCAGACCTCTTGGCCTTCAGAAGTGCCTAGAAAATATTAGGAGTTGGTAGGCCACCTGAATGTAATTCTACATGCTCAACACAACCATAAAATCCAAGACCCGGTTTAACAGTTGGGAGGAAAATGAAGGCACAAGTAAAGACAGAGGAGAACTTCTCGAAGTATTTAAAAATTGCACAGATTATAATGAAAAGTGAATTGTACTGAATCCATGTGAAAATAGTATAAACTACAAAAGATCTGTGGTTATAACTCCAGAGGAAGCTGATCTGTACATTTTTGGAAGGGTACAAAACATGTAAAAAAAAAAACTGATCAAGAAGGAAAAAGTAGAGGAAAGGACAGGAGACAAATAAGAATGAACTTAAGAATATCTGTGAATTACTAATTATTGTAAAAGTACCTTAAATTTTTCAATGCTCATTGCTCTTCTCAGTGAGTAAAATAAATCATGCAGATGAAAAAAAAAAATCAGACTCTTACAGGGTTATATTGTTGAGATTTCTTTCCAGCTCTTCACAAGAAGAGTATAAGATTTCTAATATGCAATACTTAACTGATTGAGTAGTTTGAGAAGTATTGTACTCTGTCAGTAAGTGCAACCTCTCTTGCAGTATGGAAGAATGAAATATTAGAGCTGATCTCTGGCTTAGCTTGAAATGCTGAGCATTCCATTCAGAAAGGACGTTTGACTGTGATACAAGAGTCTATCAGAAGGCCTCACAGAAATGGGGGGTTGCAGGGGGTTGAAAAATGTTGAAATGCACCGAAAGATGAGCCACATGCTTCTGCACTCTGTAGATCTGAGCGAGATGTAATACAAGATCCACCACTTATAAAAATAGCTTAGAAAACATCAAATAAAGTGCTTTTTTATGTAGTTCATATGTTAATTGACTGGAGAACAGATCAAGTTGTGAGGTGCAAATCTGTTTTTCTACGACTGTTCTAGGCCAACATCAATACAGAGAAACAAAATTTTTAAAAAAGGCAATAACATGTTCATGCATATTCATGAACTTATATAACCTGCTTATATTTGTTTCAAAAGACTCTACAAGTCTAAGCAATTAAAAATTAAAATAATACATAAATTTCTGAGAACTATTTTTTGTTATTAAAATATAACAAATGTGACCAAACATGACTTTCTTATCTGTACTTGCTATGAAGCAGTATTGTGATGCAGCCCTAAAGATTGCAAAAAGAGCTTTCTTTTTAAACTGTGATATTACATTGCTTGTCTGCACATGGATATGTTCCATATTAGATGCTCCTGATTGACTCCATGTGTGAATGCTTTTATTCTAGAACAACAGTGGGGAAACCCAACTTTCAAACCTTACAGGAATGAAACCCCCTTGATAAAAAATAACAGTGCCCAAGCATGCAATTAATTGGCAACAGCTACTGAATCATGGAGGGATGAACAAAGTCTGAAGGGCCAATAAACTCAGATTAAGACTGTATGGAGGGACACAAAATGAAGCTGTTTATGTCCTGAAGCATAAGAGCACAGAGCATTTAATTGACAGAGGCATACTAGTTATACCTCATGTGGCAAAGAAAAGGCTAAACCCCTTTGATTCTCCAATTTTTTGATTATTCCAGAAGGAACTGAAGCAAGGGATTGCCTGACACAGGAGAAACCCAAAAGAGATTAGTACACATCTATGCTCTCCAGTGATTAGGAATTTGAAATGCAGTTTGAGCCTTGATAGCTTACGCTGCATGGTCAACATCATGAAAACAGAGTTCTTAGCAGGAGTATTATTAATTTCACTTTAATTTTAATCAAGGGTGTTATACATGATGCTAATACAGGGAGTTCTTAATCATTAGGTGGAGATTAATTTAATTTTTACTTCTTTCCACTTCCTCAGTTTTCCTATCAGTTTAAATAGGGTTTTTCCTTTTAACTCTCCTTGCCCAAAAATAACAAACCACTTTCTTCTTCACTAGTAGTTTTCATGATACCAGGAAGGAAAAACAAAGAATACAAGGGCATTTTTGTGAATAAGAAATATGAAAGTGATTGTTTCTGTCTCCTGTACATGGCACAAAGAGGCTGCTTCTGTTAAAGATTGGATACAGTTTTATGGCTCTGTGTAGTATAATCTTGTGCAATTACCTCAGTGTGGTTCAGAAAAATAACTCTAAATATGGCCATGGCTGTTTCTCATTTATCTTGTAGAAAATGTTTTTTGCTTTAAGTTAAATAAAAGTTTTTCAACACAGGTGAAACACTGAATATGTAGGTCAAGGTATTACCTGTCTCAATTCTGTATCAACAGTAATCATATGTACTTTACGTTTGGAAATAATTTCATTGTTTACTGAAAATAGACCAAAGTCTACCCAGCCTTTACCTCCCGTTCTTTTTCCTGTCTCAGCCTTGGGATTTGCAGTGCTAATAGGACAAAAAGCTATGACAATGTGCTCAAAGTTCCTGTTTCACAAAGTTAAGCTTATGCCTAACTCTTCAGCAGGTGTAGTGTCCCAGCAATTCATGCTCAGAAAACTGGGTGGAGATTCAAGAATTTGGCTTCAGGGCAGACTTCTTGAGTTTCCTGAGCAAAATATTGTCTCTGACTGCATCAGTTTTCCAGTGTATTTCCATTTAGTACATGTACTTTGTGAAGGTGAACAGGTTTTATGATGTGCGTAAGCGAAGGATAGTGAGTTGTTATTGCTTTGAACCTTGTATAAAATCTGACCAACATTAGAAAATCCAGTGGTTAAACCACTGACAACAAAACTGTGAACTAGAGTTCCCCTTTCAACTCTCACCTCTGTATCTGCTGGAGTGTCAAATTTCAAAGCGGAAAACGAGTAGAAAGCTTCTAAATGAAAACAGCTAAAAGCACAGGTTAATTTTGGAAATTGGAACTTGGTAGTTACTTACAAACCTAATGTAAAAACAGAGAAACAGGAGCAGCAGTGAGTGCTAAGCATCTTTTCCTAGCTAATATGAATGGTGACCTGCTACCAGATCTTTTAGGTAGTGGCAAAATTCCTAGTAGCTGCATGTCTCATTGAAGGCTGCTCATGGGAAACTGTTGTCAGTACTATCTGCTGCACAGTATTATGTTTTGATTCCCAATATAACTTGTTTGCTTGCCTTCTTGCAATAGAAGTAGTTCCGTGAAGTAAATGGCAATTTTGCCTCTGACTGCAACAGGACCCTCATTTCACCATTGGTTTGTTGTGGGCTGTTTTTTCTGTTTGTTTGGGGGTTTGTTTGGTTTTGTTTTTTTAATTGTTGAAGACAAAACTTACTTTGTAATAACACTCATTTGATTATTAATCCTTAAGTGAATACATTTAGCTAAATGAGTTATTATGAATAATGCAATTATGGCATAAGTTTCATGGGATATCAGTTTGTTATGGGACTGCACAGATTAATTTTATATTGGCTGTCATAAAAGATGATCTGCAAATGTTTCTGTGTATGTATTTTCAAAATATGTACTCTGAGAGAGATAATTTACCCCTTTAAAGCTAGGAATATTGTAAGCTTATACCTGCTTTTAACCATCTGTACATATCTCAGGTAGAAGCCTATGATTTCTCCTTACAAAGGAAGAGTTTTGTGCTTTGGGCTTTAAAAATGCTAAATACAGAAGTACATTTCAGTGTGAACTTCTGTATGATAAGTAACTCATCTTTAAAATGTTCATATTTATCAACATTATCAGAAAATGACTTGATGTGAATATTCCAACATATTTGTTTTCTTGCTATTAAACTAAACTGACATTCTGAAAGGACATTCTTAAAGCAACTTCTTTAGATGCTGCTAAGTTGTATTTATAATTAGTTCCTAATTTAGCTATACAAGCAAAGGGAGGAGGGATGCTTATGTTTTGCCAGATGTGGTTTTTTCCCTTTTAAATGTAATTATAGGAGGGTTTTTGCATTTAGACCATCTTAGCAGACATCCTTTCCTCAGTTACCAGTGTGTAGTTATTGCATTTATGCATTCAACTTCTTAGTCAAGTGATGCTATTTTTTTTCTGCTGCTGCCTGACAGCCACTAATAATAACATGAGGACAGTCAGACAAAAAGACAAATGCTGCTTGTCGCAGCAGAATCATAATGTCTCCAGACTCAGTAAAGACAGTCTAACTGTATGTGGATGCTCCTTATAGCTTATTTAGGCCTGTGGTTTTTCCCTGTGGTTTTTTTTTTCCCCCTTTCTTTTCCAAAAGCACAAACATTGTGCAGAAATACATTAAGGCAACATATGGGCCTGTTAGTTAGCCAAAACAATGTGGAGCCATGGAGAATAGAGATTGCAATGCACAGATGGATATGTAAAAAATTAATGAGTGGCATAACAGATCTAAAAGGTAAATTTTAGTCAAAATTCAAGTGGGAAGCATAGAAAATGGTTAAGAATAGGGATTTACAAGAGTTTCAAATCATCCGATATGAAACATTGCAAATATCGTATGGATGTGTTTATTCTATTATTTGATAATCATGTTTCATCACAGCAATAATTATGTCTATCTAGATATGCCATCAGAAGTATATTGATAAACAATAGCACTTTTCTTCTACTTGATGTAAACTCTTCAGTATTAAATATCCATATTATTTCCAGTTCAATATTAGAAAATGTCAGTCATTGTGACAAGCCTGGCAAGAGCAGTGCATTGAAAAGCCTTCTGTGTAGTGAAGTGCTGGTTTAAATAATCGCACTTCCATGTTACATTACTTTGTTGGTAAAATCAGATTCTATACAGAAAATGAGCAAATAGTTCTTCTCTCCTATAAATTTACTTCTTCATAACAAAACTGAAACAGAAGGGAACTGCTTTTGCAATGGGCAACATGCAGTGCTTACCCACAACTAAAACCTGATCTGATTTTGCTTGAATGTAATTGAGGGCAGAGTTTGGTATTTAAAATAACATTTATATTATCTCTGGAAGTGGTAGGTGTTTCTAGCTTTTATCGTGTTCTTTATTAAAATTATGGGCTATGGAAATTTTTTTAAATCATACCTTTTTATTCTTTTTTTCTTTTTTTTTCTATTTCTATTTTCTGCACTTTTGATTTTCCTAGATATGCTTTGAAAAGCTAATGCACTAGTAGTCCTAAAGAAAATATCCATTTATTTCTTTGCTTTTGGAACCAGAAGTCTTACTGCTTGCCTGAAATTACAGATGATGAAGAGAACAGCTGGACAGGAAAGGCATCTAATTCAAAGATACTCTTTTAGATTTTTTGTTTAGAAGTTTTGAGGTGTCAATATTGCCTTGGCTAGAGAGGCCAAATGTGCAGACCTAGTCAGTCAAAATATGACTTGAAATCACAAGGTATAGTTCTGTTATGTATATACAAGGTTTTAAATCATTGATAGTTCACAACTTTTCTTTCCTCAGAACTACACTAGAGAGTTAAAAAAAAAAATGGAGTTGAGAGGAAAAGGAATGTAGTACCATTGCAAAATTATATCTCTTTTATCATTACAGAATTTGTACAGAGATAAGAACTGTACTGCTTGGAATCCTACACCCACACTCAACTGTTTTGTCAGTGGTTCGCAAGTTTAACAGGACTGGTACCTAAAATTTGTTGAGTAGTCCTTCTTCTTTCTATGATCTTAAGAAATGTTTATTAAAAATCACTTCTCTTCAGATTGCAGTGAAACATTGAACTTTCACATCTGCTATGGATTTTATTGAAATTTCATTAGTAGAGGACTCTTTCAAATATGAATTTGATGTAAAGATGAAAGATGACTTTGTGGGTGTTTGGGAATGTCATGTGGGTGCCTGAAGTGCAGCAACTAGAATTGCATAGAGTTGTACCTGGATAATTTTGATATATCAAAAGTGCTATGATTTGAGGAACAGAATAGACCATGAGTATTCGTACATGAAGTAAGAAAGGGTGAATAGGCAAGACAGTATCTGGAAATGTGTCTTGTACCCAATTTAGTAAGAAAAAGGTAACAGAGTGAAAGTGGCAGTAATCATGGCATTAGAGGGTTATTGGCCTGAGAAATGCCTAATTTTAATATCATTTTTCAGTAAATAGTCAAGGTGATGCTCTTTGCAGGGCAGCAAAAGAAGTGATGGCAGAAGTCAAGATACATGTTGGTGAGAGTCTTGATGAAGTCCTGCTTGAGTAGATGAGCAAGGAAGGGAAGATAACAGAAATGTTGTGCAAGGAGACTTGGCAATGTATGCCCAAATTAGAAGTGAAGAAATTATCCAAATATTTCCATTAGAACTTCTAGTGTATCTGCTTCTCATGGAGAAATAATTTTGATGCTGTTAGCCAACTATTTGCATCAAGAAGGGATATTTGTATCTTCCTAAAGCACTGTTTGAATTTCAGGGGACTCATCCCAAACCAAATGTCAGAAATGTTCTGTGCTGCTAGAAAACAACATAAAAGTAGACACATATTTACATATTCAGGTGAATATTTAAGTAGAAAAAAATGCTTTTCAAAATAGTAGCAGTAATGTTGTATTTGGAATATTGAAACAATTAGTTCATCCAAATAAAAAGCTATAAAGCTAAGCATACTTCAAATACAGATATCGGACATAATCCTGGTAAAATTTAGAACCATAAAATATTGGGAGTACCTGCAAACTTAAAAGATATGGCTTTATTTTAGCTTCTGTGCCTTAATTTACAGTACTGTGCATAGTAATGGACAACTTTTTATGACAGTAAGATAAAGAACTAACAATTTGCAGATGCACAATCTCATTACAGTGGCATAACTTTAGAGGTGGGACTAAAACCTGTTCACCTGCTATTTTAAGATAGCAATTCACCTCCTAGCTTTATGTCAAGATTCTTCCTATTAATTAAATTATTAATTGGCATGTATGTCTGTTTACTTAATGAGGACTGTGACAGCCTTTACTGTCACATATGTGAGAACAAAAACATCACAGTAGGAGCTTTTAAACTGCCCGGCAAGCCAAGGGGTTAAGCAGTTTGATATGCTGTATTAAAAGTAGCTGTTATTAGCAAATGTTGTCTGGCTAGTTGCAACATAAATACCAAAATGTGATATTCATATATAAAGAAGTGTTTATGCAAATTTAAGTCTATAGTAAAGATAAAAGTTTACTTTCTGTGTTCTTTCATTTTCACTCATTTCTATGAAGACCATATTATATTACAGTTATTATTAAGTTTTACAAAATTATATCCCCTTCAGAGCCCAGCTCCAGCTTTGGCTCTGACCATGTTGGCAGGGCTGGCAAGGGGCACAGAAGATAACATATGGATTCTGTAATGAAGGAATATGCACAGGTCAAAATTGTGCAGGACAGAATACGTAGAGATCAGCAGTGTGACCAAATTCCCCTGCTTCTCAACTGGTTGCTCAAGAGCCAAGTGGCAACCTCTTAATTTGTATTAGGCCTTCAGCAGTAACAACATGGATAAGAAAGTTTCTGTTTCTAGGTTCTGTGACTCCGGAAAATACAGATCTGCACAGTATTCAACCACATTCTGTCTGCTTTAGACAGTAAGCTCTGTACAAGGTTGCTGGTGGTCCTTAGTTATATATACTCCTCTCTAACAACTTGTGTGCTTAAACGATACAGAATTTTCTCAAATGGCATTTTGAAATTGTCCATGGAGGATGCTTTTGGGTTCTAATCTGGCATCACTGCAGTCATGGGAAATGTCTGACCTTGACAGTGAGGCAAGCAGAATCAGTTCTATTAGCACATATTAAATAAAAGTGAATCATACTGTGTGATTTACATACTCCTCTTTTGTTTTCTAGTGAATACAATAGCTGAGTGGAATGGGAGCCATATTCAGCTGTACCATGTATATGAATCCTCTCTAGGTTTTCCCTGATAATCCTGCCCCTATTCACCTGTAGGCATATTGCTGTAATAGAACTTCTGAAAAAGTGAAAATATTGTATAAGAAACATAAAATAACCCGTCTTTTGAAAAGTCATTAGCATTTGACCTTTTTTATCATTTGAATTTTCTGATTACCTAATGGGACTTTAGAAACATAGCTGACTTCAGACTAATTTCTTTCCTTTTGTATTTTTTACAAGTATCACTGCCAAGTTTAGGGGAATAAAAATGCAGACATCTAGAAACTATGAAAAAAAATGTATTGTAGACATTTCAACCATTGATCTACCAGTATTTAATCTTCTGTTAATATAAGAGGTCAGATGAATTTACTTTTTTTAGGGGCTTCTTTATAACTAAAATTTTGTCATTATATTTCTTCGGAATGCTCAAGAAATAAGTTAAATGAGTGGAATGAAAAAAAGAGAAACTGTAAAAAAATATACAGTCCATTTAATGTCACAGTAGCATTTTCTAGTTCTAGAAGGCAAAGCAAAAGATTTTTTGCAGGCTAGCCATATCAGGAAATTATCACAAATGGAAGTTATTATGAGTAGGTTCTAAAATATGGCTGTATGGAGCAGCAGGTCTGTGCTGCCCTTCAGTTCTCTGTTCCTATATTTTTCCTGAAAGAAAAACAGAAAAACTTGTTTAATGCCATTTCTCTTTCAGTTAGCATTGTATATATGTGTGTGATCAATTAGTGTTTCTTCAAGTTCTACATGTTGCCTTTATATCTATATTTACTGAAAATAAAAATACAGTTAAAACTGATATTCTTGATAGGCACACAGTGCCTTAATGAAGGAAAATGTGAAGATTAGAGTGGTTTTTAAGGAAAAATCATTTTTTTCCACATTTTCTCCAGTGGGTCTCATGAAAGTGTTTCATTCTCTAAAAAATAACTACAATTATTACTCAATGCACCATTGTGTGTTGGTGATTTGCTAAAATAATTGGCGGGCCTTAGCATACATAATGCTTGTGTAATCTCCGTTTTGTCTATATATTGACTTGCCTGCTTTACCACTTTCTGCTTCAAAGGAGCCCTCTGCTGGACAGCCTGGCTTGATCTATAGTACTTGTGTTATGTGCACACATGCAGCCCAAATAACCTATATATAAAAATATATTATAGATTACTATTACTGAGAAGCTTCTTTCTCATTAAAGAAAGCATAAGGCCCTTGGAATACAAAATTGAAAAGGATGCTTTGTTTTCCAATGCTTACAATGTAACTCATTTAAAATAAAACATGTTTGAAGTTCTAAATATGATCAGCATATTGTGAAAACATATATTTTTTTGATAAATTAATATTATAGTTAATTTAAGAAGTTACTATTTTCGAGGATAAATACTTGATTTTAAAGTAACATAAGAGTTATCGAGTTATACAGTGTTATACACAGTTAATATACAGTTATATATAGTTATACAGTTTCAAGAGTTATACAGCATGGCTATTTGTGCAGTTCTTTTCTATATTACATGTACTGCCTGAAATGATTTAAATATTTGTTATTTCTTCTATGTGATTCAAATTAGCTTGAATATGTTCTTTGTTACCCACATGGTGATATTAGTAGGGCTATAAATTTCATTATAAGCAATGTACAAATACTGCAGAAAAGTAAATACATATAATTAAATAAATACATATAAGTTAAAGAAAATTGAAATTTGCTTAAGCAATATATTAGTAGATTCAATTAGTCTTTCCTTATTAGTTTGGAAAGTAGATTGTCTAGTTTTCTATTCATGCTTCAGAAAATGGTAAGTACTTTGAACTTAGTCAAGACTTGCTAAAATATCTAAAGTTGCAGCATTTCCGGAATGCCATAATGTGTGTTTAAGATGACATAGGACACTGTCTTTGTTACATGTTAGGCAGGGTACACTGAAAGTACTAGGGCTATTTCTAACATCAGTGGTAAATTGAGCATGTAAAAAGAGAGGAAGTCTTGTGTAGTGCTGCAATAGGCTTGTAAGCATTGAACTGGAACACTTTAAATGTATTGTGTGTAGGTCCTGACTTCTTATTAGGAACATAAAGTTACTGCAAGATTTCTGTTTCTCTTTTTCTTTCCAGAAAACTGTGCCAGAGATAGCTTATCAGTAATAATTAAGGGCCAAAAATGAAGAGGTTTGGCTAAGTTCAGTATGTAGAATGTCATTTTTTCAGAGACATTGAAATAATCACATTCTCTACTTCTTCATGTCCACCAGAAACAAGTTCCCAATATATCCCTTGTCAAATTTAACAAACTCCTCAGACTATGAAGTGATTATACTTTCAAATTTTATTTTTTACGTAAGTCTACATTAAAAATAACAAAAGTCCATGAAGCTGCAAACTGAAATCTAGTTTCTAAAATTTTCTATTGCACAGTAAACATGGTAATCTAAGCTCTTTAAAAGCTGAGGGTACTGCCACCTGGAGTAACCACTCTCATCTCAGTGATGAGAAAATAGTAGCCATGTTGTTGGATTTAATGATCTGCTTGTCTGTTACAAAGCTGACTGAGATCAGCAACTGAATTCCTTAAGTCACTGAAGCCAACTTGCAAAAAAGTAATGGCAGCCCTAAAATATCTCAAATTGGAAGCAAGATTTTAAAATGAGATGTTTTACAGCAGTCACACTACGTAGAATATTTCTTTTTGGACTGAGGTTTGGGGTTGGTTTTGGTTTGCTGTTGTGTTGTGGTTTTTTTTTTTTTTGCAATTGATGCCTTTGTGTATTTCAAACATTCGTGTGTAATATTAAAGGAGATTCCTCTTTGCCAAGTTGGTTGGTTAACTGCCAAATGAGTCAAATAATGTACAAATGCACCATTCTTCTTTCATGATTTTTAGTAGAAAATGCCTTCACTGCGATTGTTTCTGCTTTTAGTTAGCAGTTATAAACATACACACACACTGCCACCACTGCTACTGTCTTTTACCTACCAACAATATTAAAACCATTACAGTAATTTTTCTTCTGTTTGGAAATGAGAGTGGATTTCATTATGAATTTTCCACTGTGGTTCCTAGAGCGGTCAGAGTTGATGCTGAGTGACATTACAAGCAGTTATTTCACAAGGCTTAGGGGTCTGATCCAAACCCATTGAAATTAATGAAAATACTCCCATTGACCTGAACTGGCTTTGGATTAAAGGCTGTGATTGTACTGCTGCTTCTTGGGACTTTTAATCCAGTAAACCAGGGACAGAATCCAGAAGTAATATCCATGTTTCCTACTTCTAATGCAGAGCACAGGAACTCATGCTGACTTCCTTTTTCTTTGTCTTTCTTCTCTTTTTTTCCGTGTCATCAGAACTGCACTCTTCCAGTACACATATCATGAATTCTAGAAGTGTGAAATGCATACGATAGTTTAATTTTGTATTTAGAGGTGAGCAAGCATGAGCTTCAAATCCTCTGTTTTCTTACAACCAGAAGATATAGTATTAAACAAGTTAAAAAGGAATTCTCCACCCATCAGAAACTGAATGCTGGGTAACAGTAGTCAAACAAAGCACGTCATAGCACACTGCAGTACAGTAGTTTCTGTGTAACGATATATGCCTGTATAACGACAGAACTTTAAATAAGCAATAAGGTACACCATGTAGGATGTTTCCCTTGATCTTTAAATTAACTCTGGGGAATTATGACATAAATTCTCTCACAGGGTTAACAAGTACTCTAATTATGATCAGCTTCTGAAATGTGTGAACTACATGTATAACCTTTTTTATTCAGACACAGTCATCTTTGCTACATATGGAGCTACCGAGGGCCCAAATTTGTGACAAGGGAGATGAGTGGTCCTACTGGGTAAGACAAAAGATTCACATAACCTAGTGTTCCATCTCTGGCAGTGGCCATTATGAGATACATGGGGAAAAATATTAGAGTAAGGCAAGCATGTAATACCATTTTCTTTCTGCTTTTGTTTGTCTGCACTTTTCAAGGATTTTCCAAATGAAGTGCCACACTATTGTGGGTTTAGTTTAAGAACTGCTTTCTAATTTGTGTAGGACTTTGTACTCTCCATCTTGCATGTCAACAAGTGATTGAAACTGTGTACTATGTGAAAAAAAATGCTTCTTTTTGTTGAAACCTGATTTCATTTAACCTCACTGGTTGCCTGCAAGAGTTGTTGGGGGTGGGAAACGTGCCTGCTCCACCCTTAGCTTCTTCAGACCTCTTGTGACTTTGTAATGTCACGCCTTTTTCTCACATTATCATTTTTTTCAAACTTCAAGAGATCTGGTGTATTTAGTTTTATTTCACATAGAAGTTCCTCCATTATTTTGAATCTTGTAATTGAATTTTTTATAACATACATGTTGAAGACTAGTTGATTATTGAATTGGTGCATGCAGTAAAACATTTTAAAGGGAAAGCAAATATTAGATTGCAGTAAGAAGTGTGTTGTAGTCTGGCAAGGCCTAGGAGAAAGAACTCCCATTCATTAGACTTAATTGCACTTCTATGCCTCGCTGATCACTTTTTTTTCCCCAAGTCCTGCTTCAAGCACTAGCATACCACAGATTGTTTTGTGGAAATCACAGTCCATGAGATTCTACTCATAGATCCTTCGTCAGGTAAACACCATTTCCAGCCTTTGTCTACAAAGGAAGAAGTCTGCTCTGAATGTGGTGAATACTAAGAGAGTACAAAGGTCAGCGACCAAAATAAATAAATAAATCTGTACCGCGACTGCTGTGCTCTACCTTCCTGAGCGTCTGCTCTCACAGGAAGAGCAAGTGTGATCCATGTTATCCTGGAAGTTCTCACTTATTTATTGGCAGGAGAGAGATTCCAACTGAAAGATGATAAATGAGAGAACTAATCTGGATAGTGACCTCACGTTACACCAGTCAGAGTGTGTGAAGAGGAAAGCTGGCAGTCCATCTTGTTCACAGTGGGGAGAGGGAGTTAAAGTTTATTGATTTTTTTGTTGTTCCATATCCTCCATCCAGGAGAGAAGAATGAAGACTAGACAATTTTTTTTAATATAGTCAACTTCATCAGGGAGGTGACTGGTTCTGTAGCTGTGAGGCAGCCAGGAGATGGAAAAACTATGATTTAACTATTCCAGCATTGTCCCTGCACCATTTAATTGAAAATAAATGGATTTGCAATGCTACTGTTTTACATTTTAACCTTTCCTTCCTGATGATACTAGCTTTTTTCAAAGAGCACAGAAACCATCTCTGACTCAAGCCACATATTGCTTGGGGAGTATTTGAAGAACATGTAACTCTACCATCTTCCCTGCATATCTGCTTTTCCCCATTTTCACAGGGTTTATATATACATCATCACATTTCATGTGATGTATATACATATATCACATTATTGTTCCCTTCTTGCAACTTGAATTTTTGAAATCTGCTTTAAGAGAAAACAGATAATCTTCTTAAAGGCCCTTCTGATTTTAGGCAACAGTCCCTTTCTTTATCATGCTCCCTTATAAGAGCTTTCCCTTTCTCCATCAGGACAGCAGAGACTGTTCAGAAGTTTCCTCAGCACTTTTGTCTTACTCTACCAGGAGAACCAGTCCTGTCTTTGCAAACTTCTTTTTCTTCCTAGCATTAAAAAATGGACTTTCAAATGGGAGATGGTCAAGGAACCACATGACTTTGAACCTAAACATCATACATACAGATTAGGAGAGAAACTAATTTAAACCAAAACCGTGATGACGACAATGGCCATGATTCTTCATGTGGTTATTTGGCAGAACATAATACAGTGTGTTTTACAGCACATTTCCAAAGTGTTTCTGATATTTATGGACTGTATGCTACTCCTAAGAAGAAAGGAATCTAGAAAATCTATGCCTGAGGTTTTAAGTACACCAAAAGATGTTAAATGTGAGGTAGCAATATTTCAACTTAACTGCCACAGGCAGAGCATACAAAGAAGCTATGAAACTACTTAAATTACGGGGGGGGGTGGTGAAATTTAATAGAGAAAAAAGCTCAAACATGTTGTTTTAATTTTGATCTGGGTCCTTAAAGTAGAACCCCCAGCACCACCCCCATGAAGGAATGGTCCTCATCCTGATCCTTTTTACAGGAGAAGACTTCTAAAACTTTCTGACTTCCACGACAGAAGAGAAGGTGAAGAAAAGAAAAAAAAATATCAGACGGAAATCAGCTCCAAAGTACATCCCTACTTGGGGTAGCTTGTTTACTTCTTCATATCAGTCTAGTTCTGCTTAGATCCTGTGTCCCTGTCATTTCTAAAAATGCTTAGTAATTCATGAGAGTGTGAAGTTTGCAATGTGTGATCTGTTTCTTCTTTATCTAGTTCTAACAACCTTGATACTGGATTTCTAGGCACTCCTGTGACAGTCAAGAGGTCCAGCTTTGCCTTCATGCAAAGATTGTCTTGACCCCTTTTTGTTTCAAAGACATTCATTAGATGGAATAGCCCCTTCTACTTGGCTCTTTGGTAAAAGGTGCAATAAGCCCAATTCCTCTTCCCATGTCAACGGCCCTTTTCTGTTGTAGTAAAATCCCTAAAAATGCTGTGGGCTATATGCCATCAGACCAGTATGGAGTCACTTATTGGGTAATGATTAGAAAAAATAGTGTTGTCCATGTTGAAGAGAAGAATTAGTATTTTCCTGACTCAAGGGAAACTTTTAGAATGGTTCCCATTTCCATATGTTGCCATAACTGTATTCTTTGCTGTTTCTGAAATTTTTGTTAGCTGTTGTAGAGTGCAGTATATTTGATCCTGTGATTATGACTGAGATACTTGGAGTTACAATGGTTTTGTTGAGAGCAGGTTGGCATGCTGATAAAAATTAACTACGTTCCAGACTAATTTTCAGTATTGTACATATTTCAAGGCCACTTGATGCTTTGATATCACAAAAGCAGAGGTCTTTTGCAAGTGCAAGCTTAGGATCTATTGTTTCTGGGGGTTTTTTTGCAGGAGTTACTGTTCCAAAGACAGAGTTTTATCTAAAAATCTGCTTGTCTTATCTTAATAATAGTATAGTCTTTTTACCGCTTCTATTTAGCTTCAGGTGTAGCAAAGATCTATATTAGTTTAATGTCTTCTCATTCAATTAAAACTGTTCAATATTTGTGCTGTACAGTGCAGACAGTAGCATAGCTTAGAAAATCCTTCTTTGGACGGTACAAATGTGTAATATTGAGCTGTACAGTTTAATATATTCCTCTGAAGGAGGATGTGTGCTTTTTAGGACACAACCACCAGCTTTTATTTTAACCACTGAGGCAAACTGAGTTCATTAGTGAGCATAATAGGATTAGACATGAAAAAATGGACCCAAACTTTCTAATCTCATTTGAAAGGAGCCTCTCCAAAAGCAGACAAATGCTTTTTTTTTTTTTTTTGCTGCCTTTTTGAAGCACCATTTTGCTGAAGCTGACTGAGATTGATAGAATAAGTAAAAAGATGATTCACATTCTACAGTGACATTATATCTGACTAAGGCAGTAAGAAGCACTTGCCTTCAATGAAGAGAAATATATTCCACTTCCTATTAAGTTTCCTCTCTGCTTCTTATTAAGTTCAGGTAGGTGTAGTTCCTTGATATAAAAATATGTATCCGACATTGATGTTCTTCTTTGGTTAAGGACACTAACCAAATGAAATGATCTTCAGCAATGGTGATTGCTTATTATCTTTCAAACACATAAGTAGAAGAAGTTCCTTTTGAATGAAGCACAGCTAACCTTGCCCAGGTGTCTGCCTGTTTGCAACACTCCTGCTGCTTTCCCAGTTGAAGTGTGCTTGATCTTTTCTCCATCTCCACAGTTAGGGGTCTATTGTTACACTCTCATCTGAAGGCTTGCAAATGACATTTGGGTGTGATCGACTTTTAATGGAAGATGACAACCCTGTGGATCAAAATGAACCATGCATCGGAAAGGGGCTCTTAGAGAATTTTAAAGGTTTAACATCAAGAAGATAATTACACAGTCTGATTTAGAATTGTTTCTGTACTTGTCGCTCATACTTTTATGAGCCAAACTTGTACTGCGACTGCACATGCCAGGAGTGCTTAAGACTTCTAAAAATTTCCTTAGGTTTTCACATAATGAATGTGCACTGATACTGTTGTGAGATTTAGAGTCCTTTTGTTTTGTACTTTGATTAATAAATTGTTTTCTTCACACCAAGGACTGCAGAGTTCAGAAGTTCAACAGTAAAAGCAATATAAAGCAGTCTGCCATTTGAACACTGCCAATAGTGAAACATAGATAACTGGCTACAACTTCAGGTTATTTTTCATAATTCACAGATGGGATTAAAATACTGCTCTAAATTTGAGAGCTGTTACTGAGAAATTACCTTACAAGAAATTCTAAGGATTCTAAAATTATTCTGTGTTCATCTGTTAGCAAGGTAATTCGTAATGGTTTCTAAATAGTAGAGTAGCTGCAGCCCTGTCTAACACTGACCTTACCACTTCACATGACTGATTTCATAAGGATCTACATGTAGGTGTTTAGATGTTTCATTGCTTCCGTCTGACAAATACTAATGATGTAGACTGGCTAAACCTGGTGACATGATTAAACGGTGATGTTAATTAGTGGCTTCTGTGAGAGACTTGGTTCCTCTTTTGCAGTATTTGTTATGTATTTACCCAAGTTAAAGGGACAGAAGTGGATGTTTTCTTTATAGCATCTCTTAATAGCATTAAGAGTTCAGGAAAAACATTTAAACTATCTGGTAAAACACATAAGGCCCATCTTCATGCCCCATGGTTGTGCAAAGACAATATCTTTGTGTGAAGGGAAATGGCAATTTTCTGCAGGCAGTAATCATCTGTACTATTACTTAGATGTCATGTATTGATGATTCTATTTCAATCAAACATATCTCATTCAGAGAGCTTTTGATGGGAGGAATTTTTGGAAGGGTTTAGGAAGGTTAAATCTGTGAGACATGGCTTCCATCTGGAATGCATTAGCTACAAAGATTTATTAGCCAGAGTGCCTCTGCATAATGTTCCATGGAAAGCAAAGCCCTGCATCTAATTTCCAGCATGATGTCTATATGAGAAGTGATCTTTGAAATATCATAGGTGACAATCAAGTTTGTTATAAAAATAGTAAATGCACAGGATTTTCATGGCAGCTATTTTAAATCCCTCATGAGGGCTGCTAAGCAGGTAGTTGATTTGTTGACAAATGATGAAACTGTAGGAATAGCAACATGCATGACATTTTTAAACAGGATAGACTCTTTAAGCAGTAAGAGTCACATCAGGAAAATTATCAACATTTAGTGGTTGCTTAACTCTGTGAAGGATGGCATTAGGAAATAATAGAGGCAATATTTAACTTTCTGTTTCAGTGTTTTCTGATTAAATCTGTTTCAAGAAGTGCTGCTTCTGATCAGCAAGCAGGAGGGAAAGAGCTTTATAGATTCTAATGCATTAACAAAGCTGATTCCCTGCAACTCTAAACCATCATGTGTCTGATGGCAATTAAAAATTACTAGCATAAGGATAGTACTGATCTCAGTTTCACAATGAGTCAGAGGGGGAAGAAAGTGGCTTTTTTTAAAATCTGCAACTACAGAAAATAATTCAGTGTGCCTGCTGGAGAACATTTCTACACAGAATTGACAGAGTAGGGCGATTGGGTTTCACTCAGTGGAGGCAGAAAGGTACCCAAGAAGCTTTGAAAATCTGAGCCCTTTAAGCAGGACTGTGAATTACTAAATATTAACTGGTATCTTGAAGAAGAATACTGTTTCTGAAAGACTGGAGACAGCACCTTCTTTTTCTGTAAACTTGGTTGCAATACATAAAATATGAAGTTGCCAGTAGTCTCCAAAATTCCCAATAAAAATAATTTCAAATAAGCAATTTGTGAATCCTGATCTACTCCATTCTTGTCTTCTCCTTGGCCTCTGAGTCATGGATGGTTCTGTGTTTGCAGAGTGGGTACTGGTAGAAGATTATTATACTTTAAAGGAGTATAAATGCAGAGATAGAACTGTGAACATGGAGTCTGAATATCTGAGTTGCATTCTCAACTCTTCTTCAGAGAGAAAGCTTATGTGAACCTGGGTGAATCTTTAAGATTTCCACGTTATTGCTCTTTCCATCTGAGATGTCGAGTGGATGGTGCTAGCTGCTTTTGCATAGGAGTACTTTTTCAATTGTCTAATGATTACTGACCTGTTATAAAAGAAGAGAAAGAAGTTACAGGTAGATTGCTTTCTGTACTAGTAGAATAATCCATTGCTGAAATATACAAAATATTTGTTCTTACAGACTGTCTTGTCACTGAGCTAGAATATCAAAATGACTGAATTTTTAGATTATTTCTAGATTAAGTTTTCCCTTATGTTTATGTGTTTGTGTGTACATATTTTTGTACACATGCACATATCAAAATATCAGAAAATACGCTGGGTTTAATATTTTCTTCATAATATGTATTAACTGAAAAGTACAGATCATCTAATACAGATATTTTTAGAAAGTTTGTCATCTCATGTCTTCAGAAGTCTTGAAACAGTATATAATACCTGGAACACGCTACTGAAGACCCCAGAAATCTGCTAGTTGCATCCAACACCACCACTTTTTTAGTCATTAGTAAACATTAAAAACACAGGAATGGCAAACTGTGAAGGACAACAATAACTATCCGACTTTGCCATCTGTGTTTTTTGAGGCTAGATCAAGGTTTACAATTTTTAAATTGCTAATTCCTTTGGCAAGGATTGGGGTTAAAAAAAATCGATGTTACTCCAATATTCTCGTGGAGTTTGGTGAGTTCAGAAAAGGATGTTCAATCCATTTCTTCCTGTCTGGAATAAGGAAAGTAAGAAGACTCTAAGAAGACAATCCACTGTATCAAGAGCATTGTAAGAGTCATTTACAGCAGAGCAGAGCACTTTCTTTACCTCTTTTCCCTACTCTGATTCCTATTCAAGTGGCATGTGAGGTCCAGGGAACTGTTTGTTTTAGAAAGTTATCAAGGCATTCCTGCTTCTATTTGAGCCTACAAGTAAGATGGTACTGAGCTGCATTTCCATTTCAGTATTTTTGATTGCTCCACTTTGTTTTTTAAGAATTAGTTATAAGTTTATTTCTAGGAACTATTTTTCAATACTTGAGCTCATTACTTCCTTCTATGCAATCTCTGAGAGGGCAAATAGCATAGCAGAATAAATGTGGGAGATCATGGTCATTACACAGGCATGGGGTCTTTAAGTGGATAGACCCATTCATGAAAGAGGTACATGTCTAGACAAGAGGTAAGGCTGCATTATGAGTGTTTTGTCATAATGAGTTTTTCATACCTATTGTGGATGGGCAAGTCTCAAAGCAAACCTGAAAGAAACTGTGCAGTTTGTTGATGAGTTACCCTTTAATAAGGATAAACTTCCCCACTTGTTTCAGAAAGATACCGGGTTGTCCTGATAGGATAAGAGGAGAGAACTGGAAAGAACTGGATTGTGTCCTCTGAGTTAAAATGAAGAATTGTTAATTTTACAGTGTATATTTCTATTGTAGCCAGTAAAATGCTTGAAGGCTGTGGTGGACTGATCTTTGCTGGTCAGCAGGTGCCCATCAAGACACTCTGTCACTCCCCTCTTCAACTGGACAGGAGAGCCTGGTGGTTCAGATAAGAGCAGGGAGAGATCACTCACCAATTACCATCATGGGCAAAACAGACTCATTTGGGGAAATTAATTGAACTGATTACCAGTGAAAGCAGAGTAGAATAGTGAGAAATGAAACCAAATCTTAAAAACACCTTCTCCACAGCCCTCCCTTTTTCCTGGGCTCAGCTTCACTTCTCCCCCCCAGTGGCACAGGGGGATGGCGAATTGGAATTGCAGTCAGTTCATCACTGTTGTCTCAGTTGCTCCTTCCTCCTCAGGGGGAGGACTCCTTACTCTTCCCCTGCTCCAACATGGGGTCCCACCCACAGGAGGCAGTTCTCCACAAAATTCTCCAACGTGAACCCTTCCCACACTTCCCTTCTCCAGTATAGGTCCCTTCTGTGGGGTGCAGTCCTTCAGGAGCACACTGCTCCAGAGTGGGTCCCCTGGGGGGTCACAAGTCCTGCCAGCAAACCTGCTTGACTGTGGGCTCCTGTTTCCATGGGACCCTAGGTCTTGCCAGGAGTCTGCTCCAGTGCAGTCCTCCCTTGGAGTAACAGCCCCTTTCAGGAATCCGCCTGCTCTGGTGTGGTGTCCTCCATGAACTGAAGGTGGATATCTGCTCTAGGGTGGACCTCCACAGGCTGCAGGTGCCTAGAGCACCTCCTCCTCCTTCTTCTTCACTGACCTTGTGTCTGAAGAGTTGTTTCTCTCACATATTCTCACTCCTCTCTTCTCTCGCTGCAGTTGCTCCCGCACAATAATTTTTTTTCTGTTATCCCAGAGGCACTGCCAACTGTTGCTGTTGGGCTTGACCCTGGCCAGCAGCTGGTCTGTCTTGGAGCTGCTGTCAGAGATTGTCTCTGTCAGAGATGGGGGAAGCTTCTAGCAGTTTCTCACAGAAACTACCACTTTAGCTTTGCTGCTACCAAAACCTTGACATGCAAACTCATTGCAAAGACATTTCTGTAAAAGGTATTCCTTGTGAATATTTCATTCATTTGTTTACTGAGATAAGTACATGGTAATGGATATCTTTGAAACAAGTGACTGATGTACAATTAATACTGTATTTTCAGTTATTTATCCTATTCTCAGTACTTTCTTTTTAAAATAAATTGTTGTTCAGACAAGGGCTAAAGAACTCATCCTCATTGTGTTTATATGTTGTGTTTTTCCTAGGAGAGGCAACTGTAGGAGAGGCAGCTGGCAGGAAAGAGAAACTTGAAATATAATAAAACATTTATGGGGCACATTTTCAGCTGAGGAAATTGCTTTGCCATTTAATCCTTCTTCCCCATCTACTTCACATCGCATCCACCACCACTTTCTTTGTTCAGTGTGGGTGTCTCCCCACAGTAGAAAACATAGTAAGGAGCTGACTCACCATAGTTTGTCAACATGTTTCAGGTATTGAGCTTTTAGGCAGTAGCAAATGTGACTACTTCTTTTCCCTCTGGACTCCCCAAGAGAAGGCAGCACTGCATCTTGAAATTATTGAGCTCATCTTATGATCAAAGGTCAAACTCAGATGCAGGTCATCAGTATTGAGGGAGTCCATAGCAGAAACCTTGTAAGGTAAACATATACAGGTATTCTTCCCAAGAATGCCAAGGAAGTGGAAGGATTAAAAAAAATGTTTATTTCAGATGCAAGGACCACTTTTTTACTATGCAGCATGCATCAGACCTTCAGCGGCAAAAGGCAATGCCCCGCCTTCTCCAGTCTCCTTGTATCCTCTCTCTCTCCTCCTCCACCCTCTCTGGCCCAAGGAAAGGCCCAATGTTATCTTTCTGCATACCACAGAGAGAGCAAACTTGCTCACAGCTTCTCCCTGCAACTTTCTCGAAAATGCAGAAGGAAGGAAAAAAAACCATCGAACCCATTTGAAAAGGCATTTTGCCGTTTTCCTAAGTGAAACAAGTTCTAGCTTTCTGTTACAAATTCTTGCGCAATCCCACCTATCCCTACAAACCTGCACTAAGTTAGTCAACATCAGCCTTGTTATAAATGGAAGCTGCTACAGAAGAGTTCACGTACTTTGTCTACAATATACAGCAACTTTCTACATCAAGTGGTTTTAAATGTGAAAATAATTACTGATATTTCTAGATGTCCCACATGCTATGAACTAGCTTTTACTGGTCGTACAGAATCAGCTGCATTTAGATTTTGTTTCAATTGTTTACTAAGCATATTCTCATTTGTAATTCACTCTACTGGGAATGTTGTACACTGCTAGATTGTTGTCTTGCCTTACAAACATAAAGATCTCCATATTTGGAGCATCTGGTTTATTTCTTGTAATATCCATCAAATGCAAAAGTTGATTCCTCAAATTCCAGAATCCACAGTTCAGTTCGTGGTGGCATGTGGTATGGAGCTAAGAGAGAAATTTGGCCCTTAGTTTCTGTTTACTCATTTGAACAGCATATATACTGGAGCACAGAAAATGTCCTTTGTAAATCAGAACAGTGATTGTGTTAATATAAGCAAACCTAAAGTATGTGTTGAATGCTTATCAGGCATTAGAATCAATAAGTAGTCTTTAAATTTAAAATTAATGATTTTCTGTGTTCTCCAAAAGTCAAAATCTCTCGAAGTTGTCTTTGTTGCTTCTGATTTCTCCCTAGAGAGTAAGCAGAGTGTGATAAATCATCATACCCACAAAATAAACAAAGTGCCTGACAAAAAATACTTGAACTAGACTTAAAAGAGGAAATCTTTGCCTTAAATACCTTCAATATTTTGAAACTGTAGTTGTGGAAATGTAAGATTAGAAGGAAATCTGCTGCAGCTCTAACCTAACACTATTGCATAGATGGTACAAGAGCTTTAATGCTGTCTTGAGATGAGAATGAGGTCATGTTGTTGGATTAAGTCATCTGACCATGTCCAGGCTATTGATTTGATGGGTTTGCTTGATAATGCTAAGTGATGTAGAAAATTTAAATACATAAAAAACATCAACAGAACAGTTGACTAAGAGCCAAGAACTTTTTTCACAATCTTCTATGAAATGTAGCAGAATACATTTTGTTTATTAAATGCTTAAAAAATTGAATTAATAAATAACTACATAGACATATATCCGAATATAAAGGAAACATAAGAGAGAAAACTAGTATATAAAAAATAAACATTGTAAAAGACATTATTGTGAAGGACAAGCTGACTAAATGAATTTGAATTAATATAAAAACTGTTTAAATACAAACAGAAAAATACATTTGGAAATGTGAAAGTTGAGATATAAACTCCTAAAAGACTAGCAGCAGCAGTATTCTTTTCCTCAAACATCCTTTGTTCAGGTAGCAATGTTATTGAAAGTGGGGCCATCTCTGGATAATGCTGCAAGCCTAATATGAAAGGAAAAATTATTACTGATAAAAGCATATCATTCTACAACATGCAGTGCAATGTTCACTGTTTATCATGTAGTGATTCATTCCTGTTCATATTACAGTAGAATTTCTATTCTATTTCTGTCCAACAAATTTGGACATTTCTGTCACATGATTTTCTTTTTGAGCATGTCAGACTCTTAGAGGTGTTATCCTATATTTGTGTAAAAACTTTCACTTACAAGAAATATACAGTACACTAAAAGATCATTTGCAAATGGAACACGATGTAACCTTTCAGAAAATTCACCTGAGAAAGCCTCTGTGGAACAAAACAAATGTATGCCAGTAAGTCCTAAAATTTTGAAGCTATGACCTGTACCTACTAAGAATAATAGAACAGTGAATTAACTATTAGATGTATACACCCTTATTTTAGGAATTTATTATCTTATTTTGTTAAGAGAAGAGAAATATGAAACTAAAATGTATTGTTGAGAATCTGTAGAGACAGAGGAAAAAATCCACCTGCGTGAACTATAAGGTGAACTGTGAGGTTAGAAGGTAAGGCAATAAATTTACCAATTTGAAATAAACATGTCCAGCCCTGAGATGGCAAACTACTACAGGATTCATAAAGAATATTTGGACTAAGAGAACATTTCTTCCAAAAGTTAAATTCTTTTGAATAATCTGACAGAACATGCTTTTTTTTTTTGAGGCAGTAGTAGCCCTTTTAAGCCATAGAGCAGAAGGTGTTATGCTAAATAAAGCCCTTGGAATGTTTGGATGAACTTCTTGCCTTCTCTTAAAGAAAATTTGACATGTTGACACTCCTTCTAAAATTCTGATCTATGATAATCCATGTAAATCCCACCTAGTCAGTTAGTTGGTGCATGATTTTCTCTCAAGTGTAGTACCTCAGCACCCTTTCTTTTCAAGTGCTGGTGACCTCTGAGCAGGTCGGTTTGCACCTTGCTAGTCTCATCTTGGCATACCTCCAAAAGGCAAATAGGTCAGACTTCTGTTAGTGAGCCAAAAAGGATAGTTCAGTCTGAATGCTTAACAAGAGAATGGAGCATTCTGCAGTAAATGTTATTCTGATGCATAGCAGAAAGTACCAGAACTTAGTTTGGGAACTTCCTAGTGCGAAGATGATAAATTTCATTCAATTGAATTGCATTCAACAGTAGCTAGTGTGGTGTCTTTACTAATGCCTGTGAGCTCTGATCAAGTGTCTCAACTCACCACAGAGGTTTGTAAGGTTCTGTTCTGCAGTGGTAACATACAGATAATTCTGAAGGACATTAGTGGGAGCTTCTGTTCTGCAGTGGTAACATACAGATAATTCTGAAGGACATTAGTGGGAGCTCCTGGAGTATGCTACTGAGCTCATAAGATTAATGTCGTAAATACACATAAGCATCAGCACAAGGCCTGAGAATGATTTAGTCTCTACTTCTTACTTTATCTAAATCTCAGCTTTTAGTTCTGTGTGGAATTACTCTTTTGGAATACACAAATTCTTACTGAGTTCATTAGGGGCTATGCTTTTGGCTTTACACCAGAACAGCACCTCATGATGCTAATGTAATGGAGGATTGGGCCTATGGAGACCCAACCATTTTATTTATTTATCATAATGATAACTTGAAGATATATCAAAATCTATTTTTGTTTCATTGATAACAGCAATAAAACTCCCTGTAAAAATTAAAAGACTTATTATAAAAGTATTTCTTAATGGTACAAATAGCTTTTTAAATCCAGACAAGCCAAAATGCTACTTCATTATTCAAAGAAGATTTTTGAAGAGAGCTATTAATCAGTGTCAGATTCAAAAGCAGTTCTATGCTTTCTTCACATATAAAATGTAAAATGTTATACTTTTCATTTTCATACATTTCTTAGTGTCTATTATGTGTCTTGAAAATTAGGAGATACTGCATGAAGAAACATTCACAAGATTAGCTAAGTCTGGAGCTCAACAAGTTAGTGTTTTGAGATGGAAGATTTTGCTTGTCAGCAAAATGTGTTTCTGAGAAATACATTTGCAGATAGCAATTATTAACTAATAAGCAGCTCCCGGGGAAAAAAAAAAAAAATCAAAACAAGGTTAAGGAAATAAATTCCAGGAACAATGAAGCTAATGAAGCCAAATACATTTATGGTCTACTCCTGTGTGCAGTCTGGAGACTCAAGTGGCCAAAAACATGGTGGAACTTTCTTTGATTTGTGAGCTTTTCCTTCAGAATTTAGATCACATTAGTACCTGTACACAGGTACTTATTTCATGAAGCTCGTTGGTGCTCAGTATCTCTATTTACCTTTTCCCCAATTTGGTTTTAAATAGGTCAGTAAGTTCAGTGTTTTGGTGACACAGCTATACAGACAAACAGAACAATACCATAGGGTCTTGTTTTCTTAGGAAAAAAAATGTATTCCCCTAAATTCAGAGGACTTCAAAGTGGACTGTTATGAATATGTTATTGTGCTCTCTTAATATTTTTCTGTGAATTGCATCTTCATTGAAACTTTTTTCACTCTTTCTAACTCTTGTGTAGCTAACTGTTAGTAAAGGCACAGGATGTGCTTGTGAAAAGAAAGACTCCCCAAAGAGCACTAGCTTTTTGATGCCTGTCTTCACTAATTTTAAGGAAGCCAAAAGTTGCAAAATGCATATACCATGATTTGGTGAGTTGGAAAGATTTGTGATGATGTGTATTTCATATGAAAAAGATATTGATGCTTAAAATAAGTATGAATTAGTTCTCTAAAAGCATATACTTAAAATGGATTTAGACCAAAAACAAGGGAAGAAAAGTACAGTTGTGTTATTAAGAATGACCATGAAACAGGAAGTTTGCATATTACAGAAAATTATTTTGACACATTGTAATACATCCAATATATGTTCATTGTAATTCACTTTATGGTGAGTCACTTAATAGCAAAATATATATCATTATACTGCTATCCTTCATGCTTTTAAACTGTAAGTATCATTTCCTCAATGACTGCCTATCATTTTCTCTCATCTAGAGTGATTTATAAATTAACTAAGCCAAGTAAGTAGAGAGTTATGATTAGAAGAAGAAGAAAAAAAATAAGATTTAATACCACTCTGAACTACTTCTTTCCCAGATCCTGGCTCCCTGTCATCCTGGCTAGGCTTCGCAAACGAAGATTTGGGAAGGCACTATCCACATTTGCTACAGGCAACGCTGGTGGCTTATGAGGCCAATCGTGACAGACATATCTGATTGCAAAAGGCACAGCAGAAAGACTCCTTAGATGGTTGTAATCTGCAAGACAAGGTTCTTTGCCTGCGTTGCCTTTTTTCCTCGAGAGTGATCCTGCGTGTGTCTCAAAGGAGACAGCTGCGTTATAGATGGTTGTGTCTCCAGGTCTCCCGATTTGAGGCCAGAGTAGACCAGTTATGGTGATCAATATGGCCAAGGCTGAGATGTTGGTTTCAGGGAGTCCTTGTATCTTCTCTTCGGGGCTCCTCTCATGCGGCAGCCAGTGGCAAGTTCACCATAAAGGAGGATCTTAGGGAGGCGGTGGTCCTTCATCCTTGAGACGTGCCCTGCCCATCGCAGCTGTGTTCTCAGTAGCATGGCCTCAATACTAGTGACAGCTGCTGCTCTAGACAGATGTATTGGTCACATAATCTGACCAGCGGATGTTAAGGATTGTACGGATGGCCAGCATTGATGGAAGCGTTCTAGGAGACGCAGGTGGTGGCGGTAGATGACCCATGATTCGGAACCATATAGGAGAGTAGACAAACACTATGGCTTTGTAAACACTGATCTTGGTTGGCTCCCTGTATAATCAGAGATTCATACAATGTCTTTTGTCGATTCATCCTCATTGTCTGTAGATTATTTAATCAACGTGGCATTTTTTGGCACAAACTGAGGTATATCTGGGTGAACATCACCACTTAGGCACTGCAGCCCAAACACCATGTGATACTGTGATACCTCCCAGTTTTCTCTTTTTTCCTTTCTGTTAATTCTTTCATACTTGCACAAAGTCATTAAACGTTGTTTCACCTATTTGGTAATGGGAACTGTTCTCAGTTCTCTTCTGTTACTACTCCTTGACATCGATTCATGTTGATCACATAATTCATTAGGGCAGTCTTTTCTCAGGACTATACTGCCTAAAAGACCAAGGAGAAAAGAGACTCCAGGCCAATTTAGTATAGAGATAAGATAAGAAGAGCAGAGCTTTAATGAGCCCTTGGCCCACAGGAATACAAACCACTGCGCGTACGCTCGGACACAGGTTCTATGATTTTATAATGATGTCCATCCAATCCCTGTTCAACCACCCCCCGGTTCTACCCTGTTCCAACCCCCAGCACACTGCCTCGGGAATTGAGTCTGGGGGAGTCTGGGACCCCTCTTTCATCATCTTCATCCTCCTCTCAGCACATTGAGTCTTTGGAGTCCCTCCAAAGTTCTGGGCTTGAAGGTCACTTTTGACTATGTTTACATCTTTTGGTGCAGGCCTTAAGGTGTTTTTCTGCAATTCCACCTTGAAAAGAAGACTAAGCAGCTAATGGAATTTTGAGGCATTGATATGGGATGGGGTTTGGTATGTGCAACCATTAAGCTACTAACGTTACTTTTACTGGAAAATACTGGTAAGGGATATAATACAGTGAGACAGTTAAAGAATGCATGTTAATTTTGCTGGTAGAGACTTCAGTGTGGAAATGATACCTGAGTTATGTGCTGCTGTAGTTACTTCTACTGGAAATACTGATACATTAAAATCTACATCCACTACATATCTACTTCTAAAATCTATAAAAATTAAAAATAAAAAAACTCTGAGGCATCAGCTACATATTATAGGCCTTTCATTAGAACATCCTTATTTGCTCCTTTGCTTAGTAATGAGACAGTCCTTAATATTTTTTTTTTCTTGTTTTATGTTCTTAGACCACTACATTTTAAGTTTGGATTGGAAATTGCATCATAGATTGTTTCTTTATTGATACATTTCCAGGAGATTTTTCTTTAGGTGAATAGTCTTTTCTAGTCCTTTCTTAGGCCTTTTATTGCTCACAGCACCACGGGCCAATAAACAATATTAATTATTGATGCAAGGTTATTGCTCGAGAGCCTGGATATTGATCTCACATAAGTTAGAAATGGTTGAAGGAATGAACTTATTTGTTGGCAGATGTCCATATCATGAAGCAATCACCATAAATAGCATCAGCCTGGCCTTTTCTTGACTTATATTACAAATACTAGGAGCTGAAGAATCAGAATGAAACAGTATTGCATGCAGAGTTAAAACACATTAGGTAGCCAGCCTGTGAGGAAAAACATGATATCTCTGTACAAAAATTAAGGACTTTAGCCCTCTAGGGCTGCTGTTTGATCTTCTGAAAAGGAAGATCCTAAGTAACACAATTCTTTAAAAGGAAAAGATGTCATCATTAGTGTAATCATCTTTCTTACAGTTTCACAATCAACAGTTGAAGTCATCATGGCTAGGCTTTGTGAACGAAGATTTAGGAAGGCTCTAACCACATTTGTTACAAGCACACTGGTGGCTAATAAGGCCAATACGAGGTAGACATATCTGATTGCAAAAAGCACAGCAGAAAGACTCCTTAGGTGGTATATTCTGCAAGACACAATTCTTTCTGCATTGTCTTTTCTCCTCAAGAGTGATCCTGCGTGCGTTCTCGAAGGAAAACAGCAGCGTTATAGATGGTGTGTCTCCAGGTTTCCCGATTTGAGGCCAGAGTAGACAGTTATGTTGATCAATATGACCAAGGCTGAGATGTTGTTTCAGGGAGTCCTTGTATCTTCTCTTCAGGGCTCCTCTCTTGCAGCAGCCAGTGGCAAGTTCACCACAGAGCAGGATCTTAGGGAGGCGGTGGTCCTTCATCCTTGAGACGTGCCCTGCCCAGCGCAGCTGTGTTCTCATCAGCATGGCCTCAATACTTGTGACTGCTGCCTGTTCTAGAACAGATGTATTGGTCACATAATCTGACCAGTGGATGTTTAGGATGTACAAAGGCAGCGTTGATGGAAGCATTTCTAGGAGACGCAGGTGGTGGCAGTAGATGACCCATGATTCAGAACCATAAAAAGGGTTAGACAGCACTATGGCTTTGTAAACACTGACCTTGGTACTTTTCTTCAAGTGTTTATTACGCCAAACTCTTTTATGGAGTTTTCCAAAAGCACTATATGCCTTTGCTAACCTGTTGTCTGTCTCTCCGTCAATCTTGCCGTCTGAGGAGATGAGGCTACGTAGGTAATTAAACTGCTGGCCTGATTTGAGCTCTGATTGGCCAATGGTGATATGGAGATGATGGAAGACTTCCTGAGGTGCAGGTTGATAGAGAACTTCTGTCTTCTTTAAGCTGACTTCCAGCCCAAAGAGCTCAGCAGCGTCTGCAAAGCAGGATATTAAACGCTGCAGAGCTACTTCTGTGTGGGCAACAAGGGCAGTGTCATCAGCATAGAGCAGCTCCCGGACAAGATGGTTTAAGGTCTTAGTGTGGGCCTTCAGTCGCCTTAGGTTGAAAAGGCTTCCATCAGTACGGTATCGAATGTAGATACCGTCCTGATCATCGAGGTCTACCATGGCCCTTTGGAGTATCATGCTGAAAAAGATTGTGAATGAAGTAAGTGCAAGAACGCAAGCTTGTTTCACACCATTCTTTATTAGAAAGGGCTCAGAAAGTGCATTGCCATATCTGACTTGACCGTGCTGATCCTCATGGAGTGAGATGATCATTTTAAGGAACTTGGGGGGGCAACCTACACATTCCAAAATCTGCCATAGACCTTTTCTGCTCACAGTATCAAAAGCCTTGGTGCGGTCGACAAAGGTTATATAGAGACCTTTGTTCTGTTCCCTACACTTCTCTTGCAGTTGTCTGAGAACAAATACCATGTCTGTGGTACTCTTGTCGGCTCTGAAACCACACTGACTTTCAGGTAGAATTCCTTCTGCTGTAGCGGGTATTAGTCTGTTCAAGAGTATTTGAAGTATTTACTTGTAAAGATGCTGAGTGTCAAGCAACATATGACAATATATCCATTTCCTGTATTTTCTTTAATAAAAAAGTGGAAAAACTTATGGTTTTGCAATAGATTGTCAAATATTTTTAATTGATTCTTTCATCTCAAAAAATATTCAGAATTAAATCCAAATGCTACACCTAAAGGTTGATGTTACTTTGAGGGTATTTTTAATGAGGAATTGCAACTGAGCCAACCTCAATTGCTCAGTTGCAGCTTGGGCAAGTAGAAAAACCCTGATGATTGATCTACATGGGTGTGTTGGCATCAGTTTGCAAGCCCTCTGGGTAGAGGCAGAACATCCAGCAGGAAGAATTAAAAAGGAAAAGGGAGAAGAAACGTTTATCACTCATTTAGTAACATTTTATGGCAGTGTTATGGTAAACTGAGAGATGAATGCCTACATTCATGTATTTTGCACTATTCTGAGGCACTAATAACATTAAATCAGACTTAATACTTCACACCAAATGTTCAGTAAATAGGGAACGATGTGAATATTTGTTGATTCTATACACTATGGATACAGCATGAAATGTAGTGCTTGAAAGATATAAAATGCTGCAAAATAGAGGTCGGAATTATGTTAATGTCATGATAATATAAAAATATTAAGTCAACAAATGACAGGATTACAACCCAACTGTCTTCAGTCCCTAGGAACCTTTCAGCCAAACTTATGGTAAATAAAACACTGGTCCTACAGAGGAGTCTGATTACAAATTTACACATTTGTATTATTAGAATTGCACAAAGCATTCACCTTTGGAGTCTGGGGTTAAAATCTGATTTAGGATACTGGTGAATATTAGCGTAGTTGTCCCAGCCTAGTAGACACTTCATTGTATAATAAAATCTCCTCTCAGTCCTGAAACCAGTCAGTGTGATTAACATGTACTCTCTAGAAAAGGTAGGGTTAGAGTAGTCAGAGATTAAAGTAATTTGACAGTCCTGTATGAAAAAACATGTTCATTACTCTAATTATATATAGATATACAGATAGATAGATAGAGATATATTTATCAGTTTTGCTGCAAAAGTCAGTATTCAGTGTGCTAGTAATTTGGATGGAGAGGGATGAACAGGTGGAGTGCAGGTGTGCATTCAAAGAAAAGGGCATGACCGAAGTATATTACAAAATCAAACCACGGAATGAAGATCTTAGTTCACAATATTCAGCAATCTCTACTATTCTTTTTTTTTTTCTTTTCAGATATCCAGTACAAGTCAGTATTTGGTGTATTTTTTGTGTTTTCTGGGCAGGTACAAACATTGTGGAGTTTATTGCATTACTGGAATCAGTAGAGAAAAGATCTTTTTCAGTAACTTTTTCAGTTTTACTTCTGTTATTGATCCTATTTTAGTATTCAGTTTATTTTCTATAAATGTGTAAAATAGTGTATATTGCAAGAATTTAATGACAATCTATATCTACTCAAACACTATGGAGATAATAAAGCCTTTGCTTGTCAATATTATCAATTTTTTTCTCTTATTATATTCCCTTTCCTCTTATTAGACTTCTAGGAAGGCATTTTAAATTTCTGAAGACATAAACTACATAGAGCCAAGCCACTGTAAAGGCCTAACACATCAGTAAATGTCACTAAAGTGTCAACTCTTTGCTTCATAACCACAGTTCATTTCTCAACGTTGACAGTGATGCTTATACTGGATAAGGATTGGAATGGGCATATTTCCAGATCTTAATTACATCAGGCATAGGGGTGAGGAACAGTCTTTTTCCTCATGGGGAAGTGAGAGCAGAGCTAAATTTGGCCATCTAGAGCCCTATGCATCCCCGTTTATCTGGAGATAATAGGATTAACTTAAGCTATGGGACTTCCATAGCTAGAACTGCCTTGCTGGCTTCAGCAGGGGTCTAATAAGGATAAATATAATTGGGTAAATGGTGAATAAGAATAAAAAAAGTACACAGTATAAGCAGTACGCTTGTGAATAAATGATGGCAAATTGAATTCCACCCAATCCCTGCAGAGCTAGTTAAGATATAGTGACACGTGGAATTACAGTATGAAATGCATATCTTTCTTGTTTTCTAAACTTTTACCATCATATCTCAAATCTTACATATAAAGTATCTTTTTAAAGACAATGTGTTCAAGGGGAACTACAGAATTTGTTTGGTATTAAGAAGAGGCTTTTAATGCTGTTCATATAAGGTTAAAGAAGCAAAAAATTTAAGTGGCTAGAAATACATACTGCACAAATGGGTTTTGGGTTTCTGACTCATATCTGAATTTACTCTGTTAAACAGTTTAGCATTTATTTTCACTTTTTTTCACCTTTCAAGGAGAATGTAGCCCCAATGGATTAATTAATTAGATCATTCGCTGGCAGATAGTCCTTAATTTATTTAAATACGGTTCTTCTTTCTTTTTTTTTTTTGTTTTATGGTAGTGTTTTTAAAGACAGTTAGGAATTATTTTAAGAAAAAAATCACAGTAGAGAACTAATAAATAAAGATCAAAAGCTTCCTTTGTCTTAATTTTTTGTCAATAAAAATATGCTAGAAGCCTTTGCCTGGTTTAGAAGACGTAGTCATTTAATTATAATTTATTTTCATTTTGTGACCTAAAGTGTGCAATTGTGAATATGAAATAACCTGTATCGGTGGGGTTCCTCTGCTTTGGTGGCAGATGCAGAGCAATCATATCCATGAAATTCGCAAAGGCTGCTCCAGAGATGTGGAACAAGGCTCAAAATCCTGTTAAAGACTAAAATAGTGTAATCTACCTTAATTTCTTCCATTTTGTGGAGAAATTATGCCAGTCTGATGATACCATACCTTGGGAGTGACTTTGTAAATCATTAGGGTGCTGTGGTAGGTAGAGCTAGTTTTAGAAATAGAATGGCTTGTCTCTGTGTTTGCTCTCCTTTCCCTTGTCTCTTGAAGATGGCCTTGATTTTAAACTGTTGGAGTTAGTGGTTAAACTGTCAGATTGCTCTATCCATATACATGTAATTACTTACCTGCCAAAAGGTTTGCACACTGATGCATCCCTTGTAAATCTGAGCCTGTGTTAAAAGTTGCAGCGCCCCATCTGACTATAAAGCAGAGTGCAGCATTAGTATATTTACAAGCAAGGTCACATATTTATGAATAACAGTGCATATAGAATGACAGAAACCTTAAGAAAAGAAATGACAGAAAGACAGCCAATCTAATTAAGTGGGTAATAGCAACATAGATGTTACTATGAGCAATAAACTGAAGGCTTCTGAAGAAATGTAAGCAGTCTGATTGGGAGATCTATGGGTCTAAGCAGGAACCAGTTAGGATAATTAGAAGAACACAAGAAATACTGAATGTTGCAGTGTGGAATATATCAGCAAACAATAAAAGATTCTTCAAATATATTTGCAGAAGACAGAAAATAGAAGAGAAAACTAGCTCACTAGAACTGAGTGTTGGGAATTGGTGATATGAGCAAGTAGAGTTTTGTTTTCCTTTTGTTTTTTGCAGGTTCTTCTCAGAGATTTTAGGGTTATGAGTTCTATAGCATATGTAGGTACCAAAGCAACAAACATGGTTGCATAAAGGCTGAAATTGCAATGTGGGTGAAGAACCAAGTATCAATCCATGTTAGATATTTAGTGGAAATCATCTAATGAAATACATACAGCTGCTTTTATTACAAAGAAATGAAATTGCACAGATTGAAGACTGCAAAAATAAACAAACTTGTTTCTAAATATATATGTATATATGTCTCTGGTCATAGATTTTTTGAGAAATAGAATGTACCTACAACATCATGACATCTTTTAAAGGAATTGGGTACCTACCTGCTAATGGATTCAAATCAAATATGCATCAGGTAGCTTCATTCAGGTCTAGGGCTGCAGTCCTACATGAGTGGTATTTCTGTGTGTACATGTTTGAATTTGAGGGATGTGCCTAGCTCTACTGAAATTTTCAAGCCTTTGGAGACACAGCTGTCACAGCATGTGTCACAGGACGTGACATGTTTGTTATATATTGTACCTGGATTTGCAGGTAACTCCATGTTGAAGAGATTTAAGGAAAGAGTCAAGGAAGAAAATGAATGTCATTTGCATTCACTCAGTTGCTTTTTGATAGAGACTTTTGGAAAAAGGTTATGAGTGATTTACTTAGAAATGTTGGAAAAGTAGTGATGTGGGTAGAAAGGAAGTTATAACAAATTAGTAGAGTTTGTCACCTAGAAAGCCTTTATTTTTTGGGATTAAACCTGACCTGCTTGAAATCTGTAGGAGTTGTGCTACTGACTAAACCGAAATCCTAATCACATGGACAGTTGTTGTGGGTTTTTATTTTTTTTTAATTTACATACGTAAACTAATTTATTTTGTATCTTCTTTAGTCTGGATCTCACTGATTAACATCTAGTATTTTTAGAAAGAATTGCCTTGAAAAACTTAACATGGGAAGTGTTAGGAAATCCCTTATTATTTTTATTCTAGATAGGGCAACAATAATCTCAGGACAGTAATCTAAGTCCCTTACTTGATCAATAATAGTATAGCAACTACCAGAACAAAAAATGCAATAAATACAGTTGAATTCAGTGAGTTTATTGTGTTAGAATTCTTGTAAAACCTGTGCCTGCATTCGTCTGGTCTGAAATTGCCCCAGACTCTTAACAGATCTGTCCCTAAACAACTTAACAAATCATGGTGGCAAGAAATCCTGAATCTTCATTATGAATCCCTGTATAACTGAATCCCATTCACTCTTCAACCAGCTTTTTATTATCTCCTTGGATTAGCTTCAGGCTCAAAATTAGCAAAAAGACATTTCATTGGGATCAGTGGAGTTCTCGAGGTATAAACCTTGTGAAGGACATCTGTGTCCCTGGGGAAATTCTTGTATTTCACTGAGCTATAGTTGTAATATAATTTACCCAATTTAAAGTGATTTAAATTTATGCTAGCATCAGGGACAGCATTCAAAAATGACTCAACAGTTCCATTCATAGTGCTTCATTGGATCTTTTTAGTAATTTTTTCTTCTTTTAAATTTCTGCTGAAGTTATAGAGTAATTGAAAAAAATCAAATCTAAAAGAGAATTTCATCCAACTTCAGAAATGTCACCTCCACTCCAACCTAGACCCCTTCACCAAACGGCGAAGCTCTTGAGCAGCATGCTCAAATTTAAAGTGTATATATGTAATGAAAATTAAAGTTCATTTTTTATTATTTTATCTAATTCTCTGATTTCTTAGAAAGGTTTTTCACAACTCCCTTGGTTCACAGGAAAGACCTTGTCTCCCTGAATAAAGACTGTAACATTCAGTAATAGCATCAGAAACTAAGACAAGACCTGAATATTTCCCTTACCTTAGTAGTACTCAGAAAAAGATGGAACTTGTATTCAGAAGTGTGTGCAAGAATTATACTCAGTTTATATCTGCTATTACTGTCAGTATTATTACAACTGGAGCCCTGACAGTCATGATCATGAATATAGTGCCAGATGCTGCATGAGCATGGACTAGCAAATGGCTCTAAACATTGCCCAAAAAACAGTTGACTCCATTGTATCTTATGTAACATCAATATTACTGCTCTTAGTGCTATGTCAAGGGGCTGAGGAGGCTGCTTAACTTTCTAGTAAAGCCTTACCTGCATTCATTTCTGGAATCAATGTTTATCTAGGTCTCAATATTACATTTTTGGCCGTTGTTCCCACTTTGTCCCAGAATCTCATTGAGCCAACAGATAAATGTACCGGGAAGCTAGTAAACACTCCTATCATCCAAACTATCAACATTATTGTGATTAATTGGGAAATGTGTTTACAGTTTTACCTTAGACCACTAGTGGTATTGGTGCTATTACCTACAGGCTTGAATGTATACACACAAAGGGAATAACCGTCTGAAAGGTTTAATGATACTTGTGAAGCAGTCAACCATTATTTCCCTCTGACATGTTCTACTACCTGAAAGACTCAGGTTAATATAATGATTGAGTGCTTCCACTTTATGCCATATGCAGTAGTGATATTGCTCTGTGTATCACATGTAATATTATCTAGCAGTTATAAAGTGTTTTGAATGTGCACTCTGCTTTATGACCATCAACTAATTAATCGTCACAATGGCTCAGTCAGGTGAACAACAAGATGCTATCACCCAGCTATCACATGGTTATGCTGTCATGGTTCGTTTGTGAATTTATCTATTTACTTTCTAACGCCATATCTAAAAATTCAATTAAAAAATTTGAAAATAATTAAAAAGAAGAGAAACTCAGATTTTTAGAAACACATATGATGTATTTTTATACTGGCAATGAGCTAATATAATTAAGAGAGTACAGTGAACTCCAAAAGGAATAATATGAAGTGGACTTCCCACATTCTACATAGCAGATGACATTTTTGAAGAAACAGAGACTAGTTGCTGCTTGGGAAAAAAAAAAAAAAAGCCTAAGTACAAATGCATCAAAACCAGAGTGAAACTTAATTTTGAAAAATTACGTTTTGTTTGCAAGAAACCATAATAGATTCAGAATCTTAAAACAAATACAAGTGGTTTCCTCTAAATACAACTATTTAAATACTATTTAATGGTACCTGGGATAATAGATCAAACCTGGAAGAAATTTGTCTCTACTGGGAAAGAATTTTCTGAAAAATTTTAACATTCATAGAGGTACCCATATCCATGCAGCTGACAGACAGTGAATCTGCATAAGTGTTTTACTTCAGATCAGGAGTCCAGTTCTGAAGCGATGCTCATCACCCCCACATGCCAGGTTTCACTTCACATCATGCAGCAGTCCTGGAACACTTGAGCTAGATTCCTTTTGAATGAACCTAAAGCACACAAGTTCCTGGAGTATCAACTAATGCACTCCAGCTGCTAATGACTATTATTCAGTCCAGAGGACCAGATTAGATCTTGTGGGAAGTAAAGCCCTCTATAATGCTAACAGCATTAAATACAAGGCCCTCAGCACGATCTGTTTAATTCTACAAACCACTTCTATTGGGGTGTACTATTTGTAAATACATAGACAAAATACTCTGCTAAGAGCTACAATAAATGACTGTAGGTAGCATTCAGCTTTCTGTTTCTTCCATTACAATTTTCAGAGGATGACAAGTTTGAGGATGAAACTCCACTGATGTTTAATAGCATTTAGGTTTTTGACTCTGCCTGCCTTCAACTGACACATTAGGCATACTGGCAGTGATAATACCATTAGTTTTTCAGCTTGATCTTCAGAGATATCTAATTTAGTGTGATTTTGCTTCATTTTACCTATCCTTATAATATTGTCCATTTATTTACAATTGCCATTTAATTGCTATGTAAATTCAGCTTTGATACAGGTTACATTTAGCATCAAGAAAATCTTCATGGAACTTGGTTCGTTCTTTTTTATGGTTGTTTGATCTCTTTAAAATAGAGAGGCAAAATTTAATATATTTTTACTATTGAACACAAATCATCAATACTTCCATAAATTTAATTTTACAGGACTATTATTACAAAACATCAAAGCTAGATTGTATGACATAGCAACTCAAACATATTCTTTAGAGTAGGAAAAGGCTTGCTGATAGAGCATGCTGGCTGATAGTGGAGTTGGTTCTCAATGACTGTGCTCTTCAAACAATTTTACAGGGTGAGAAAGGTAGCAAACAGACAAAAAACAGCCCAGATTCTGAATTGTAACTGTAATAGTGTTTACGCTGCTGCAGTTGGGAAAACACCGTAGTTTTTTTTATTTGTTCCATTGGAGAGTATTTTAGTTTGTATTAATATAATTTTTATATTATATTTCTCTGCAACAACAACACTCACAGTTGAACATGACATGATTTTTCACTTTATGTTTTGGCAGTGGTTGAGTTAAAGTGGTAGTTTACTTTTGATTCTGGCGCACAAGAAAATACTACAATTTCAACCTTAGAAAAGTAACCCCAAGAAGGTGTTGTAAATTGGGTAGGCTTAGAATAGGGGTGGATGATTAGATTCCAGTGTTTCCTGCTGAGTGGTACATGCTTGTTTTGCAGTACGATTTTGAGCCAGAAATTCAAACAGAACGTGCAAATCCTATTCAATCTCTCACCATTGTTGATCTGTTTTTTATTGATTTTTCATCTGTACAAATCCAGTGCTGTCTATATATTTTAGAAACCTTATAGTAGAATGTTGTAGAATAGGATTTTTAATCAGAATTGCATTCAGTTCATCAAGAGTCTTCACTATTTCATAGGAGGATGCAGCATTGTGTTGGTTTTATTGTATTCATACAGTCCCGTTTTCCAAGGAAAAAAGTTTTCTTTCCATAAAACAAAGACAGAGTAATAAGATATTATAGATTTTGTGTCCACCCATTGCTGAAGACAATGACTTACCCTGTGTACATTTATTCCACATACGGTAAACAATATTCCATTAAATGTATAGTTGGGGGTTTTTTTCCAAGTTTTCATAGTTTCTATATTTTATAGTATTAAATAATAATAGGATTTTGGCACTATACTTTTGAAGACATTTATTAAGTATATTTCTAGGCTTGAAATTGATGTTAGGGAAAAAAAATGGTTTGGCTTTTTCTGTCTATTAGTTTTCTCTCTGTTAATTTTTCTCCCAGGTCTGTTGAGTAGCATGCAGTGACATTGTAAGTGGGATGTATTTCCTCACATCAGTGCCTTGTTAATGCTGTTCATTAATCTAGAACCATGAGCTTGTTCAGAGGTGCTTAGATATTCCATATTTTCGTAGAGTTTGAGGGAAGGGTGACAGCTTACTTACAGCATTAGAAACCAGATCTCATTGCATTGTCATGTCATTTTTAATACTGATAAAATAGCAAAAGCTGCATGTGTACTCACAGCCTGCAAATGATACAGCAGTACAATCCAAAATAAGTCATTCCATCAGCTTCTAGTAAACTGAAGCTTAGATTCTTTTAAATAGGACTGTTAGGGAATTAGTTATATCACAAGTTATGTTGAAGTTATAGGAGCTCAGTTTTGTCTTAGTCTGCTAATTTTTATATTCACTTTTTAAGTACTATTTTATATTATTTGGGTATTTTTAGTGCCTCAATGTTCCTGTGATGATCAATATATTGTACAGCCCATACAATGTTTTGAATCGTGGTTCAAGTACTTAACATGTGCTAATATGTCCATCTTCTTGGTCTATGTCAGGGTTTAGGATTAAACTTCATTTCTTTAAGATCCCTGCATACTTTTAAAGAGAATTGGTCATCACAGATTCATCATTTTATTTGTTGTATTGGAATTCAAGGTAATTTTTAATATTTAAAATGTTAGGGACATCATTTTACTCACATTTTATAAAGAAATTTGTGTATCACAGTGTGAGATTCTTTCAATACCTAGTTTTCAATATACAGTTTTGATTTATAGAGTAATCCAGTCTTTTAATTTTGTTTATTGTTGGGAATTCAAATGCAGGTGTCCTGTTCTTTCAAAAAAAAAAAGTAAAAAAAGATTAATTCCATTCATGTCATTAGCTCTTTTACTTCAACCAAGTTGGGAACACTAACAGATAATACTTTTCATTCTGTTTTCTGGCAGACCTAGGCATAACTTTTATTATTTATAACTTATTTATTATTTACTGCAATATAAAACTACCAGTGAGAGCTGCTGTGACTGGACAGACCAGTCACTACTCAAAGCTCCCACAGCCCATAAATGTAATCTTCTCAGGTTTTTAGGTATCGAAGGAGCTACTAAAATTATAGGTCTGAATGTTAATACTCATAAAACTGCACATCAAACAAAATGTGAAACAATAAATATTAAAATCTTCAAGTTTTTAAAAGTGGCATTGCCAACCATAGTGTTGCATATTGGGAAGGCAATACAGAGCTAGATCTTCAAGGAAACTGAATCAACAGAACACTATGGTATTCAGTGGTGCCATACTTATTCATTCTTCCTATAGTCCAAGCTGTTAGTTCATTGACAAAAACTCTGTACTTCCTATAGATAACTACACAATCTAAGATGGTTCTGTGCTTTTTGTATTTTTTGAGGGGAGAATATTAACTGCAATTTAAACAATGCTTCAGTTCTTTTAAAAAAATACAATTTATATTTTATGGAAACTAACCCATATTCAAATGAGTATCCTAGTCAAAGAAGTTATATTTTTTTATTGTGTTATGTATTTCTATAATAAAAGCAATATGAAAATTATGTTCAGTGAGTTTCACAGCGGGGGCTATAATTGTGCTCACTTCGAGACCTGTTCTGCCATTGATACCTGTGCATAGCTCCCCTTAACAGTAATAGGAATAAAGCATGCCTTTTAATGGCAGAATGGATTCTTACTCTCAGTATTACCATATTACCATTCCTACTGTGATAATAGCAATATCATATTGCCATAATAATAGATGCATCACTGGAGCTAAATTAAGATTCTCAGAACCAGAAATATGTGAGGAGAAGTAGGAACAACAGCTTATGGTAGTGACTGAGAGCAGTGTTCCTATAGAGAGCAAGAACAGGTGTAATGTCTTGGGGTAATTGGGCAGAAGATTTGCAAGCCAGTGGTCCTTTCTAGGCATTTCTCGAAGGTGGTGTCCAAGTAGTGTACAGTAAACCCAGCTCTGGTTCACCGTGAAGAGACCTCTGTGCTCGGCTTTCTCTGAAGCGTGGATGTCACTGTAAGGAATGAGGAATCCCAAAGCAGTCAACATGGTATTATGTTTGCCTTTCTTGCAGTTGTTATTGCTAAGATGGAGAGGGACTTTGTCACATTTGACATCCTGAGTCTGGCTCATCTATGTGCAGAATAAGGCGTACCTTTCGCCTTTTCTGTATCTCAGTGGAGTACACACTGGACAGGGATCAGGATGCTGCACTGTGTACAGCTGGAGAGAAGCCCCCTCCTAGCACAGCTCCAGGTGCATGCCCTGACCTGCTCTTCCAGAATTCCAGGCAGTGCTATGGAGATTTTTAGAGCTCCAAGTGTACATCTCCCTTTGGGAAATATCACTAGCGAGTGAGGGTCTTGAAATCATTCCAGTTTATTTATCTTCAGAAACACAGTGATGAAGAAAAAAGTTTGAAATAACAAAGCAGCTTTTATGCACTTAATCTACCCTGATGCTTAACATTTTCATCCAAGTTTAGACAGTCCTACTGATCTTACATATATATATATATATATATTTATGTATATATATAGTGATGGGACTCAGTCTGTTTTCCTGTGAGATGTATGTCCCTTGAGCTCAAGAACACAGATTTTTTATCTACCAGGTTGGTTCTTTGTTTCTGTTTTCCTTACCTGAAGCCCTCTTCCACTGTGTAAAGGCATTGTTTGCCATCCTGTGTACTTGCGGAGAGCTTCTGCAGGGTTTAACCCTTTGAACTGCATAGAAGCTCACATAATAACAGTCAGATACAAAGAAGTATATATAATACACATTAAAATATTCCTTGGAGCTAAAATGTTCTTTGTATACTTGCTGCATCGTATTCATAAAATCCTCAGAGTACCTGTGATCTATTTCTCATTTTACCATGCAAAAGTTGCCACACAATCAAATCTGAGAGTTATGTGTCTATGACTGCCACAGGTAAAAAAACATTCCTAATAAAGTCTATACTAGTGTCAGACATATAAAAATCCTTAAGTCTTAGAATATACCTGTTTAGAATAGGATTTCTTGGTCCCTCCTTTCTTTAGACTGTTAGCAAGCTCTTATTTACCCTAACTTGATGGAACTTGTTTTGGAAAGATATTTGAATGCTGCATACAGTCTGAAAGCATATTTAAAGCTGTTGTTTTCAATTTTTCTTTTAATTCCTTGATACCACTGCTAATGTAAAGGACATGGATTGAAGAGAGGATCTTTTTTTCCTAGGCAATGTGTTATTGATGAGCTGGCATTTGCCCTGTGGCTCTCCCCCAGGATTGCTTACATCTATTACTCACACACATCGATTGGTTAATTTGATAATTCTATCACCAATCAGCTTGTGTCTGACCTTTTGCCATGGCAATGATGGCAGAGTCTTCATTTTTACATCGCAGACCTGCTAGATTGACCTTTCTGAGGAGAATGTCAAGACATCCCTTGATCTTAACCTGTCACTAAATTTGTTAGAATTACACTGTCCCTTAACCTTGATCTGTTGTATTTGTAACATTCAGGATATGCAGTTTGTGTGGAAATATTCTTAAATAACTTATGCCATTCAAATAATAACACTTTCATAATTAAAGATTAGCTTTCTGTTAAAAAGTGTACGTTTAGAAAGTTTTTACATCTGTTTTCCCTTTATAGGTCTGTGTAGTTCTCCCTGCACTGTAGGCTAGTCCCTAAGAAGTGCTTTCCCTTTACTGACCACAGAAATTAGAGGAATTTTTTTGTCCCCATCTTTTTGAGTTTGGTGAACTAAACATTATTTGTTCAACTACCCTGTTAAGTAAGGGCTGTGCTGTAGGTGATTTATAGGACCCCAAATAAAATTTTGCAACCAAATTGAAGACAAACATTGATTGCTTTTGCCATCTCCTGATAAAGTTCTTTCCATCTCAAGTGTGCCCAAAAATACCTGGAGCTAATGCAAATTTTCAGTGTTTCTACAGACCAAGCAAATTACACTAACTTTTTATACCTTTAATACCAACAGTCTCAATGCTGTGAAAAGTAGAACACCATGCTATTCTGTCAGCATACTGGGTGTATCCCGAAAGAAGAAAACATAGTCATGTTTACTATGTGTCTTTTGACAAATCTACGTGTTACGCAGCCCAGCTTTCAAGAGGACTTTTGGTAATGACAGTATTCTGCTTGCATTAATGTGCAACTCTGTCACTATGTGAAACCTCATATTTGTAGTACATTAACTTTATCACAAAGCACAGAGGATAAAATTTGCAGTTTCCTTTTGTTAAGATATTTGCAACACCTCCCTGCATTTGAACATCAGATCCTTTGCCTTCCTCCAAAATTGCCCTGTTCTCTCCTTAGCAGACAATTCAAGGACACCACTTGGGGACTCTGGATGGGCTAATTTAGTGTTCAGCTCAGCTGAAGGCAGAACACAAAGAAATCTGGCTTGGTTTTCCTTCCTATATTTTCTGAAAATATATGTATGTATGTAATTCAATTATCTATAAGGGAACTTAGGCCATTCTATGGTTAAAGGTTTACCTTTATGTAAAAAACAGTTGATAAAGGGTATGTAATTCCTATTTTTCATGAGTGTGAATAACACTAAGGACATAGAATTCCAAAGAAATTTTGTAAAATTTGTAATATGTTGAAAAGATGACGACTTTCATCCTAAACTTAAACCTGAAGCAAATTTGAATGGACAAGTTAGAGGGGCTGTTTTGTTGCTAATAAAATAAATCTTCCATTTGAAATTGAAATTATCTCATCATATAGTTTTTGACTGAGATTGCAATCTTGTGTTGTATTTATTTCAAGAAATGAGTCTCAAATGACTCTAAGAAGTGAAAGCAATGATTTTGCCTGAGCAGTAGCTGTTGCATCATTATGTTTAGCCAGATACTAGCTATGTAGTATACAAGTTATCAACATTCAAACTACACTACGATCCAGTATTTAGTAGTCACTGGGTCCCACATCAAATAGATTGTTTTGGTCCAGTTAGTGCATGGTAATCATGCTGCATAAAATCAAGTGTAGAGTTTATAAACCAGAAGTTTTATGATATATTGGTCTGAAATCTTTACAATGTAGAATTCCAACTATTAAGAGAGGTAAAGCAAACTACAGCAGTTTCATTTTCAGGCACTGTATATTGATATATTTTGCATGTTGTCCTTTCAGTAGGCCAAAAAGATGACATGAGGATCATGCATAACCTGACTATGGGTGTTGTGGTTGGGGGCGAGGAGGGGAGGAATGTGCTTTAAATTAGTCAATGTAATTATTACAGAAGTGCAAGCAGTTCTATTTATTTATAAATTCTATTGTTTTTTTCTGGGAGGTGTGATATTCACATGACATATGCCACACATCTGTTAGTATTATCTTGTACGTACCTTTGTGTTTGCAGTGTAGTTTTTGAGGTAATTTGAATTTTGTAGCTGATATAATTGATATATATATGTATATATCATTCCTTACTGTCAAGCAAATTCAACCAGATACCAGTCCTAAGCCAGCATCTTCACACAGCCTTGCACATGAAACTCACTTCTGAGCCCCGGAACTCCTAATACAGCACTTTTTTCACTCTAGGAAAAAGCTGGAATCTTTTACAATTTAGTGCAAAGTGGCTTTTAAGTGAGAACAGTTTTTGCTAAAAGTGAAGATGAGACCATTAAACTTATTTCACTTGTAATCTAAACCAAATTCCACTCTAAGCCTCCAGAAGTGAAAGGTTACTGCATTAGCCACCTATACCCTTTGTGTTCACTTAAAATTAAACTAAAACTAAATCTTAATTTCATATGGACCAGAACATGCCCCTTGCTAATTAGTAACAACATAGAAAGATTGAACCAAGAGTAAGAAAATTTGTATTTAAAAATTGAAAGATTAAGAAGTTATCTCTCTCTTTGATTTATAGTAATGGAAACAATCTTTATTGGCTTCAGAGTCTAATCTTGGCTGAGGTTGTGAAAAAGAGTGGTTAAAAATATTATTTTAAAAGCACACAATGAGAGAGAGTACAGACAGTAACATCTTTGAAATTTCAAAATATAAGATTGTACATAGCTAGATAAGAAAAAAAAGAGTGTAGATGGAGGAAGAAAGAGTCACTGGCACACTGAATGCAAACTGTAGTTGAGGTGATAGTGGAAAACTACTGCCCTGCTGGTTGAAAAATGGCATTTAATGCTCAAAGCCACAGGCTGAAACCATTATTCACAACTGGTGCTCACTTTTTGATCCCAGAGAGTAATAGATTTCTCTATAAACTGATGACTGTAGTTCATATAATTCTTATTTTCTACCCATTAGAAAACTGACGGAGAAAAAAATTTCTTTCTTCTCAACTCCCATAAACCTCTGTGCTACCCTTTCATTAGATCAAGTTCCTGACTACTTCCCTTCTGCCTTGGTTCCCTCCATCCCTCCTGCCCCCAGCACAGTAGTCAGAGATTTCATTGTTTCCTCATCTTCTCTCTGAAGCAGGATTTCATTAATCATGGTGGTACTAGTCTGCTCTTGTAATCAAGTCTAAGATCCATCAAGTATTGTGGCTGCAACAGCTCCTTTCAAGCTCCACAGCAGCTCAGGTTTCTGAGCCTTTTCTGAGGTTCAGTTCTCTTGTAGCAATGGCTCAGGGGCCAAAAATATCTTCAGCTCCTTCTTAAAAGGGGATTTGCAATTCCCATTGAAACATGGTCACAGCAGCCATTGTATGAGAAATCACTCAGGCTCCAGAGTGCCATGATGTCTTATTGATCCATGAGCACGACCGAAAAAAGGATGTAAGGAAGGAGGGAAAGAGGAGAAATTGTCAGTGACATATGTGCATATGAAAAGAGCAAGGGAGGAAGGTGGAAACATGAGGATTTGCAGCAGTCACAATCTTAACTGTGCTGGCATTCAGAAGAGCAAATAAAATGCTGGTGACTACAACAAACCCTGTATATGGGCACACACATTGCAGAATGTTTTGACAGATCTGAGGTTGCTTGTTGGACCATCATTTTAAAGGTTGCTTAAAAAGCTGGTGGCCTTGTAGAACCAGCTCAAAATTGCATAAAATGAACAAACTCTTGAATTATTATTCTTTTTCTTTACTGATTATTTTTCTTCCCTTTCAAACTGCAAGGACGTTTCCTTAGAAAATATTGAAGAAAAGCCTACTGATAACTCAGAAGGTAAAATAACATATGAGTTATTAAAAGGTCTTTTCACAGAAGTGGGATTAATTTCCATATCCCTTAGGAATCCCTGCACATGCTGTTATCACAGAAATGGCATTTTGGTGGGTGGGTTAGAAATTAGTTAATAAAATTAAATTTAAAAATGATTGGGCTGTGGTTCAGGAGAGCTAGCCAACACACTTTAAAAGAATAAAGTCCCCAAGAAAGTAAAAGCCAAATCTTCAGTCTGTTTTTCATCTGAAGATATTATTTAATCCATTTTTGTACTGAACATCTATAGCTGAACATGCATCAAAATAAATTCTGATTCATTCTTGACCTCAAGTAATGGTGTGCATCTGAATTGTTCCCATTTAAATAACCAAGGAAGAAGCACAGAAGAAAATTACATTTTCTGCAGTAAATATCTTACTGCAGTGAGGTTTTCATTCATTGTTAATTATAGAAGAGGAGTGTGAAGAGCTACTATGATTCTAACTGTATTCTGTCAATGACAGTATAGGACTTTGTTTAAATCCTTTTGTGTGTATGTCTTTTGTGTAATTTTGGGACCATTTATTTGTAACTATATATGTATTTTACAGTACCTGGAATATGCTGTGGTATTATTTTTTTACTTGTGTATTACTTTTTATTTCTGTAGCTTATGATTAATTCCCCTAAAAGCAAGAATTACCACTATCTCCTTGAAAGGGAGATAACTCATACATCTTTCTGGAGCATTGGAGACTTTTAAGGACTCCATTAGGGGCTATGTTATTTCTTGCTACACCACTCTACTGTAATAACAAAACAGTTCACTCAAAATTGTAGGACTATGGTGCACAAGATGATATTTTCAAACGTCATGTCAGCTGGGATGTGAGAGAGCATCAAGCCATTTCTTCTCTATGATTTGTTTTCCCCCAGTGGCCTTAGTAAATAAATACTTGTGCGACAGCAAACAGAACAAGATGTTGAGATTGCTATCTTTCATGAGGATTAAAATACAGTGGGTTGAAGAGAAGGCAAATAAAGTTTGAGGAATTAATGTCTGTTCTTTTGCAGCTGATGAGGCACACAAACCTCCTTAACATTTTTGATCCTTTGATGGTATAAAGTATCTGTGGTATAAAGTATTTTCTCCTGTCATTGCACTGCAGTTCTATTTCTTGTCAAGAGAAACCAGACACTTCTGTCCTTTTTTATTGCATTCCAGATGGTAACAGAGTCTTTTAAGCTTTCTTCTTCATCTGAGTTTCTATTTCAGTTCATAGCATACCAGACTATTATTCCTGTGCTGGTGGTGTGCTTGAACTATATTAAATGTTGTTTCTTTGTGATTTTACAAGAAAAATCACAGTCGTCCAGTTGAATTTTGCAAACTCCTTCCCTGTCAATGACCTTCTATGTACGACAAACACTAGCAGTGCTCTTCTTTTTAACATTCTGCTTGTCACACACCTTGTTTTGTTTTATTATACTGATAAAACCTTTTCCTCCTGAACACAAACTCAGACATTAGAATCAGAAAATAAGAATATATGAATCTGACAATGCTACAGTATCTAGTTAAGTTGTATCACATTTATTTGTAATATGGGAACAATATAAACACCTGCAGACTTTTCCCTGTCTGAGTTGAATATGATATTTTCATATGGATGACACAGAAATATTACTAAAGACTGTGATGGTTATCATGGGAACATCTCTCTTACCACTACCTATGTTGGATCTTTGTATGAACAAACCAGCAGCAAGCAGAGATTGTAATTTTGGAGTTGTTTCAAATTAGGACTTCCAGGAAGGAAGGACAAGTAAACAAGGACTTCCCCTTGTTACCTCTGACATACTCTAGCAGTCCCTAGATAGCACCCAACTGCTATTAAAACTAAGAACTCCCCCGTGTACTGTGTTTTTTCACCAAAGTTTCCTACCAATTTCCTTAGCTGGCTTCTATCTTTCTCCAACTCCATTCATCTATGAACAGCCTTCAGATATCTCTATTTTCATGATTAGGGTCATCATCTTTTCAATATTCATTTGATCAATTTCCCCTAAAGAGAAACCACAAATTAGGCAGACCCACAAAATTGTATCCTAGTTGTGTCCTAACTCTATCCTAATCCTTCCATTGAGTCAGAGAGTTTATGGTCATGTACAAATTGCTTGCAAATATATACATTATTTAATATTCAGGTTTATCATCTAATATTATATTGAACTTCTCAGTGAAAATGTAGATATTCCTTACATTCCAGTCACAGTATCTGTGAGCCTCCCTACTGTGGGCCCAGATGTCTTTGCCTTTTCTCCCTGTAGTGTGGCTCTACCATTTTCTGTGAAGGAGATGAAGCAACTGGAAGATCAGCCTGGCAGCTCGGAGAGTTTAGATCAGCCTAAGGACAGACAACACTCAGATCTGTAGTTCCCGCTAACAAGAGTGAAACCACGATGCCTCCTGATATATGACCAGCATCACACTTCAGTCTCAGCAGACTCATTCTTTATGGTTCTAGTGTAGCATTGCTCTGTCAATTCACCTGCCTTTTCTCAGATTTCCTGTAAAACTTTCCTTCTGAATGCGAGGACTACATGTCAAAAAAATGAGTCAAAAGGAGCAAAGTTAAGAAAAATAAGTGAATCTAAAAGGTCAAAACCAGTAACATTGGGAGGCAGGGGCAGCTTTACAAAATATCTTCAGATTGCATTGGAAGCAACCATTGTTTATTAAATATTAGAAAGAATATTTAACTAGACTAAGTATCCTGCACATTTTCCCATATACCTTTCTTCTTTCAGGAGTAAGTAAAATGAATGTTTCTTCCCATAGGGCAGAAAAATGAGGCTGAACTGATTTTCTATCTCAGCACTTTGTTTACCAGGGAAAATTTTACTGAAGTTTCCATTAAGCCTTCTGGCCTCTAATGCAAACAGTATTGTTATTGGTATTGCTGTAAAACAGAGATTTTTATGCTCAGCTTTGCCATCTGTTTTAAACTGCATGGCAACACCAGGCAAGAAAATCCTGCCAAATTATGTTAACATTTGTAACAAGCTTGCTTCATTAAATAACCTAGTTGGCTTTACTTGCTAAATAAAATAAGTTCTGGTTTTATGGTCATGAGATGTTAGATGACTCCTGATATTCTGGTTGTAAGAAAGTACTAAAAGGCTGGGCCTGAACTTCTTTGCTTGATAGTTAAGGGTGAAATAGTGACCAAGCACCCACATCCTCATGACGAGAGGGGAAGAGAGAGAGAGAGAGATGGACAAGAGATAGAATGGAACTGATAGACTGGGAAATGTTTCATTTCAGAGTACAATGAATCAAAAAGTTGTAAATTCCAGAACTGACACACAGACTTTCTTGTTTTCCCGAAAAATGCAAATAAATTTGGAGTAGACTTACTGTTCCAAAAAGGTCAGGAAGAGCAAGCCTATTGAATAAGAATATTGTTGGTCATCTAATTCTGTTGCTTTCAGATGAGCTCACTGAATTATGATAGAGAAGAAGCATATCAGTATTTTAGGAGAAAAATGAAAGGCACCAACCTACCTGCAGTATAACTTTCAGAGCACTCCTGGAGCCCCAAGATAAAATATGAAGGTATACAGAAGTCTAGAAAAATTAAAGAATAGCCTAAGTTTTCCTCAGAAGAGGGTCTGTTTATTGATTTGGTTACTGTTGTGTTCAAAAGTTGAAATTAAATAAGCTTCCTATTCTAGGTATGAAATCCTAATGAAGTCAGCAACAAAACTGTTGCTAAGGACACTGAGTCATGATTTCAATTCAGATGTTTACCTGAACTTTCAAAGATACGCATCTCAACCCATCTTATCCGTTCACCTGCTCCCAGCATGTCTGTTGGTCTTTTTTCTTATCCTAACAGGCCAGAGCTAGAACACCCTGGACTTGGGACTAACCTCACAATGAATTTTCTTTTGTTTAGTAGGTGAGTAGATACCTCTTCCTATTAGTAGTCAGGGTTGAGAAGGTAGAGCTTGTGTTTCTGCAAGCTTCAGTTCTTATGGATTTGGATATTTTTTAGTTCCTTGCCTTTTTTTTTTTTAATTGAATAAATATATCCATATCCTTTCAAAACTTGAGGCTTTTTTTTGAAAATGCTCTGCATACTTTTAAACTCCATATACTCCATATTTGAAGCTGACCTGTAAGTGTTGTGAGTGTTGTGATTGTCTCTTCATGATGAGCATGGGATTAGGCCACAAAGGCTTCATTGAACATGAAGGACCTCCTGGTCTGTTGATTAGAGCACCCAAGTGTGTAGGAAGTGGAGTAGAATCAAACTGTTGACTCTCTCAGCTTTGCCAAAGTACTTTTTTTGAGTTGACTGCAGAGATTTTTATGACACTTCTGGCTATAGAAGAACTAAGGATATTCAAACAGATATGATGAATAAAGTAGTTAGTTTCCTGGCATAGTAGTAGACACATAGATAAAAGTATTTATTTGTAATTATTGATAGAGACAGAGATATAACTCTTGTCTTTTCAGGTCTTTGTGCAAAAATGAGAGAAATACTCTTTTGACTTCATAATATTTCATGTTCTGAATATAGTGAATTCAGGCCTTCAAATTCAGTGTGCTGCTTTCCAGATAATTTAATCATTGGTTATTTCAGCCCACTGCTTTACTCAAGGAAAGCCCCATGAACCAAATCATTTGTGTTGTAAATAACATAATATGCGCTCATCAGTTTGATCGCTTTTGCTTCTTTCAACAGGTTTGATTGGATTCAGTCTCTGACCATTTTAAAACTGCCATATAATCAATAGGGAAGCTGAAACACTGAATGAGATTGATGAGAAAAAATCCTTGGTAATAAAATATTGGTAATGTTCTCTTTTAGGCACTTTGTATGCAGCTGTGCTCTCTGAAAAGTGCTCTATGAACCCTATGATATGTCTCCTGTTGGCCATACAGGAAACTTGTTAGTAGACGCATTCTTCAGCAGTTGCCAACCTTGTGTAATTTACCTGTCCTAATGAATAGGAACTGAGCATTTTAGATGATGCTCTACATGCCAGTCATTTCTTCTGCTCAGTAGAGGTTGCCCCAGTGTGTGTGAAAATGCTATCTTTTCAATCATGTTTATAGAAAGAAGGTAATCTGGATAGTTTACATTATAAAATGTCAAATAGAGTTCTTTCTGCAATGACCTGCATGCTACCCCTCCTGTTATCATTGGAGAGTTACAGAATATACAGAATATAGTTGGAAGGGACCCATAAGGATCATCAAGTCCAGCTCCTGTCCCTACACAAGACAACCCCAAGAATTACACCATGTGCCTGATAGTGTTGCCCAAATGCTTCATACAATCCCAGAATATGCCGAATTCGAACAGACCTGTAAGGATCAACCCTGAGCCCTGCAGTCAGGCTTAGTGCTGTGACCACTTTCCTGGGGAGCCTGTTGCAGTGCCTGACCACCCTCTGGGTGAAGAACCTTCCCTAATATCCAACCTAAACCTCTTCTGACATAGTGTCATGCCATTCCCTCAGATCCTATCACTAGTCACTAGATAGATCAGTGGCCTGCCCCTTTGCTTCCCCTCATGAGGAATCATATGCTTTTTCAGTTATATGCTGAGAAGACTCTATTATAAATAACTTTTAAAAAATTTGTAATAAACTTTCATGCAAGCTAGATGAGCTCTGTTCAACAGAAAGAACTGTGATAGTACAAGTACTTTGGATAGAGTTGATGCTTTCAGCTTCTGATTTATAATACATGGATGAGTGCACTGTAAATGGACTACTAACTCTCTGTACCTTCTGTTTTAGTTGACTGAACTGGCTGAGCCCTTTAGATGGACATCAGCAAATTCTCAGCATTATTTTGTCAAAATACAAATTGATGACCATGACATTGGCCTTGCTTTTTTCCTTGATGATTACATTGCATTCAGTGAATCTGCACTGTGCTTAGACAAGTGGTTTTCTATGTTGTTTTATTTACAAAAATCTAAATTTAGGATGGAATTTTCTACATGTAATATAATATTATTTAACCTTGCCCAGAGGGTGCTGAGATCACATGGCAAAGAAAAAGTTGGCAGCAGTTCTTGCCTTTGCTAGTCTGACTGAGATCTGAAAAGCAGGAGACGAGTGGAAACTGGAAGGTAGTTCATGGAAATCCTTAAAATATTAAAGTGGCTTAAATACAGTCAGCTACTATTAAGTTGCCCTAATAAGCTCCTTCTAAAGTGACACTGAATTTTACTATGGTGTGTTCTACCAGCTGTCAACATAAGGAAGGCATAGTTTGGATCTTCAGGTGCTCTTATGTGAAAATATATTTTTCTTTACTGATAGAACAAATTGTGTTTTTAAGAAGGAAAGAAAAAGGTCCAAGAAAAAAGTGGATGTCTAGAATTGATTGAATGTATGCTTCAGGGAACACTTTGGATAAATTGTTTAAGAATGGTTAATTCTAATAAACTGACTTCAAATCTGACTAGGTCATAAGTGAAATGAGTTTGGTGGTCTTAGCTAATCCCTTTGGATATTTATGTGCATTACAGTCTCCATGTACAGTTTGATACAAGTCATAATTTCTGCTTGACTCCAGTCAGTAGAATTAGGAGTGAAATTACAGGTTGTTTCATCTCACAGCTGAGGTGAAGAGACAAGCTGATTGTGAGAATGTTCACACAATGCCTTCCTCCCTGTATTGTTTCTGTATCAAGACATTGTTACAAAATAATAATTTTCAAGCATCCTAAATTCCTGTTCATATAAAATAGATATTTTTTCCAAGATAATTTAAGTGGCTTTAATTCTGAAGAAGCCATTGTGCAAGATAAATCTGCTCAGGGAGTTGGGTGCTATGAGCACTACACTCTCTGAAGTCTCATTTTAGTTTGTTTTTAGCAAAGCTGTTTTCTTTGGCTAGCTATACCAGCATTTTCTCTTGTCTATGGTAGATTTCTCCATGCTTCCCTAATAGCATACTGATCACATTGTCCCAGGGAAGCTGAGAACTGAAATGTCATGTAAACACGAACACATTTTTTCGTAATTTGCATCCGTAATCATACATGGAAGTTTGACTTGCTTTGAAATTCTAGTGATGTAGGTAAATCAAAAGCTAAGACCTATAGAGGTGTGTAGGGTGGACAAAAATCAACAGGCATTCTACCATTGGAACATGAGCTGCTGTTGCCACAGGGCAGTAGTGCAGTGTTATGCACCTCACACAACCCCAGCCCTGACCACATAACCCAAAACAGGCTGCGGTGGCAGGGAGGTGGCTGGTGATGAAAGGCCAGTCTGTTGCGTGTTGCTTCTCCATCACTCTGGTTGGGCTGGCAAAGAGGTAGACATCATGGCACTTGGCAGCCTCCTGTGCTTCTGTGCTGGCATCTCACCTGCTACACGTTCCAACATAGTATACATAGCAGGTGCATGTGACAATGTATCTCTACACTCTGAAGGTCTAGTGAAAACGATTTCTAAGAGAAAGCGTAAATGCGTTATGGAGACCAGAAGATATTTTCCTGCTTTGTCAGTATTTTATTTTCTTGAATCTAAAGAAGATGTTAAAGTTTTATTTTTCATTTTCTTTGTTCTGTATGTTTCTGTTGAGATTGGAAAGCCATGAATTTTTCTCTGATTTGCCTGTGGAAAAATATGAAAGGAAAAATTTATTTCATGATATATTGTGAAAGTTTTGTTGGCTGTTATGACATTTATGAAGCAGAAAAGAAAGAAAAGCAACAAAGAGAATGTTTTTCAGCCCTTGCATTTATTAAAATTGTTAACTGCATAATTCTCTTATGTTACAAAATCAGGAATACACAAAATTAAAAAACCACAACCAAACAAAACAACAAAAACTCCGATTCACTCAATAAATTTCTATTTGTTTTCTTGTCCCCAACTTCTCCATCCAAAATATTGCAATGATAATTGTGTAGAGTAAGTAAATTGCAGGTCTTAATGCAAGCAATAAATAGGGGAAAAAAATAGTTGCCATACAGGATGTTTGCTGTGGAGTCTGTGTGTTAATCAATAGGCAAATTCTGAATGTAGGAAGATAATTATTCATCCTTGAAAATATGTATAATGTTAATTGGATGCTAATGTAGTAAAATTTCCCATAATTCATTTAAGCCCCGGTGGTAGTAGTTGTTTGGGGAAGGTTTTTGCTGTTTGATTCTGGTTTTGTTATGTTGAGATGACTGGTTTTGATACTCTGGATGTCCAGGTTTAGTTATTGCTGGTTTAGGATGCTTGTGGATTTTCAGACTTACATTTTGTTACAGGTGTTCAGTCTTACTTATTCAGTGCCATTATTTATTTCTTTCTGGTGAGTTCAGATAGTGGTTTTCAAGGTGTTTTTCCATTCTTGAGAAATCTGGGGAGCATTTAACCTACATTAGACCTAAGGGGTCTGAGAGTTCTTCAACAAAGAATTTCCCGATACTTTCCTTCATTATGTGTCAAGGGCAATACAGACAAAAGACTGATGTCTCCTTTAACAGCTTGATAAGTATCTCAGGATATTCTGCAAGATTCACTACAGTTTCTACAGTGTACTGTATTCCCATTCAGCATAATATGGCTCAATATATGTACTGTATGTGACAATGGTGAAGACTTATCTTTGCCCTGAGGGCTAAGTGCTGTAACACTTCTCAAGTGATAGGCTTGATAGAAGTGATGATTCAGAGGCAATGATCTGCTGAAGAGTCACATTAAATATATGTGAGAATTAAAAATATAGGTCTGTGTTTATCTTGATATTTATTTTGAAAGTTTCAAAGCTCTATTTATCTAAAGCATCTACATCCCTTGTAAGGTGAACTAAATCATTCTTGTATTGACCATTTTTTTCATGTTGTTCTATTGAAGCATCTTCCCAACTGAGTTCCTTATTGAATTGCATTTCTATGAGGGTATTGTAGGTTAGCAGCACATTTTTATGATATACAAAAGAAGTGCTTTCTGAATTTCCAATGCCTTGCATATTGTTCCCTATAGAAGCAGCATCTCTGAAATATGGAATAAATCAAACCAGATGGCTCTTTACTCGCTGCTTATTTTTTTTTAAGTTTCCATTTCCTAAAATAGCCTGTCCTGCCTAACTTTCTTAGCAGATTAATTTATAGTAAACACATCCTTTGCAGAAACCTTAGATATTATCAGTTATGTTGTCTCATAGACAGAAACAAAAATATATAATTTAGTGATAAACCTATACAAATATGCAAACAGTGCTATCTACACCCTCATAAACCCTATGCCCATAATAGGACACCCAATGACACATAATCCTGTCCTAAACCTCTAAAAAGATAGCCTTCAGTAGTATCTAAAGGAGATTTTCAACAGAAACTATTGTGGTGTGCTATTAGCTGTTGTTCAACTATGTCAAATATTTTAAAGATCAGTTAACCCTAGAATCAGTTTTCAGTTGTTTATTAGTTTACCTTGCAGAGTCTCTTACTTGAAATAGTGCAGGTGAAGTTCATAGTCTGTTTTGCTGCAGCCAAATAGGAGCATCACCATTAACAAGAAGTTCTTTCTGAATGACTGTAGCCCAGTGTGAAAATAGTTACTTAGAACAGATACCAACTGGGATACAAAGCTGTTTGCTGTTTAGGCAAGTATAATAAGGGCTGAAGGCGTGGGCATCTTCTTTTGTAGTACATCTTCACATATTGCGTTTTTAATCAAGAAATATGATATGATGGGTACCCATCAACACAAAATGGTAACTCTGGTGTGAGTTGTCCAAGATTCCCCACACTAGTTTAATTACAATGTCATAAAAGCATAATAAGTCCCATTTTGGTGCTCACAAATGAGGTGGGGATCAGGCCATTTAAATTCATTCTACTTATGACCTACTGTGCAGGAGGATTTGCAGGTGTGTTTCTTGTGGTGGAGTATCAGTTTCCTTAGCATGCTGTTAGATCTAGTATTTAAGAATTATTTTTACTTCTCACTTTAGAATTTAGGAAGCATACTTTGCTATTTGACAGTGAGACAGCCTTGAAACTGTAGAAATAAAAGAGCTAAACACAAATGAGTTGGGAGAATGCAGAACTATGGACCAAAGGATATCAGATGAGATCAGGAAAGATAAATACATAAGTGTGAATTCTTGTTGTTGTTTAATAAGGTTTTTTGTGGGTTTGTATACATGCATATGTACTCACATTCAAATAAAAAGCCCTGCACAGATCATAGCACTAATGTGCCCTCTGTCTCCCTCCCCTAAGGCTAGGCCTACAAGATGTAGAATTTATTTCTTCACTCATGACCTTTCATAACTATCAGGTATAAATGATTTTCTTTCACTTATGTCCAGGCTACATTTGAAAGTCCTGTAGGTCTTCAGCAAGAATTGTCTGTGGATAAACCTGTGCTACCTCTAAGACACTTATACACATTAAAAAAAATAATAATAATAGCTGTAAAATCTTTTCTTATGTGAGAATCTTTTCTTCATTTCAATCAACCTTTAGTTTGCACAGCCTTTGCTGCATTTTTACAAATGAAAAGCATGCATTTTTTTCAAGGATTTTTAATTACTTCTAAGTAAGAACCTGCTAGTGGTTCTTCGCAGTGTTATTACAAGAGTCCTTATAGTCTTGTCAGAACATACACTCACTTTTCCCAAGCTGCAACTGTAAAATAATGAAGGAAACCATTGGTGAATTAAATAGCTTGTTAGTCATGGAGGATTGTTGGACTGAATCCTCTAGAGGTTTAAAGTACAGGGTAGTGGCAATGAGATCAAGAAAAATCAAGTCACTGGATACAGGATATATATTAAAGCATTCTACAAATGTAGTACACAAAACCACTTCATTTTAGCGCCTTTGTAATTTAGTAACTTTCATGCCTGGTCAGAATTTAGTTTAAATGAATGAAGCAAATTATTCTGGACAGCTAGTTATAATGGATACTATAATATCACACCAAAAGCAAATAAGACACTGAGATAGTCTGATAATCCTGTGGTACTCCATACAGTTTCTTGTTAAGAACTATATCCTACACATTCCAGCAATAAAACAAAGATAACATAATGAGCATTTGAATTTTGTCTCTAAATCATACTTTCAGTGTTCTTGAATCCAAGGGATTAAAGCCCAGGGTAAGCTGTTAGTTCAAGTAGTGCAAAAATCACCCTAATTTGGATTTGCATCAGAGTTTTAAAGTAACTTTACTGGGTGTCCATTTTACCCTTAGTGAGTCTGTCCACACCTCTTGCACTTTTGAATTCTTTTGCTTTCTCATGATACTGCAGTTTGAAGACAAAATCTCACTGAAGTGCTTCCACTCACAGGGAATTTCCTCTCCTACCTGGCTCAGCTTTCCCTAGTAGAACTCGTTTTTCAGAGTTCTCATTCTCATTCTCATTCTCATTCCTTCACTGTGAGGTTTTCTTAATACACACTTTGGGATTATTATGCAGTAAGGAAATTGCATTAAAATAATTATGTGTATTCAGAATTTTCATCATATGATTGTTTGTAGCTGACAAAATTTTTCTTCTTTGCTAGTATTAATGTCTACCCAAATATGTTAGAAAATAATCATGTTGTGTATACTGTGTAAAGCACTTTGAAAGGATTCAAAAAGTGCTTAAGGACTAACATACTCAGAACAGAGTCTTCCTTATCAGAAAGATGTGAGGCATTTCTGTATTAACCATCTTTTAACTTATAAGAATGAAAATCAAAATGTGGAAAAATGAAACACCATCTTTTAATATAATCGAAGACAGGTTTATGACTCTGTAAGTGGGATAATTGTGACAGGTACAATTGCCACGCAGTCAGTCTACACTCAGTAACTTGACTGATTGGGAGACCAAAATATTCTGGTATTCCAATAGAGGGCAGTAGGGAATCTCTAAGATTGTCCTCAATGGTTTCAGAGACACCTGATAGTAGCTGAACTGAAAGATACCCTAACTCAGGAAACTGCTAGGTTTTATGAAAATTTTCGGTTTTATCTGTCACTGAATCCAAAGAACTTATAATTGAATCAACAGTGATGACACCTCAGAATGCAAGTGAAGTAGCTGGAGTATATCTGTCTTTTAAAGTCAGGTCTTCTAGCCCTAGCAAATTCAAGATCCATGTACAAAAGAGTTATTCCAGTGGTGCAGGTTCTGCATAAGACTGCCCATATATTGCAATATCAAGGTGGTGTGTGAGGAATTTAAGCTGAGCCTTGCATGATCCGACTCACCTCTACTTTGCTGAACCTTTCTACGAGAGCTGAAGTTGATAACATGGGGAAGTGATGAGTCCTGGGTCCTTTTTCGTCTTGTAAGAGTCAAAATGCGGCCTTTCTGATATGAAGGGGGGAGGACAGTGTAGTCCATGGACTGGCTGTAAAAATGTCCTTTGTACATATGTAGTTGAGGAAATGTTTTTCTTTCTTTTGTAGCACCTTGGTAATATACCTGGCCAAAGCCTTTCACTCTGGCTATAGGAGAATAGGATGTAGCCAATGGCACAAAAAATACTTTTGCATCGTGTACAGATTAAAAAGCATATCTAAAACCATAGAACTTGCTGAGTTGGAAGGGACCCATCAGGATTATTGAGTCCAACTCCTGGTCCTGTGAAGGACACCCCAAGAATTACACCATGTGGGTGAGAGCTGTAAAATACTGCTGTCTTCAGATAAACCTGGTCCCATACAGTGATTTTTCTCACAACATAATCTTGGTTACAATTTTAAAGCAGTTCCAGTGTTTGTAATGGTAATAAAATTAAAGACAAACTGGAAACTCAAAGGTTTCTTTCCTTCATCTGAGTCTTTAGAAAATTATTTGCTTCCCAGTTTGTCTTTGTATGTTCAGAGGGATGCCCCTGTAGGGTCTGTATTTAGATAATTGTTAAATATCAGTCTAACATGGAAAAAGATGATCCGCACAGAGCATGTGGAATGGAATCCAGAAACACTGGCCTTCTCTATCTGAGCTAGATGATGTCTGCCACTATGTCATACTATTAAAGCTAATATACCACATAAAACAGAGTAATAATTCATTATGCAGATGTGCAGGTTTATCCTATAGAGAAGAGGGCAGAATTGGTAGGTGAAATTGAACTAAACAATAATATGTGCATTAAGCAAAAGTTATAAATGTAATAACAGGATTGAAATATTACAGTTGCATAGATGAGAACCTGAACAAATCCTCAGGATACAAACTTCAAACTTAAACATGATTTAGATACTTGAGAAGCCTTACACTTGGTTGAAGCTGCAAAAGGTTGGAGATGACCATGAGACAGAACTGCAATATCTACTGGAAGTATTTGCATCCTTCTCTGTTACAGCACTGCTCTCACTATAGATAGAATAATTAAGGCTTGTAGAAATTACTAATTAAGTTGTGACACTTTTGTGTATCTTATATTAAAGGAAAATAGATGGGGAAGTATCTGGATATACCAAATGAAAAGATCATTTCTTTGTTTCAGTACCACTTCACCACAGCTGGAGAAAGTTCAAGAAGAGCTCTGTCTGTTAAGGGTATGTTGAAAGATACGATGCTCCAGGTGATTTAAATAGAAAAGATTAGGCTCAACTATAAATCTCTTTTGAAACAAATTTGCTACCTTTTCTCCATTAGAATATGGATACAGGCTGTGAGTGTGAAGGGATGTATTAACTGTTTTTGTGGACTTAAATCTGTGATCTTTGGGCTGAAAAGTTTTGTATGGCAATATCTGTAACTTACTTCTTTTGGACAGGACATATTGCAATTTTTTAATGGTTTTTAAAGTGTTTTGGGGTTATTTTAATTATTTGCCAACTATTTCCAGAATCTTGAATGGATGGTTCATCTAAGTTTTAGAAGCTGAAATTGAAAGAAAAATGAGTAAATTCTCTGAGAATACAATTTATTTTTTTTTTTGTAAGAGAAGTTTCTATAGCAAAAATATTTAGAGTAAAATTAGAGTTTTAAATGGCATGCCAGGCCCTTGTAAGCAGGGTCTTACCAGCTGTGATGTGCATCTGAGAGCTGCCTGTTGTCATAAACTTTCATTCACATTCTGATTTGAGCAGTCAGTGCCACTTGTGGAAAGGAAAAGTGAAAGAGGAGCTCAATGACTACTCAATTTCAAATGGGAAAACCAAAAAATTTTACTTAAAATTGGAAACAATAAAATACCGTTTCTTTTAATCGTAAAGACTCCATTTAGTCAAGGACAATTGATACCTGTCCAATTGATACTCTTTTTGTAAAGGTGTTTCCATATTCTGTCACTAGGGAGCTTTATAGCTTGTTCAGCATCCCCTTCTTGCCAACCAAGCTATAAAAAATATCTCCATGCTTTCAAGGGAAGAATTCAAAACAAAAACTGGGAATTAAAAATCTCCCACTTCTCATATTATTCATTTTAATAGAGAAAACATAAAGAGTTTTCAAGGCATGGGTGCCGATGAAGCACTACATTATTAATTCCACAAGCTGCCTGGTGTAGTTTATAGGGAAGGAAAAATCAAACACAGACAAAGATATTCAGTGCTGGCGAACCAGAAGAGTGAAGTGCTGAAGAATAAGGGGCAGTTTAAAAATTGCTTGCATCCCCAAAATGTTTGGATGTGGTTGAAGTCCTACCAACACGGGACTCTTTTTCTTGTGTCCAAGTTGGAATGCACACTTCAATATTTAGTATTGCATCTTTGTAAATGGTGGTTAGTATTGACAAAGTGCTGCCAAAAGAGTAGTAACCTCTCTTCTTGGGATAATGAATAGGAACATGGAAGAGTAGGGAAAGTGGTTTCGGTTCATTCTCAAAAGCTTCGAAACAGAGAATCAGGAGTTAGGCACTGACCAGTACTTGAAAGGAAAGGTTTTATAAACCTTACCTCATTATGTTCATACTAGTTTTGCTGGCAACTATGTTCTGTCATTCATTAAGTATCTTTCTCAGGTAGAAGCAGCTTTTATGATATTTTGTAAACTGCTAACATTGCAAGCTTTATTGTAACAGAAATGCATTAAGTTGCTGTGGTGCTACTGAGTTTTATGTGCTGCTGTGCACTTCTTCAGAGGTTTAACTCCTTTGGCCTTCAGTTTTATAGTTAGTGCACACAAGGTACAAGCAGCCTATTGATGCACACCTTATCACTGTATGCTGCTACACTATAAACTAGCTAAGAGGCTTTCCAGACTAGTCTGCATAGGTTGATATTAAGTGTTCCATTAAGTGAGACAGACTAGATTACTGATTTTGGAATTGATGATGGATGAAGAAGCCGTAGAGAGATGACATTGCTCTAAATTTGTATTACTGAGATTAGGGACTTTTTCTCTGTAATGTTATAGTAATGGGCATTTCTCAAAGACGGAAGGAAAGAAAAGATTAGATTTGGTGCCTACATGTTGAGGGAGGTGGAAAGGATGAAATAACTCCAGCTGAAGTTGAAATTAAGGTTTCAGAAGGTGCTAAATACATTGTAACAGAAATAGAAAGCTTCTTCACCTCAAATTCATCACCAAGGACAGAAGGATAGTTTTATAATTGAGAGTGTCAACTCTGCAGTACCTGTCACTTTATCTGTCTGCAATATGCCATACACATTTATAGTGATGTATAAGTAATAATAATAATTTTGTGCTTGAAGCAAAAGATATGGATTTGGGCGATCCTTTTCATACCCATCTTTGACACAAATTTCTTATGTGGCCCATGGGCAAGTCAAATTTCTACATCTCACTATCCTCTGCTGCAAAATGGGAATAATATTGTTTCATTTTCAGGATTTTTGAGACTATAACAATATTGCCAATTTGTTGTGAAAGTCTGAACTAAAGTTACACCAACTGCAAAGCATTGTATTTGCTCCCAATTCTTCCTGGGAGAGACTTCCACTTCTAAAACTGCACTCAGGTGCTGACTCTTATTTAGGGTCTGTGGTTAATCACCAAAGCCCCAGCCTTGTTCTATTAACATGTTTTACTCATATGAAAGTTATAACTGAAAGTTCAAAAAGTAGGTGTTGTATAACAGATTACGGGGATGCGGCAGACATCTGTCCCACTCAGTGAACAGGCCTTGGAACAGATGTCTCAAATTTCTTCAAATCCAGAACATGCTGTCCATTTTTCTGTAATAAACAGAATTTTTCCTCTCTGTCACTGAGCAACAAAGTATTATCTTTAATGCATAAAATATGTAAATTCTTAAAGCATCATTTTGCTCTTTAGTGAGTTTAGATATTACAAAATGGTTTAATTATAAAAACAGACAGACCTAGTCCTGGGACCTGTGCAGCTAGAAATAAATGTGCAATCAAAACTGCAATTACCTGCAGAATTTAGTGTAAACAGATCAGCAATCACATAACAAACACAGGCTAGTTTGCATTCTGATATGAATACAGTTAGATCCAAAGCAATTTTCCTTTATTTATCTTAGCTGCTCAGCATAAATAAAGCAAGGGCATTGAAGCAATTAGCATAATTAGAGTATCGTGGTCAGGCCCTGTGTGATTTCTAGAGACGTTTCACTTAAGAATTCTTTTTCCCGTACAAGAGTTTCCCTGAGCCACTAAAATATCGCTTTGGGCATTTTTGTATTTCAAATTTGCAAGTTGTCAGTTTGAAAAACCCTTGACACACGGATGTGAAAGCATCTCACAGACAACCACAGAAGGTATACCCTCAGCTTTTCATTACTAAGAAACTGGGGAATTTCCTTTTTCAGCTCTTTCTCCTTCTTGACGTTTTAACCCAAAAATGTCAGGTTTAATTATTTCAGGTACCACCCAGCAGACCTAAGGGTTAAAAACAACCTGTTCCCCCAAAAGGTGTGACATTTATGTCACTTCAGGGCTGACACTTATAAAGACGATTTCCAGCTTTCCCATGACACTCTTCTTCAGTCTTTTATTTGCTTGTCTCTGCTAGCAACAGTGAAAGAGCTTGTGTGGGCAGAGGTGTTTTCACATCCTCAGTACCCAGAACCAGCTTTTCACCAGTTCCTCTACTCTTGTCATAGCATTCGGAGAGCTGAACTAATACTAGACTGTGGGACCATTGCTGGACCTTTATGGGCTGAATGCAGGGTAGGGAAAATATGAGGAGTTTGTATTTTTTATTAGGAGACGTACTGTGTCCTCTACCAGAATGGCTGGGTGGTAGATGTAAAGTACTTGTCCCAAAGTGCCAGTTACAGCTACTGAGACCAGCTGCATGCATGGGAACAAAGTGAATGTGGATTGGAGAAGAGAAAGACTGTATCTTGTGCTTTTTTTTATCTGTCCCATTTTAGTTCTTCATTAATGGACATTTCAACAAAGAAATAGCAAAAGATATAGAAACCGTAGTGGTTTTCTTTCATCCTTATAAATTGAAAGGGCATCTACTGTTTCCAGTAGGACAAGCTGGATTTCTGGACCAAATTGTGACACAGTAGACTTCAAGAGCATGGGCTGGTTACAGGCAGCATGTATAATGTGCAATTAATTGTTAACTGTCAAAGAGATTTTGATTATTAAATTATATGTCCTATAATTTTTAAATTGTCTTTGCCAGTGCTTTGAAATATCTGCCTCTTATGCAGGGGAACTTGTGACCTCATTTATCACATTATTCTCCCTATTAGCACATAGTATCAGAGGTACAAAAAAGAGGAACCCAGAAGGCAGAATCAGAGCATAAGCCATAGATTGGAGGTCCAAGATATCTAGAGTAATCTTGTCTATTTGTAAAGAATGTTATTAAATGAAGAATTACAAAAATAATAATAGGGACAGGGTTAGGAACAGTTATGGAAGTAGTATATCTGAACCTTTCAGGATGAAAATGTTACTCCTGTCCGTGTCTTTTCATGCCCCTTCCATTGCTTCAAGTGTATCATAATCAGTTTTAAAACCAGTCAGTTTTACATGTTTGTCATTCTTAAAGGAACCAAAAGAAAAGAAAAGAAATTAGAAACACCAATTAAGTTTTTCCAGGCCAAAAACATTATTACTGAAATGATAATAATCCCAGTAAATTGTTGCCAATGTTGTAGGGCCTACAGAGAATTTGCATAGCAAACACTCCTATGGTGTTTTGAAAAAAAAAAAAATTTACTGCAGAAATGTTCCATCCTTCTGACTGCATTTATCTTGCTGATTAGTGGTAATGGAAAACCTACCAGTAGTTTACCGCAGAATTTTGGAAGCCCTCCAGGCAGTCAGTTGCAGAAGCAATAACCTCTCAAAATAACGTAGATAAGTCTGTGTATGAGTCAAGGGGCAGTATGAGGATGCTGAAAAACGTTAAAACTTAATAGGTAAAGACACTAAGATAAGTCTCTTAATGATGGGGATAAAGCAGCATGACATCTTTAAACTGGGCCACTAGATGAGTTTATTTATTCTTTCTTCCCAGTAATTTGCACAATATTAGTTCTTTGAACGCAGAAGCAGTCCCTTAAAGATTTTTTTTAATCTGTCAAAGACAGTGAGTCTTTATGAGTGAGTGTACTTTGATTTCTCTCTTTATATTCCATATATATGTCTGTATTATATGTATATATAAAAGTGAGGGAACAGATGAATTAGTTACAAACTAGGAAACAGTAAGCTTTCTTCTGTCTACTCTTTAACATTTGTCTTTTCTGTTGGAAAATATTGTAGTGAAAAAGCCAACCATCTAAGGGTGAAATTCTCCCCTCTGCAGCAAGCCAACAGAAGGTCTGCACACTCTTTAAGTGCAAGTCCTCTGTTGTTGTCATGTTTTCAGTAGATTCTGATTTTTGATGCCTTTTCCTTTGGTGCTTCTGTAAGTCTTTGTTTCTTGGTTTTGTGGGGTTTTTTCTTGTGTATAGCATAGGTATTGTTATTTTGAGTCAGACTTGCTGTACAGTTAGTCTAGTGTCTTGTCCACCAAATAGCCAGTAGTAAATGCTTTACAGGAAGTGCAGAAAACTTCAGATTATGTAGATCTGAGTTAATCTATCCCATGTTAAACTTTCCCCTAAGTCCTTATATTCATAAGTTCTCTTAAACCATGGACACAAGTTTAACATTGCTTGCAAAAATTGACTTTGCTGCAAGGGCATTCACTCCTTCATATTCACTACATATAAATGTGTAGCTCCAAATAAAGAAGTTATGGGACAGTTGAATCATGTGGGTAGCATGGCTAATAGTTCAACAGAAGGAAAGTGAATGTCAAAAATAACAAAGGGTTATTATTTAAGGCACTTTTAAAATTTTGCCCAGGTCCTAAAAAAATATGCCTGTGTTCCACTGAGCAAAATGTTTTATCTAGGCTCCTGTAAAAAAGGAAGTGTGTTTCGGATTATACCAAGTTTATTTGGATCAGTATTTATACTGTTCCATATTCTGCCTTTTGGTGTAACTATGGCAAGAAATGTTAAGATAAGCCTGGAGTATACTGGGGGCTATCTCTAGAAAGGTTAACAAGCTCCTAATGACTGCTTAGAGCCCCAAATATTAAATAGATAACAAGAGAAAAAAGTTTATTTTGATCACCCCCTTACTATAGAATGCTTCAATTCACTAGTTCTCATGTGGTGAAAAACTATTACTGGTTGTTTTCTTATTTATTGCCCTATGTCTTCAAGTAATCACACAAGCAGTAATTCTTGCTTAGTTGGGTGTCCAGCTTTGCTCCTCAGTTTCTAGCTGTTTGTATAGTATTTTAGCAGCATGTTTTCTCTTTGGATTAAGTTAACGTGGTCATGTTATGCCCACTATTCATTATCTACATTTGATTCCTAAAAGCAGAAGACTGATTTTAACTTGGTTCTGCTGCTTTTAAATTCCTTAATAGTGTAGACTCTAGCTACATCTGAGACCTCCTGTTTGACCCTCATCCTTTTGGGTATTTAGGCTGTAACACCATTTGCCATGTATGGGATCAACATTCACACGTTACTTTGGCAGGTAAATTGTGGTTTTACTCTTTATTTCCAGTGGTGTGGAACTTGCTCCCTCTTGACTCTGTAAGTCTCACAGACACACATGCACATTTTCTTCTTCCAGATGAACCTAAGTTGGTTTATCTGGAACATTTTCCTCATTCATGATTGGGAATATCTCACTCATTTTATGAAGATGGCTAACAAATTAGGAACCATGTATAACATCTCTAGAACATCATCCACTTGCTTAAGAGAAAAGATTTAAATCTCACTACACGGCAGCACTGGGCTGGTAGAACTTACTTTTTTCTGATGTCTCCCACAGTGCAATTAATTGGAACTGCTTATTTACCTAATATCAGGCAGCTAAAATAAAAACATGGGTGTATATTTACCCTTAAGGCCTCTAAGTTATTTTTACTGTCATTGCTGGACTTCTGGGCCTCTGATAGTTTTGTTGTTACAGAACTTCAGCCTGCCCTTCAGTGTTGTATACCCTGGTTTGTACTTCCTTTTGTTGAATATCCAATTATACTTGCAAAATTAGGATCCTTATCTAGTGAACCTAATTGTTGTATTCAGCATTGATCAGTGAAAATAGTGATGTGGGCACTGTTAGGGGCTACATCTTCTCTCTTATTCTACACCTTCACAAGGTAATTTCGGGAATAAATTAATGTTTATGAAGCACTTGGATGCTGTAGTGATGAGCATCACAGAAAAACCCACAAGGAAGCTTATAATTCTGTCTTCAGAGCACGGTTTGCATAGAATGCAGTAAATAAGGCCTAGGGCCACACACAGAGCACTGAGGAGAAAACAAAATATCAAATAACTGTTCATTAAGGCAGCATTATCTCTCACATGCAATAAATTAGGCAGGAATTCCAGTGGAAAGAGTTTTTGCTTTGTAGCCCTCAACTTTGCAATCTCATTGCTTTTCTTTTTACATTGTTCTGGATGTAATTTCTTATGATCTACTAGTAAAAATGGAAAAGTCAGAAAGTCTTGCTGAAGCCAACATAGTTTGTTGGAAGAGATAGAGTTTTAGGTTAATTACATGTATTTTTGCCATTTGAACTAATAGAGTAACTAAAAGTAATTATCATTTTTATTGTGTGCTCCAGCATGAGCAGAGGAGATGACTGGATATTAGGAAGAAGTTCTTCACTGACAGGGGGGACAAGCACTGGAACAAGCTCTCCAGGGAAACCATAGTCACCTCAAGTTTGTCGGTGTTCAAAAATGTTTCAACAACTCTCGTAGCTATATGGTTTAACTTTCACGTTGCCCTGTGTGTATTCAAGAGTTGGACTCAATGATCCTCATAGGTCCCTTATGGCTTAGGATGTTCTATGATCCTACAATTTGCCAATATCCTTCCCAGCTTTGCTGATAGCAGAAGAGTGGTGGGAATCAGAATTTGTGAGAGGCATTCCAATTTTTGGAGGGAAATCTGCTATAGTGGGAAAATATCTCTCAGTCATATTTCACGGTGCCTAAATAGTCCAGCCTACCCCTCTGGTCTTCTCTCCTATTTCCAATACTCACCTTCCCAGTGCCTCACACCTGCTTGTTCAGCCTGTTGGTATTTTCTGAAAGCTCCATTTCTATTCTCTTTAATAGTCCTAATCATCTATCTGAATCCTAGATACTTAACAGGTCTAGCTCCATTTTCTTAACTCCTTCCTTGCCATGTTTGTTCATGTCAAAGCAGAATCAGAGCCCTCTAAATTTGGACCAGATGATTTGAAGTGCTTTTCTTACATTATGAAAGTAGCCCAAATCCTCTTGGCTCCTAGGCTAATTAATCCTAGAGTCAACCCTATACTTATTCTTAATTCCAGTGTCTTTCCTTCAGTCAAAGGACTCCATTCCTTGCTGAGTCCTCTGCCATTCTTTGCCTCATTCTGTTTCTCCTACACAAAGCCTGATTCATGCATCCTTCTTATCCTTCCGGCAAGACAGCTTCCTCCTCCCAGATCACTGGAAGTTATCTGGTGAAGCAAGCGCAGTTGTTAGTTCTGACAGTGACATACCACTGACTGAATGCAAATTAGAGGTGCAAATGCAAAATCTGGTCTGGTGCCAGCAGTCTCTAGCAATATTTCCATGTGTTTAAATGGAATCATTAAGATTTGGGTTTTGTTAGCTGTACTCTGGCAAATTTCTACGAGACATGTAAATTGGACTTTTATACAAGGAATCAGAACTTGATTAGGTGAGAGCAGATTTGAACAGAACAGTTTAAAGAAAAGGTCATACAAATTTTTTTGCATGGGCAATGTAAAAGTCTCTCTACCACACTTTTAAGAACAGTTAAACCAATTTGACTGAATTGTCCCAGAAATCCACCCTGCAACTGATACCATAGAAGTAACGAATCTAAGATCTTGTTTGCAGAATGGAATGTACACTACTCCATAAAAGAAGATGCATAATCACTCTTTCAGCAAAAAAAATGCTTCCAACATGAACCTCTCCTGTAGCAGCTTGAGGCCATTTCCTCTTGTCCTGTTGTCAGTTGCCTGGGAGAAGAGATCAGCTCCCATCTTGCTGCAACCTGCTTCCAGGTATAGTTGTAGAGAGCAATAAGGTCTTCCCTGAGCCTCCTTTTCTCCAGAGATCCATGCTGGAGCAGAGACCCACCTGCATTCCTTGGCAGAGCCTCATGCTGGAGCAGATGTCTGAAAGAAGGTTGTGACTCCATGGGAAGCCCACACTGGAGCAGGCTTTTGACAGGGACCTGCAGACCTGTGGAGAAAGGGTACTGCTGGAGTAGTTTGTGAAGAACTGCAGCTCATGGAAAGGATTCATGTTGAAGAAGTTCATGGAGAGCTGTCTCCCAAGGGGGGAACCCATGCTGGAGCAGGGGAAGGATTCCTCTCCCTGAGGAGGAAGCTGTGTCAGAAACATGTGATGAACTGACTGTAATCTCTATTCCATGTCTCCCTGCACCTGGCAAGGAGGTAGAGAATGAAAAATAAAGTTAAGCCCAGGAGGAAGGGAGGGGTGGGAAGAAGATGTTTTGGGGATTTTTTTTACTTCTCATTATCCTGTTCTGATTTTGATAATGATACATTCATTCAATTACCCTAAGTCAAATCTGTTTTGCCTGTGATAGTAATTGGTGAGTGATGTCTCCTTGTCTTTATCTCAACTCATGAGCCTTTTATTATATTTTTTTCTCCTCTATCCAGTTGAGGAGGGAGGTTACATAGTGGGTTTGGGAGGTACCTGGCCGCTAGCCAGGGTCAAACCACCATACCTAGTCCTGCTGGATACATTATTTTTTATATAGGCTAGGGTGCCATTGGTCTTCTTGGCACCTGGGCACACTGCTGGCTCATTTCAGCCTGCTATCAGCCAGCACCCACAGGACCTTTTCTGCTGGGCCTCTCTTCAGCCACTCTTCTCCAAGTCTGTAGCACTGCCTGGGCTTGTTTGTAAAGAAATAGTTTGCTAAAAATGTGTACTTTTACTCTATGTTATGCCTTGCAGTAATATATTCCAAAAGTAATTTTCTTCTGTATTGAGCAATGTTTTTCTAGGTAATCTTTGTACTTTACAAAGACACTGCTATGTCAGTTAACATCACCAACAGAGTAAGATGAAGAAAAGGAAAATCTTCCCTGCAGCTCATGCTCTCCACATTAGGTTAGGATTGTTTCCTGACAATTGATGCAGTCTGATTGCTTGAAAAAAACCCCCATTCCTTAAGTTTCCCACTAACGTTATCAGAGACTCAATAGCATATGCATCTTCTTTCCAAAATCCCGTTATATTTATTTCATTATATTAGGAGATTGATGTCTACTGTTCCCATTTCATTCTTATTATAAGCCAGGTAAACAGGCTGAATCCATTTTAGGGAAATGTAGCCCTCATCAGATATTTTACCCAGGAAAACATTGACTAACAAATTGTGCAGCAATGCCAGAAGGGTGTGGGGCTCCTCAATACTAATTCCTTTTCAAATTGCATCGGTTTTGCCCTGGTTAACTAATTTTGTGTGTTGTCACTCCCGAACATCCACAGGAGTAACTGAGTAAAGCAAGGAGCCCTACATCTGTTTATTTCTATGGAATGTTTATGTATCTATCTAACAGTCCAAAGTAATGTTTATCACTAAACCAGATTTTAGTAGTGATAAATTTCCACAGATTATGTGTACTATGTTTCTTGCCAAGGCAGAGTGTAAAGCTCATTTTAATAACAAATAAATATTGCATACTGGATGTGTGGTACAAAAAAAGAAGTGTATAAATACAGTCACTGGGATGTTTCTTTTGTGCTACTGGACAGGTGTATGGATCTATGGAGATCTAGATCCCACACAGAGAAAGATATGTGTATAGACAAATTTAAACATATGTTTTTTGGCCTTTATAACTACAAACAGTTTTCTAGAAGAAAAAAAAAAAAAAAAAAGAAAGAAAAAAAGGTATACCGGTATAAATTTTGAAAGTTCCAAATTAGACTTGAAGTGTTTGGCTGATTGGTCAAGTATAGGATTGAATGACAGTGTACACTGAAGTGACATTTTGACATTGTATGAGTTTTCAGATATTGCATCCTTAAGAGTGAGCAGCGATCACATGGAGAAGTTAGTACGGTAGTTGAATGCCTTCAGCTAACATTGCACTTATCAATAAATTTTCACATTGATGATATATATATAGGTGACGTGGCAAATGTTTTCGACTGATACTAACATAAAAGGGAAAGCACTTGTCTTACTCAAGGCAATGTTTTCCTATCTTTTTTATTATTTCTAAGTGCTTCCTGTAAGAGTATTTCTCGAGATCTTTGTAAGGGGAAAGGGTTTGTTCTGTGACAGCAGATTTTCGTACTGAATGACTTTGTATTTTCTGCTGACAGCTGTCCAGTGTTACCACTGTAAGAGCAGAGTACTATAAGAATTTTTCTCTTGACTTGCTTACAAAAGTTCTTTTCAAGGCTGTGCCTTGGACTGCTAACTCTGAACAGTTTCACACAACTAAACAATTTGGGAAGTGTTTTTTTAAAGTACTGCAGAAAGTCTGAAGCAATTTCTAGGTGGAAGAACAAAATGTTTTGCACGTATGTCCAGGGGTATTCTCTTACAGGAAGATACTATTGGAAAATTTACCATTTTGTGCAGTCTAGTATTTTCCAGACACAGTATCAGTCTTCGTAAGCAAGCATTAAAAGTTATCCCTGACAAGAATAGGTTACTAACATAAAAAGCTGGGGAAAAGATCCTTCAGAGGAAAAGAAATCCTCCTTCTTCATCTGTGCTTCAGTTCAGACATTGCTGAATTGGTATTTGACCTTATTTGTGCCCTTGCCATGTAAACTGCTGTGAAGATAATATTATTTGTGGGTTTTTTTAATATTATTTTTGGTTTGGAGAACCAATTAATTTCTGGATTGCATATCTGTATATTCACACAAAAGTCTACAACAGATTGACATTCTGTGAAATGACTTAGTAGACATGCAACTTAATATTTTCTCCTGCTCTTTCTTCGATGTTCTCCTCTTAAACTCATCCTACTTTCTCTTGGTTGTATTTGGTCTTTCTGTTCACTTTTCAGTGTTTGTGATTCCATCCTTCAGTCCCCCTTTTTTCCTCATTCTGTACTTTATAGTCATTATATTCATACATTTTCCATCATGTTTTCTATATCTTAAAGAGAGCTTAAGCTTGTTTCTTCTACTGTGATCTTCACTCTCTATTGTTGGGAGGGGGGAGGTGTTGTATTTTTTTTTAGACCTTCAAATCTTCCTCCTTTCTATCCCTCAAATCTACCAAGTCCATGTCCTTCCAGCACATTCTGGAACTGACTCCAAGGCTTTAATCTTCTGAATTCATGAGAAGTGCTCTTTATTCTGAAGATAGGAAGCAGGACCCAGAGATGTGAACTTGATCTGGCACTTCAGTACCTCAAAACAGGTAGATATTTTGAGTTAGTGGAGGAGATTCTGAAGCAACAGTTAGTTCAGGAAAGCAACCTAATCCAAGTTTCACATGTTAGGATCCTATTAATTTCCAATAGTCACTAAAGAGGTAAAATAAAAAGAAAGAAAAAAAATAAATAAAATGGCCAAACATAAAGAACAGTGAGTGTGTAGCCTCACACATGAAATGTATATTGTATTTTAATTCTAAGATCTGCACTCTGATTATGTAGTTAATGTCACACCTGAATTGAAGACATTTGTGGAGCAATTTTAATTTTGTGAATCTTAATTTTATTCTGTGTTTCTAATACGTTTCTCTTCTTTGTGGAGTAAAAGTAGCCTCAAAACTCTCATAAAACAACTTTAAAAAGCACATAAAAAGTACTACCAAGTACTACCCATGTAATCACAGTTCTTATTTTCTGGGCATTACAATACAGCATTAAATCTAGGAATGAAATTTAAAAAACCTCTAGATCATACTTGGAAAAGTAACATTGTATCTCAGTTCAGTGTGGTGGAGTTTAAAAACCTGTTTGTCCCATCTCTGTGACTGTGCAGAACTTCCATGGTAACAGGAAGGAGGAACGTTGGACACTGAATTATGCAAGTTTTTCCCTAGTGTCTTGATGGAGATAACCAATAAGGCTACAGATTTGTCTGGGATAAGTGTTTGTTGGAATCACGTTTTGTTTCAGGAGGAAAGTAACTGTGGTGGGACAAATTGTTAATGTAGATCTTACTTACAGGGCCTTAAAAACACAGGCCCTGAGAAGCAGTGTTTATTTAAAAACTTTAGCTGAACATACACCAGAAATCATAATGAGGCAACTCAGTGAAATTTGTTTCAATGGTTTTTTTCAAATTGAAAATGGTGTATGTTTTTCGGAAATCAATATTTCTCATGAAACTCAAATACACTACCCTGCTCTCATCCTCCGCCACACGCACACACGCACATACACACATACACACACGCACACATTTCATATTATTTTCTCAGGATGCTATGTGAACCATTTGTTATTGACATGTTCCTTCTCTTTGAAAGAGTATCTGCCCACACAGTTAAAAAACAATTGTCTATAGGCTTCATCCTCTTCATACAGAAGTGTGTGGGTGAGTATTTAACCTGGTTGTAAATACCTATCAGTTCCCTCACTGGATACAGATTCAGGAAAAAGTATCAAAATTAAAGACAGAAAATGAGAGTTTACGACTTGAAAGGGTCAAAGGAATGTGGCGAATTCCCAAGATTATTGGTGTGTTTGTGCTGTTTCTCCCATCTTCCATATTCAGCATGATTTGTATCCATTTGGCAGAGACTTTGGCTAATTATCCTGCTTGCTGAGAACTATTGTAGATGTACTATGAGTTGTGCTAAGTTTTGGAAGACTAAGTACTGTTACTGGAGATAATGGGGACATAGCTTTCAGACCCCTTTACACACATCAAACTCCCTAAGGACAGCCTGTGTATTCCTTTCAAACCCCATGTTGCAAGTAATGTAAAGCAAATTGTTAGCAGCTTTGTGGTAAAGGAAAATGTTTCTTCCTGGTAGTCTTTGCTCTCTGCTTTATGTTTCTCTTTCTCACACAACTCTTTCTCTGCATATGGGGGTGGCAGAACACAGGCTTACAGATAATTGAGATTGCTGCTTGTTTCCTAAAGAGCTCCCACAAACATGTTTTTAAATCCTTGAATTTGGGTAGCTGGCTGCGAAGTTGCATATATTTGTGTAATATATATCACTTCTTTCCATCTACGCTTAGCAGTTTTTTTCTCCAGAGTGAAATTCATCCAATGCTTTGTGTTTGCTATAAATACACATCTCAGCTGTATTTCTATCCTTTGTGTCAACATTAAAATTCCCTTGTTCTATGTTTAGCTTGAATAATTACCAAACCATTTGCAATTAGAACTCTAGGATATGACCTCACACTGATTTGTTCCTTCGTTTCTTTCTGTATTTAATACATTTCAGATACCGAAAATACCAAATCTTTGTCCTTTTATTTTGATGTTTATCAGTAATGGAAACATTCCAAAACAATCAGCCAAATACCTATGCTTTGTTCATTTATTGCCTTCTCTGAAGATAAATTGACTGTACTCAACTCTCTTCAGCATTTTTCTTCACCTAGATATTATTGCCTTCTGCAGCCACCCCAAGGTGACTGTTATCACTTAATTAAATCCTTGCACGCTGGGAAGAAAAAACAACATTGTTCGTTCATAACCCCAAGGAGGTGTGTTTTTTTTTTCCTTTAAGCCACTAAGCTTTTTCCCTGTTTTATTAACTTATTCCTGGCTACAGCAAGACATACTTTGTTGATGAGCAAAAGGTTGTATTAGTTTTTTTATTTTCTGGGTAAACTTATCTTTTCTTTGGGAAAAAAACTGTGGGCATTGCAACAAAGAAGAAAAATGGGATCTCTCCAAACCCTGCAATTCTAGTAAAGGTCTGTGTAAACATCAAGCTAGTAAAGAGAAACAGGGGAGTAGCAGGAAGGAAATGAGAAAATAAAATGCAAACATAAAATTGGAACAAGACAAAAAAAATAAGATGACGTGTATATACACAGAGAAACTACTGCAGTGCAAAGGGAAAACTGGCATAAGCAATAACATTTCTGAAGAGAAAAATATATCAGGGCTCTTTATGTTACCGTCTAAGGCAGCATCTTTTTATTAGCCTCTTGGTTAATGTCCTCTGTCTGTCTATTGATTTTAGACTACATAACACTGTGCTCCTGCTTTTACCTTTGCATTTCCTTTTCCATAGTGCATAATCCTGCTTGAAAACTGTAAGGGGAAATATTGCAGATGAGCCAGTTATTGAATATGTGAGACCTGTGATTTGCTTTCAAGTTGTTTTAAGCATAGTACTTCATATGAGAAAGTTCACGTGAACTAGTAAGTTGCTAGAATATGTACAATGGTTTAGCTGCCTTTTTGCTTGTTTCTAGTCCATTAAACGTAGGACCAGAAAATAGGTTTATCTACTCTAAAATTGGGGCTCAAGCAACCATATGTATTTGTTCATGATGCTAAATCATTTTGCCGCCTGCTGTGTTCAACAAGCATTTACAAATAGTAAATATGATTTGAAGCCGAAATATTTGCAAGAGCAGTTTATGATATCATTTGTACAAGAACCATGGCATTTTACTGTGTAATAAGAAAAGCTTTTAAATAGTTGGATAATTATGATTTTTGAAATTAACTACTTATTATGTGCAGACTATAATTATTGTAGGTCAGAGACAGTAATATAAGTTTGTATGTGAAGCACAAAATATTGACAGATTTGTACAGCTTTACTGCAAATCCAAGGTATCTGTAGTTTGTATGAGTAGTTAGTCTCTGGAAATTCCCTTTGCATTATGAAGTTGCACCCTAAATTCTGGGATTTCTTTTTGTTCTGTGCATTTAAATTCTTTTCTGTAGCTCTCCTGATCAAATAATTAATTTTACAGTGTTTATACAGCTTAAATTTCTGTCTTTCTTAACAAAAATCTTTCTGTTTACCTTCACAGATTCACAGTAATGCTTTTCAATCTGTGTGCAATGGATCTAACATCCACAGTGATTTTAAGCTATATTCTGTGTTTTTATCTAATCTATTTTAACTTTGAGGCCTGTAGACCATCTACAGATATATCTGCACATCTAACTGAATATATTGCAAAGGTATCTGAAGCCTCTTTTATTTGGAATAGAGATAATATATTGCAAATTTATCAATTATCAAGATTTTAGGTCTGTTTTGATTACTATTCAACAGTGGTTTAGTAAATGCTAATTCTGCACTGAATTAAGTTTTGGCGTCAAAAGGATGAAGTTTCTCCTTGGCATCAGTAAGAGCTTCTTTAGAAGTTGGCTGTAGGCAGAATTTTATGTGTAAATTTGGGACACTAATTTCAAATAGCTGCAGTATGTACATACTTCCTGTTTGCTTTCCAAAACTGGTTTTGTCAAGTTTTTTCCTCTTCTTGTTCATGCCTAATTGGAAATCTGTTTGTACATTTGTAGGATAACTTCGTTGCAGGATTAGGAAACGGCACAGGAAGTTTGTAAGGAAGAACTTTATTCCAACAATGTTTAGCTAGAAATATATGCCAAGATATACTGTAGTTTCAAACAATGATGCTTTAAAGTTTCATATGCCATTAATGTCCATCTTTTAGGGTCAAAAAGCTTTCTGAACTTCTAAGCACTCTGGTGTGTTTATTTTATTTTTCCATTAAAATTTTAATTTAGAAATAAAAAACAGTTCTTAAATACTATAGGAAATCATCTCTAGCAAGCCGAAATGTAATCCTGCTATGGATAGTCACTAGGCTGAAAAAGCTGTTTATATTTTAAACCCTAGTCAGAATTCAGTCTTCTCAGATGTAGAAAACATTTGGTTATATTTCTGTTGCAGTTATCTTGTGTGTGTGTGTGCTTCTGCTCTTTCCCATCTGGTTTCAAACCAGAATCAGAGAAGGACTGATAAAACACCCTTTTTTTTCACTATAGTGACTGGAAACAGATTGAAGAAATTCAGATAAATGTCGGAACTCATTAAAGCATGACCACTTAAATTTATTTATTTTTAAGTTGGAGGGGTTGCTGCCAATTAAAATGGCAAATTTACATGCAGAAGTCTATCTATACTGTTTTCTGTGTGGTGTGTCAGGCAGCATGTTCATTTGGGCATGGTAACGGAACAAAATCAGAACTGCAAAGACATTCACACAGAAGCATAAAAAGTACTGGCAGTGCTGTTTGATAGGACAAGAGGTAATCATTTTAAAGTAAAAGAGAGTAGATTCAGAGTAGACAGTACAGGTTGCCCAAAGAGGTGGTGGATGCCCCGTCCCTGGAAACATTCAAGGTCAAGTTGGGTGGGACTCTGAGCAACCTGATCTAGTTGAAGATGTTTCTGCTCATTGTAGGGGGGTTGGAACTAGATGACTTTTAACGGTCCCTTCCAACCCAAACCATTCCATAATTCTATTTGATTTTGGCTCAGAGTAGTTTTCCTGTGGTTTAAGGAAAGAGAAAAAAAATGGAGAAAAAAATGAAGCTGCTGGGACAAATAAAAGTATGTTTGAGGGAATTCTGATTTGTATTTTCTTTTTTTTTTTTTAATAAGAATTTTGATGTTAAATTTTTACTAGAATTTCTTTCACTGATGTGCCTCAAGTAAGACTTGAAAGTACACTGCATTAGAGAGAAGAGAGATTGTTATAATGCAACATTACAGGATGTCCAGGTAGCAGGATCAGGAACTCAGAACTGCACAATAAGGATGCCCAGATAACTGATGATGATTGCCTGAAATGTAGACAATAAAGCAAACATATAAGGTATTGCTTAGGGTCTAAAAGGGGATACTGCTCAAAACAGGACAACTGCAGATACACGGAACTTTTTAACGAAGCAGAAAGAAGAAAAATATCACAGTGAACGCAGGGAAAGCTGGGATGCTACACTCACATTTTAAACACTGTGTGTTTAAAGCATCATAGAAGAAATTAGAATTCCTTGGTTCTAGGTGGTTCTGGATAACAAGAAAATGGTGCTAACATTTGGCAAGAGAAGGACTTTTATTTCATTAGTTCCATTGATGAAGCCAGTTTTACCACAATCATTTTAGGGAGAGACTAGGCTTCAGGTCTCCTACAAATTGGAGTGAAACAGATATTAACAGGGGAGAGCAGTTATGTCAGTTCCTACTTGGGACACAGGATACAACATATAGATTATTGACATGTGTAATAAATAGCGTTAGGATGGGGGGTGTCAAGATTTATTTGGGGCTCTTGAGATAGTGTGGTGTTGTGGATTATTGGCACAACCAACAGATACTGGACTATGCAGTGTCAAAGAAATCTTCAGCACCCTTTGATGAGGAAGTTACTGATACTTTGTGCTGCAGCTGATCCAGGGCACCCCTTAAGAGAATAGCATGGTAATTTAGCTGCACACTAAAACCCTGTGGTAAAAATTAGGATGAGCATTTTCACATGGTAACTGTGAATCTCTCTTTAAAGGGAAAAAAAGATATTGTTGGTTGAAACCTTGTGTTTCTGGCTTCTGGACAAATCATAACCCACTTACCCGTCCCCACACTAGAGAGTAGGATTTTATTATGGAAATAAAAACAGACCCTTAATCATCACAGCAGTCAGAGGTGCCACTATAATATATTAGCTTGTTTTTAAAAAGAATATAAACCTTTTTCATTGGAAGAGCTGCTCTTTGCTGTTGATATGCTTGAATTTATGCAATGAGCTGGTAAACAGCAAAATCCATACATACCTTTAGCTACACAGGCATTAGAGGTGAGCTCACAGAAAAAAAGAAAAAAAAAGAGGAAAAGGAAGGAAGAGAGAGAAGGAGGGAGGGAAGGAGAAACACAGTATTTCCTCATAGCGTAGGAAGAGATTAGAGTCCTTTTAATGGCAAAGCTACATGCTGTCTTCTCACCTGGTCTCATATTCCATCTGTGAAACAGAAGTAGAAGGTCATTGTAGTGACAAACTGAGTAGATTTCCTCAAATCATTCAGGACTGGACCTCCAATTCCGTCAGGATAATTGATTTTCACATAAATGTGCATTTCACACTTTTTTTGTGCATTGTACTTCTGGACTGAAGCACTGTAACTTCAAAACTCTTTCACAAAGGGCTGCAACCCAGCATAAAGATATCAACTTTACTATGAAGAATGTAGATGTACTGGATAATTATTTCAGGGCAAGATTTCAAAATATTTTTATTATTAATGAAATCTCCAGTTTATTCCATGAAGTTGTTTGTCCTGTGTAGTCACGGATAAGTGAATGGAAACCAAAGCTTCTATGGGTACCAGAAGAGCACAGCATAGTTTTCTATATATTTCTATCTTGTCTTCTGTTGACTTTTGTGTCTTAAGACAGAATAAGTTTTTGAGAATTTTTCAGTGATAAGGACATTTGAAAGGTCTCTGTTCTGTGATGTCTAATGATATAGGAACTCATAGTCCAGCTTTTACTGCTGCAAAGGCTCTCAGAGGGTCTCATCTCCATTATAAATCCATTTTCTCCAAACATGTAGGAATTTCTCTAAGACCTCTGCCCTCTGTAAAATCTGGAAAAACTAACCTTGGATTTGAATTCTGTTAGTAGGTCAGACAGATAAAGACATGCAGAGTAGAGGAACCAAATTTTAAAATTGGAACAACCACTTCACAATCCAGACCTTAAAAGGTTATAGTTTTGTGGGCTTTTTTCTTTCTTTTTTTTTTTTTTTTTCCCCATGCCTCTATAAACCTAACTTCTAGTAACTAGTATGTTCTGATTTGTGTCAGTCCAGATTCTAGTTGTCTTGGGGGTCACAAGAGTAAGGAGTCAAGGGACAGTGAGAGATGTGGAGACTTTTATGTACTGGTCTTTACTGGAAAAGTGAATGACTGCTTTAATTTAGTCCATCTGGATCCTAGAATTCTTGAGAGTGGACATATGTGGAACCACTCCACACTCCCCTAGGTGGAGAAAGAATTGTTACAGTAAATAGATCTTCTGCATTAGTACAGGGATTAATGACAGCTGGAGGAATTCTCAGCTGTTTAAGACCAGGTTCAGTCTTCTATGTATTATAACATGCAATAAGAGGCTGAAGATAAGAACATGAGGTTTTTTTGAGTTTGTTCTGTGTCCTTATTATTTTCCATTTCCTAAAAAGTATTCTCAACATGTTCTCCTTTCAAGAGTATAAATCAGAATGATATGCTAGTCAAAGAACTCAATTTCTTATATATGATCTATTTTGGTTGTTTGTATTGCCATCTAATAGATTAAATATGATAAGTGTAAGTCCCTCATCCTGTTCTTCCTTAAGAACAGCCTCACTGCTTCATATGTATGAAATTGTGTGATGCAGGTGAGAACACATGTACTCAGGTCTGGGCTAGACATCTAATTCTAGCAAGCCAATTGTCAGGATCAATCACCAGAACATCTGAGTACCTACTGAGTGCAGGTGATATTTTAAAAATGAAATTAATTCTATATCACAAATACTTCCCCATAATTTTTTCACCTAGCTTTTTGGACAGGCATTTAGTTACCTTTATCTGTTTGCTTTCACATAGTGTCAGATTTGTAGATTCATACATAACAAAGAAGGGCTTCAAACTTGCAGCTTGGGAAACAATGGGATTCACAACAATGCCTGTTGTTGCCACAATCAGTTTTGCCTGTATAGGTGCTTCTACTTGCACAGTGTTCCAGTCAGATCAGGTTCCCACAATCTGTTGCTGTGTGGTCTGAGGTGCAGGTCTGAGGACTCAAACCCTCATTCTGCCAACTCTCACTATGAAGTCTCACTATGTATCTTAGCTCCTGTTGCTGAGTCACCTTACTCTTTCACTTTTGACACTTATTTAGTAAATGTTATGCAAGTAGATATATTGCCAAGTCTTTTACTCAGGGCAGTGCCTCTCGGTGCACAAATGCATAAATGATTGTAACATTTGTACCACCTAAGGGCAGAAACCACTTACATTCGAACCATATGTATCCAAAGCAAAGCCAGTCCACAGATAGGCATACACTTAATCCTGACCAACAATGGTCATTTTCTCAGGGTAAGAGGTACACAGTGTAATCTCTGTATGACAAGTCTCATCCTAAATAGACATATTTGATTGTATTACATGGCACGCAGTTGTTGGAATTACAATCTGCTGTCCAAACAGTCTTGAACCAGCACTAGGAATCCTATAAAATGGAGGGTAGAAGCTCATCAGGAATAGGCATCATTAAGATGAAAGTTCAGTGTTTTAATACACAACTTCCACAGGGTGGTTTGGGATTTTGCACAAGTATAATGGCCTTCCAGAAAAAAAAAAAAAAATAAAAATTGCTATCTACAAGGCAGGGATCCTGAAAAGTCATTTATTGCCTTTGTACACAAAAAATTGTCCAACTCTTAATCTCTGATTTTTTTCTTGAACTCCCATCACTTAGAGGTTTGTAATCTTGCTGTGATTCTCAAGCTCACCTCTGATACTTGTCAGTCTATTATCAGTGAATAAAACTGGAAGTATATTTTAGGAACCCGACTGCTTCCTTTAAACATTATTCTTGGCTCTGAACTTTTCTCTTCTACACTCCACTTTTGCAATGGTTATGATCTGGAATAAAATATGCTTTTTTCTAATCAAGTAGTAAAACTGCCACTGCAAGTTTTTGCTGCTTTGGATACATAAACTTCCTTATTCTGTAAGTCTGTGAAAGATGCATCAGAGGAATCAGTGAAGTTTACTCCTCTTCCTTCATTTCTTGACTTTGAGCTATAAAGCAGACATCCTTATTTTTGACTAATTTATTTTTTGGCACTTCCTTATTGTCATAAATTGCATTCTGGTCACATAAGCAACAGGCATGAAGATGACAAATTAGGAAACTGGCATCAAAGTCCGTTCTAACCACATCCTTTGAGTTTGTCCCCTTTCCTCTTCTTTTTTACTGTAGTTGTTTTGATGCCAAGTGCACATTGCTTTGTTGTCAAATATGTGTCATTAATTCAAAAGGAATCTATGGTCATGTAGTCATATAACCATTATCGTGAACTGTGGAAAAATGGCAATGGTATAAGAGTTGAAAACAGGGATTTCTATGTGTTTGATGCTGGGATTTTTACTCAGTGGTAAAAAGCTTGTAGCACAAGGAACACTGCAATGTCTTATGCCTTTTTATTTTACTTGGACTTCTGTTTTGGGTGGGGGTCTTTTTGTTTTGGTGGATTTTTTGTTTTATTTTTTTGTGTTTGGAGTTTGTTTGTTTGTTTTACATGGGATTAAAAAGACAGAAGAGAGGAATAAAGCTTTTAGAGATTTGTGTAAGTCAGTAGATAATCAAACTTTAGTTGCTCATTTTTATTCATGTGTATCAAATACCTCGCATGTAAAAATCCTATTTCCCAGCACAGTACTCTGGTTGTCTCATAGTACTTAATTGTGAAAGCCCAAGGTCAGATTTTTCCACCTAAGTACTTATTCTTTTGCATGTTTGTTGGTATTGCTGAAGGATATTGCTCTGATATCTTAATAATGAGAGCACAATAGAAGTGTACTAAGGCCAGATTTCTGTTAGCCATCATTTATGCCTTTTATTTTATTTTAACCCCCCATTCAAGAATGGTTGCCGTGTTGAAATGAAACTTACTTTTTTGTTTCTTTCTTTAGTAAATCGTGTTTTTTATGCCCTGTTGTAACACATTAAATAAATAATGCAATTATATATATATTCTGAGAGGGACTGTTTTCTTTTGTAATTCATTTCAATTGCATCCAATACTGCCTCTCTTTAAAAAAAAAAGTAAAATATTTTTGCTGTTATTGAATGTAGTATGTCTAATTGGTGACAGGCTTTGTCCTCAAATTAATGCTCAGCTCCAGTTATAATATCATTATGTCATAACACTGAAAAATTCTAATTAAGATGATCTGTTTGCCAGGAAAAAGTTTAGTATATCAATTAATCTGTTTTATCAGGGGAAGTATTCCCTTCCCCAACCCCTAACTCCTGATCACAGCCTGAATGATGAGAAAAACATCACAGATGCATGCTGCATTGGACAAAGAACACATGCATGCATTTAAATCATGTATATCTTACTTTTTACTGATGTAATTGTGAAATATGTTCTTTTTGCATTCATAATTAGGGGGTGGAACAGATGGTGAAGGCTTAGTTTAAAATAATCTGTCATTAAAATAACCTAGCCTACTGGTAATTCTTCACTCTAACTGGAGTTTAGGTCAGGGTAACAGGGGGTTTTGCAGCACTGGAATACACTAGAAAGAATTAGGGACTTCATGGATAGTATGAAATATGAGGATATTCTCCAGAAGGACACTGTAGTAAGACTCCAGTGAATTAAATTTGCCTGTATTGGGAATATGCAAAAATGGCTGGGACAAAATTCCTCTGACAAATACAAATCCATTTACTATGATGCATTATACATAAGTGCACATTCGGTCAAAGTGGTACAGTGGGTTTCATATCCTGTGAAGAAATAACCTCACTATGCTTCAAATACTGTAGAAGGCACTTAGTATTTTGGGTTAAAAACCTGTGCTTTACAGTTTTGTATTATTCTGATGTCAGAGGATATAAATTATAATTATTTTCATTATTATTCAGAGGTGCTGTAGCTAGTGACTTTTGTGTCTCACTTCATGTCTACCACATTGAACTTGCTGGTATGTGACAAAGGAAAGCTTGTGTCAGTCCTGTGTGGCTAGTTTAGAACAGTTTTCAGAAATAAGAAAACTGGCTTAGTAAATCAGATACTTCTATGTCTTTAAAGCATTTATTTTAGTGTACCCTCCAAGATTTCATTCTTTAGCAGCTTTGAAGAGAGCATATAGATTTCAGCATGGTATTATGAAAAATCTTCTTGAGGAGGGGCAAGCATTAACATTTGTGTCAGTTCTTTTTCATCTTAATCCAACCTTGGTTAATAATCAGAAAATTCTACATAGTGGGTAAGAAGATGTAATTAACCCTTTGACCCCAGAATCTTAATTGGTGCCTGTTGAAAACAGTGGGACAGTTAAAAAAAATAAATTAAAAAGTAGCCTGTGGTGATTGAAACAGCATAATACATAATGGTTTTCTGAAACAAAAAGTGCTTGGGAGCTTCAACTTTAATCACATTTTGCATAAAACCAGTAAATGTAGGTTTAAACAAGAAGTTGTCAGTCTACCTTAAATTGGGTTGTGCTCAAAATTGGTATTTGAGGTCACCTTGACCCTTTCTCAGCTGCCACACTAGATGGGATAGGACTGGTTTTATGACAGTCAACTTCATTTATTTAAAAAAAAAAAAAAAAGATAATTGAACTCAAGAATATTTTCCTAACAGAAGACACTCTACCCTTATATTCATGCCCTCTCCTTCCATTAAAATAGGGCATGTTATGAAAAACCAGTTACCTTTGCAGACCCTATTTATAATTAACTGTGGAATGTCCAAAACAGAAATCCTATCTACCTTTGAACTACAGTGAAACTGTTCAGAAATTCTAGCTGGAAATTACACTGTGGCACTCATTTGAAAAGAGAGATTTGAAAGCTGACTAAATCCAGTATCCTTCTCTCATTTATTGTGTCCTCAGTAATACATAGGTGATATGAATAATACTTCCAGAGTTTTCTTATTGAAACAAAATTTTTTGTGAATATATAGTATACAATGATATCACATACTCTTCTGCAGTATATAATATAACCTGTGTGATGTTGCCTTGCACCTTCTCTGAAGTCTGCTGCTCTCTTGGCATGCACAAAGGATGTACGCTTTATGAAAAATTGAAAAATTTCAACACGCATTACTTAAATAATAAATATTCATAAATAATACCTATGAATAACGAATGAGACAGTCCTTCAGAACTAATGTTTGACCTGTAAAAGGAACAACAACATTGTCACAAAAATGGTCCGTCTCAGCCCTTTCATACTGGTGGGAGGAACTGCCTTGCACTGGAAGGTGGCTACTTTTCCTCCTATTCTTACTGTAATTTTTCTCAGGTATTGAAACTTGAGCTTAGTATTTGAGGTTTTTGTTCTAATGTCTCTGTATTTTGGGCATGGAAGTAGTTAGGTGTCCATTAGCTGTTAATTAGTGGCTTTTTCAAAATACGATTAAATAAACTTTCTGATTTTGCTCTGTTGAAAAAAATGCTGAATTCAGTCAGTAATGGTATCCAAGCATTACTTCAAAGAAGCAGGAAAAGAAATGTAGAAGGAATGAGTAACCATGATTTATTAGTCTCATTTGGCTTAATGAACAAATTTTATGGCACAGGAAGTGACCAATCCCATAAGAAACCAAAGGTGTTGGTATGCTGCTCTGGCCCTGCCAGTCCTTCAGTGGTGCCTCCTTACTTGGAGGTAAACGTAAGGAATAGTCTCCCAGAAAGAAAGAGAAGAAAAGACTAAAGAATTAAAACTGTTTAATTGAAATGAGAGAATCAGAGTCAATGGGATGGAAAAGTAGCAAGAGCTTAAGACGACTAACACTTCTCACTTCAACTCTCTTCCCACTTGCCGATGACTTTCAAACTTTAGCTATGGAAGCTGAAATTTCTTTGTACAGCTATGTTGACCAGAGATAGTTTTATTCGTTTATATTTTTCCAGAAAAACTATTTTCACCCAGTTTCAAAACAGCACTGAGGGAAACATTTCTGCCTAATTAGTACTATAAGCTTCCTTCAAATTTTTGTTTCATTAAGATGTCTATATTCCTAAATAAGATCATGTGTATAAAAGAAGCAGAAAAGCCATCAGTGACTCAGAGAATTAATTTTTTTCTGTTCTTGCAAAACTCTATCAAGATATGCCAGATAATTACATACTAATGCAGTGTACTAAACAGACCAGATCATAAATACATTCCAACTGCATGTAACTCTCTCAAATAACAAAGCAAGGGAACTGCACTAAAATCCTGGCTATATAAAAAACTGAGAGGAGGAAAGTTGTTTCTGTATGATACACAAATAACCTGTAAAACATCTTTCCTCGAAATATCATTAAGCCAAGAATTTAACAAGATTATAAAAAAAAATTCTAAGGAAGATCAGATATCATAATTGTGCCAACTACTAACAACAACAGGTTAGAAAGAAAACCTCTGGTAGCCTTGTCATTGCCCATATGGATATTCCAAGCACTGTTCTGAAGAGTCTAGGTACATCCTATAAGACAGGAAAATGAATGGCTACAGATAGGCTGTTAGTCTCGTTCAGTTATGGCAATTTGTTGTTGCTTGTGGAGAATGATGTTCCATACAGGTGGCCAAGGAGTCAGTGTCACGCTTCTCAGTTTTATCTCTCACAGAGGGTTAAACCAGTTTCCTCAAAGGAATATGGGACAGAGCATCAGGAAAACTTCAAGCAAGACCTTTAAAGATTTACTCTTCTGAATAAAAGAAATTGTTCATAGTGGGAGAGATCAGATGTGCAAAGGTTTTGATTGTCCTGGTATGGATCTAAGATTGAACTTCACTGTTCCAAATTTTCCACCTGTTACTGATGTTAAGAATGCAAGGAACTGATGTTAATAATTTGAAAAAAAAAGATGATTTATAAGAGGTCATAAATGGCTTGCATAATATAAATGTTTTTACATGAAGGAAATCTATGCAGATTTACATTTTTATTAATTCATAAATATAAATTAGGGTCTTTCTTTAATGCAGTGTCTTTAGTGAGGGTTTGTTTTCCAATATGGGGTCTATTATTTTTAGAAAACTCAGATTTTTGAACTAATTCCACCACCTACTATATCAGAGAAGGGGGAACATTTGCCAAAGACAGCTTCTGACTAGCAGCCTGTTGGAAATTAATCAAGAAGCAGAAGAATAGAAAAATAAAACCTCTCAGAAATCACTGTTGTGTATTTAAAAAGGAGTGAAATGATTACATGACTATTTCATCCTATATCTCCATCAAATGTATGTGTTTTTCTTCTTTTCCCTTCCAAAACCAGGTTGATCCATGCTACAGTTATATTTTCACTTTACATGTACCTTTGTCACAAGGAAATATTTGGGATGGGATTTTTTGGATTGTTCCTTGTTCCTCCTAGCTTTTGGGCTGTTTCATATTTTTCTACTTGTTTTAGCATTTCTAATTTCTGTACTTTTGTGATTTTACTTTGCAATAGCGAGTGTTTGCCAGTAATCACTGCCATTAAAGGCAAAAAGGTAAAGGCACGAATAGTGTATGAAAGGCAGATTCTTCCTAGTGAAGGTTTGCTCATATTCACAGAGGTGTATTTCTGTCTTGATGTGCAGTGATTTACTCCATGTGTCAGGTTAGAATATAGTTCTTTGTTTATTAACTGCACTCATGTTTCAAAAGGTATGCATTAATCACTGCAGTTGTATTTTGATTTTTACAGTTGCAATGGAAACCACATCCAAAGACTTGAACCTGTCAAAGTAAAATCTGATCTAGAGTTTTACAATGAAGGGATGAAATTCATAACATTTCTAGAGACTTAAGCTGTAAACATATTTGACAGTAATCTGCTGATTGGCTTTGTTTGTTGTCTCACAAAAGGAAAATGGGAGGGGGTGTGTGTGTGTGTGTGCGTGCACGTGCGTGTATGTGTGTAATCCTCAATTAATTTACAAATTATTGAGGTCCATAGTGGTTTGAGTGATGGCAGGATTTTATTTTCTCCTTTTCAGTTTTTGGAAGTGGAAATTGTCTGCTTTGATTCTGAAGGATGGGGGGATGTGATCTTTTTATTTACCATTCAATTGGAAGGTTATTTGTTTTCCTTATTTATTTCTTCCTGTTAAAAAAAAAATCTTTTATTTTTCTGTATTTCTTCTGTCAAGCAAATGAGATAAATTTTATCTAGTGTATGGCAGATGTAAGCACGACAGTAAGTCCTTCAACTTAGTAATATACTCATATGCTGTTTATTAAAATGTGGGCAGAATATAAAGGAATTGTCTTAGGAGTTCAAATTAAAACCACTCTCATAACAATCAGAACATTTTCCTCAATTTACTCTGTGATGTCTTTGTTTGAATCTATTTCTCTCTGTCATTTGGAGGTTTTTATTAATCTATTCACTTTTTTTTTTCCCTTACTCTGTAGTCCCTGGATGGATTTGTATTTGCACTAAATCAAGAAGGAAAATTTTTGTACATTTCAGAAACTGTCTCCATCTATTTAGGCCTGTCCCAAGTAAGTACATGCTTTCAATTCTAGAACATAAGTGTGTATGATGCATTCTTCTGTTTATCATTCTTAAGGAAATAATAATTTTGCTTTTGTATTTTGCATGAATTATTGAATTAGTTGTTTAAAGTTGCATCTTGTTCATCCTGAGACACAACTGAAAAATCTGTCTATCAGTATTGGATGCTGAGATGTGTCTGAAAACTTTTTGCCACAAAGGATCATTATTAATTTATTGAGAACAAATGAAGTTTCTTTTCTCAGTTGTTTTGAACTTTAAACCTTTATACCTGATAGGAAAGGGACACTCTAATAGTACTTCCCTTGTGTCCTATTACTGGATGTTTATGGAGTACCCTGCATTATCCAGGGAGCTGACACGATGACAGGGAGTCATTTGGAGTCAAGAAATGCTGAAAGAGACCATTAAAATGTCTTGCAGGGAGGGTTCCAACAAGGACACATTTTGATGCTTTCACAAATGCTCAGTAATATGAAGAAATGAATTTATAAAATATAATAATTTTCGGTCTGGGGTTTTTTTTCATTTAATTGCTGACAACTGTTTTTCAAAGATTAAAAGGCAGGACAGAAGTGGGGCGAAAGTTAGTTGTTAATGCTTATTCCTAATCTTGCAGCATTCAGAAATGTTTAGGCAGGATAGCTTCTTTCTGCCTTCACTTAGAAATGCAGTAGAAAGTTTTTGCATGATGATTTTCAGAGTAGGATAATCTACTTCTATTGCAGTCACCCTAAGGAGAAAAAAAAACCTGAAGTAATATTTATTTCAGCTCCTTTAAATTGGGACCCATACTGCTATGAGGAAGCACCTATTAGCACAAGCTACTGTCAGTTTTGCTGTATCCCACCAACAGTGAAACAGGAAATTTTAACATTTGGTGCCAAAAATTTAAATATTATCTGGTGAGAATCTGAATAGAGTTTCATTAATTCCTCATAGAACATGCAAGCAATTGGCTGTAATAAGTTCAGTAATTGTTATTTTATGATGGCTTTGGCAAACCCAATGCTAGAAATGGAAACAAGAGCTGTTTCTAACTCATATCAGTATTCTTGTCTCTCATTAAAGTCCCTTGTTTTGTAATAGACTTTAATCCCTGACTTAATCTGTTTGGGAGTTAGTGTGAGGAATCTCACATTTTGAAATCAGTGCACCACCATGTTGATAACACAGTAAAGAATTGGAACTTTAATGTTTATTATTGTCTTATGTTCATATTAATCTGTTTTATGCATAGTATCCAACGAAGTTTAATAAGCCAGTAAAGAAGAAGGATGGATAATTAGTTTAAGCAGGTAAATGCTAATTAGGAAACTCCTGAAAGGCATCCATTATACACTAGCTTAAAACAAATTTTACAGCCCTGGTTAGTGGTGTAATCCAAATTCTGTCAAGGCAACTGCATTTTCTGTAATTGAGATGTGTATGTTTGCTTTGCATAACAGATGGCTCTGTATGCTTAGACTGATAGCTAGGAAAATAATAATTGCATTATTCTGGCCAAAAGAATATTAGCTCTTGGGTTTTGGCCATTTCAGTCAGTCCTCCTGCCAGCACAGCATATGCACATATATGGATTGGATTTTCAAGGAAATTGATGCATCTGGAATAGTGCGGCCATCTGAAATATCATCTGTTCAAGAAAAATTTGGCTTTAACCCTATGCTAGTCTCTTGTTAAAAGCATTTTCTGCCACTGTCTTTTTAACTGTAAGAGTTGGTAAATCTTTTCATACTCTGAACTCACACAGTGTTGTTAGGGTTTTACACTTAATCTTTATCCCCATACATATTTCAGGAAAGTGTTCAGATAAATAAATGAATTTTCTTTGCATGTTAGAGTATTTGATATATCAGGACAAACATTTCCATGTGTTCACCACTGAAAGTACTGATGGAAAAGCTACCAAAAATCAGAACAGGGACTATGGATTTTTATACAATAGTAAATGAAATCTACCGAAATCTACTAAAATATCTGAGATTTTTGCCGCTCTTCTCTTCTGTCTTTATGGAGACATTTTATAGTTCTCAGACCTCCTGTACTTATATTTTTAATATTTTATTCTCTTGCTATAATATTTTATAGATAGTTTCTTAATTACTTCAAAAGAAATGCTGTAGCTACTTATTACTAAATCACTAGTCAAAGCTTATTTGTTACAAAAAATACCAGCAAGAATATTCGTAGAACCATTTCTCAAACTATACATGGAAATGCTGCTGTTTGCACTATAAAGACTTAAAATACTTGTGAATTCTGAATTTCTGGATTTGTAATGTGTGATACATGTGGCATTGCATTTCTTGCACTGCAGGTAAATGTTGATATGACCCTATCCTTATACTCCCAAACTACATATTTATAGAGAACTTCTAGGCAGTTTTCAACTTAAAAGCTGGATATATATTATAAGCATTTTTATTTGAAACATTTTCATCAAGTGCTGACTGTGGAGTCTTGCTTTCTAGTCAAATGACTTCTCTAAGACTTCATCCTTGTTTAGTTCAGCTTTCTTCCTTTTTTTTTTTTAACTGGTATGCGTGGAAGTAATGTACAATATATTTTGTACTTGCAAAGCAAAATCTTATGTCTCTTAGCTAAAGGAAAACAGTCCTTTTACTGAATCTCAGTAGGTAAAAACAGTTTTTCACAGAACCCAATTTTTCTCTTTTCTGAACATTTAGAGCCAGTGGTGCAAAACAAATGGATGCTGATGTTCTAAGATAGCTCCAGGACTAATAGTAAAGAAATCTGATAAAACAATATCTTGGGAGGCAGCCTGGCAATGATGATAATAAAGTTACCTCTGGCAAAAGGAACAGTATATTTGCACAGTAAACAAAAATTACAATAAATACACTTTTGACATTACAATGAATATACCTTGCATGTAGATAGCCACAACATATATTTTTGAACACTTAATCTACCAGCTAATGCTAGCCAAAAATTTTAAGTTAGTTTGGCAGATATAGATTTTAGACCATACTGGAATTGCAACAAAAACAGTTTCAGAGAACATAAAAAGGAGAGAGAAAGACATAGTTAGCTGAAAATAACGAGTGAGGTAAGGTAAAGCATCGAAGCAGCAGAAATGGACCAAAAATTTCCCATGTATACCCTCAGTCTGTATAAATTGTCGTGGTTCAGTTATACTTGAGGCAAGCTGAAATAATTCAACATACTTTTTACTTCTTTCAGGAACTTTAGTATTTGTTGAAAGACTCAGACATGTCTAGAAATGTGCAGTATGGCCAGGATTTCTTCCTGGGTTGGACAACATGACCTGTGATAGTGTAGCTTTCCCTTTTCTCAATACAAACAGCTTTTTATGCTGCATCTCTGTAGTGATGTTTGTTCTTCATGTATATCTAGTCTCGGGCATTTTCCAAGTCAGTAGCTAACTTTTGATATCAGAGTAACTGCTATCTTTGGAATACTCAGGCCCTGATTCCTTTTAGAATTGCAATGAGATTTCAAAAGAAAATGGCTAAAAAGTCACCGTATCTGGACATTGAAGAGGCCTTCAAATCACTCCTTCCAGCACTTAGAAGTCATTATCAGTGCTTACCTAAGAGATTTCAATTCTTTTGAAAAGTCTCTGTGTTTGAGGCTTAGACCAAAAATATGCTGAAATGTAAATAGTAACAAATAGGGGGTAAAATCTATCCAGAACCAGACAGAAAAAATATTTCTTATCTGGAAAGGAAAAAAATTGTCAGACATAGGATGTTTCAAGGTCAAAAATATTATTGAAGTGTAGAAAATATTATGGGTTGATAATCTGTCTAGGATGCTTTTGCTTTCAGGAAACTAGTCACCTCTCACCAACAGTTGTACGCAACAAAGATATTATGTATTGTTTCCCCTCTGTGAGGTCCACACCTTAAAGTAAAACATTTCCTACTTGTCCAGGACATAGAGCAGGTTTGCAAATTGGCCTGTTGAAAAGAGAGCTCACTAAAAAGGAACAGTGCAGCTGCTAGCATAATAGGAGATAGATAATAGCGATGAAGAAGGAAGAAAAAAGAACAAATTGTGGATAATTCATCCTTTTTAAAACAAGGCAGGCAAAACCAACAGGTATATTACATGTGTACTCTGTTACTAGTAGCATAACCTATCTCCTTATTTTGGCTTTCTGTGCATTTGTTCTATGAAATGGCAAATAAAATTATAGCTACAGCACACAAGTGCAAGGTCAAATAAATGACAGTACTCATTCTATTTGTGAAGCTATTCTGAAAAGGAACCATGGTGCCAAATGTGGTTTATTTGAATAATAAAGAAGAATTAGATTCCCCTGATAACTTGGCTGAGGGCCAATAAATCACTGGAGGTTAAGAATGCTTTGCAACTGCCATGTATTTCTTTTGCTTTTACAAAGCACAAACCTCAACTACTATGCTCTACCTGTTTTTCAATGCAAATCAAGGTTAGTAGATGGTTAAAGAATTGCTTTTGTGTTCTGTTTGCTTAAAAAATATTATAAGGCAATCTTGGAGCTTTCATTCTGTAAGTTCTACCTTATTTTCCTCCTATACTATTATCTAAATAATAATAATAATGATAATGATGATCGTTATATAAAAATTCCAAGGGAAAAAAAAAAGAAAAGCAAAAACCAGGAGCTTCACAGGAAAACTGCAATTTTTTTAAGCAAATCCAGACAATAACCAATCCAGGAAAGAACTTGCCTTTTTTCTTTTTTCTTGTGTTGCTGTCATTGTTTTAGTGTTCTGAATGTAAATTTCTATATGAAATGAACATTTGTGCTCGTTTAGTAAATTGGTGCACTAGCATTGTTAACTTTTTAATAGTTTTTTTCCCCTTTAAAAAGGGCAAATAAAAGCCTGGGAAATTCTGTGTTGGTCATGTGGGTTTTTAAAAATTTTTTCTTTAACATTCAATATAAGAAAATTAATTTACTCTTGTCTTTTATGCTAAAAGAAGTGAGCAAGGGAGGAACTCTATTGAAATAGAGCAGCTCTGAGGATTTTGAGAGCAGTAAGAAAATATAAGTATCAAAATAATTCAGAAACAGTACAAGGCACAGTGGCACATTATCAATTTACAACATTTAAATTGATAAATGCTTGGTGGTGAAGGCCTACAAGGGCACTTTGAAAAGCAAATAGCGACCTGCTGAAGAAATTGATTTTTTCCCCCCCGAAAATGACTGCATGATGCATCATTTGACTGCATGCTGTCCAAGTGCTTGACAGAGATAATCTCAGCAATCCCACGGGTGACCTTATCGTTCTCACCAGGGCAACTTTGTCTAGGTTCTGACTTTGTGCATGTCAAGGTTTCTTCAGGCAGGATCCTTAGGGGGAAAAAGTTCTTCTGTTCGATCCAGATATTGAACCACTCTTGAAGGCATTCCCCCACCCCCAAAAAGGCAAGCTTGTTTCTTTTCTTCATAATTATGAATGAACTGAACAAGAGAAAATATCTATAGACACAGTATCTTTACTGAAACCATTATTGCCTTTTCAGTGTAGTTTGGCTTAGCTCTTAAAGGAGAAGGGATACCTGCCATTAGACTTTATCAGACACAGTTGAAAGACCATAATGTATGGTACTCTTCTACGTAACAGACATATCCCCCCCACCGCTTTCTTTTTCACACTCACTGTTTGCAGCTTTATTTTTCTCATGAGAAGATTTTGCCATTGTCACAGTATTTCATATCAGTGCCTAATTTTTTTTCTTTATGCTGTTTTAGTTGTTGAGGGGTTTTTAATCCCTATCCCAACCTAAGAACTTTTAAGACAACTCAAGTGCAAATGACAAACTGACAGAAGTCCTGAACATCAACATCAATATGCATAATTTTGCATAGACGCTCTGTAACAACCTTCACTGTATGGTCATGAAGTGATCCAAAACACTTAACCTGTTTTATCTGGTTGTTACAAACCTGGTTTTGTCTAGCACAGAGGAATATATTGCCCAGGCTGTGAAAAATAAAGGCATTTAAAGATTTGCAGGATTTTTTTAAGTACCTTATATTATGAACAAATTATTTTTCATGTGTAGTTAGTAATTGTTAATTTTAATTACTGACTAGGGATCTGTTGAAAGCAGCAAATGTAATGCTCTGTTTGGTACCCCAAAGCTGCTTTACCCACTGCCTTTGACACCCACAGTTCACCATATTCAACCTCTTTTACCTCCTTCTTTCATCCACAACATTAATTCTGAGTGAACAAGACGTGCTTCCTTGCTTTTGACAAGATTTGCTGCAGTCTCATGCGACAAAAACCCAACACTCATTCCAGATTCAGAAAGTAGGATTTATAACAGCATTTTAATTTAATGTTGGATGTCGAACATATAAAGAGATCACAGTAGTACTAGAGCTGAAAATTGATGCCTTTTTTATTAGTGTCCTCTCAGAAGTGGGTGAGCTGCTGTTTGTGCAATGGAGCACAGAGCACCACAGTCAGATGAATGAGGATATGCTATCTGCAAGGAATCATATTTCAAACCACTGTCTGCTTCTATTGATGTGCTCAGAGTTGAAAGGTTATGCTAGTAAATGCCATCAGAATTTTCAGTGTTAGAAATCTGTGGAATAATCCGCTGACTGTCACTTTGTAGTGAGTACAAATGCAATATACAGTGGAGCTTTAATAATTTTTTTTAAGTGAAATTAACTTACTGTTACTGATTGCATTGTTTTGCTTATTCCTCTGCAGCGTATTTAAATACTGCCAACAGTATTGTCTCATAGGCTCCACTGAATATAGCTCTCTGTTGAGTTAACTAAAGGAATCCAGAATGTCATTTTACATGAGAGTTATGTTTCCCTTATTTATTCTTTTGAACATATTTTACCAGCCATTGAGGCTGGAACATTGAAAGCCTCTATGCAGAAGGGATTCACTGGTTAAAATGAATCACATGGATTCTCCATGCAATAAAATATAGCATCATTGGTTTAACACTTGAAGGCTGAAGACTTTTCATGTCACTTAATAATTTCTAGCATTTACTATTAAAAAAAAATTGATAAGGTATTTTCATTGCTATTTTTAACTCTTTCAAGTACTGAGTAACACTGCAAACGTTGGCAATCAGACAGTTTGCTTTCTGATGGATGCAGTGTTTTCTGATTATTTTAAGAAAAATGTCTGGGGAAAAAGGTGAAGACAAATTAGGTATTTTATGTTTCTCTCTACAGCAAAACCAAAAAGTTTTCCTGAATTAACATCATATTATCCAAATTAGCTACAGAGTAGTTTGATATCTTTTTTTTGCATTACATTGTAACGTAATTTTGTGGAAGTTGGAGAATATTCTGATATATAGTTACTCAGTAAAACAAACAATTGTGGAATAATTAAGGAAAAAAAAATAGATACTGCTGGGAAACATACCCATATGTCATGAAGATATTTTCCATGCTATCCCAGCACATTAGAGATGAGGAGAAAAAAAACCTTAAAAGATAAGTAAATATTCTACCTTTTAAGAGTTAGGTCAAAAAGTCATTCTACTGATGAGTGATCAAAATTTCATTTCTAAAAATAAATTATAAATAAATTATAATTAATAGGTTTTTATTAATATTAAGAAAATATACCTTTCAATGCTTATAAGATACACTGATTATAAACTTTGATACTCTTTTACATCTGTACTTGAGTCAGCGCCAATGAAAATCATGACTCAAATATTTTGCAATGTATGAAATGTCTCGAGATTTGTAGCAGTGAAGCAGTATGGGTTCACTTGACAGAATTCCCATCCCAAGCACTTGAGAAAGGGTGGGTCTATCTACAGAAACTTGGCTTAAGGTTATGAATAAATAAAACTGCCCATATTTATTAACAACACAATCACTGAATGGATCTTGGCTAAAAACAGTGCTGTGAAAATGAAATAAAAAAGCCCAACCTACTTTTAACTCAAATCAGTTCAGTGATATCTTCAGCTGAAATCCTCTCTGACAGTTCTACCGGTCCAACTAAGAGGTTGCATATGAAAGCACAAGATCAGGAAGAAGCAGCTCAGAAAAAGGATAGGAGATATATCTTAATCTGCTTTTGCATCATGTATTTTTACAGCCTTGGTCAGAGCTTTACTTGCTCTGTCTTCAGTCAGAGTAATACTTATCTGGGAAGAGAGGATTGGGAAGAGGAGGAAAGCATTCCAAATTCTGGGAAGAATGTCTTCACTGCAGATGGGGTCTAGCCAAGAGAACCTCTCAAGCCAAAGGTTAATGGTGCTTAATCCCCAAGGTCTGCAGTGGAAATTCAAGACAATCATGTCCATGTGCTATTGCTCTTCCAGTGCTAATCTATATTCTTTTGTCACTTCCTGTCCTCTTCAGCATTAAAATAGTCCTATGCTACTTTAGCACTTTAACCCAATGTTTCCCTGTATTTCCTCCCCGCATTTGAACCAGGATGCCATCCGAGACATTCTCTGCCCATGTTTCCAATTGCACATCAGCTGACAGAAACTTCCTGGTTAAGTTACAGTGTGAAAGGCAATGTACCCAGGCTGCTTTCTGCATCTAGCAGACAGGGAAAAATAGCATCAGAAGACTTGTCAGTCTTACTGTGAACCCATACTTTATATCACATGCTCAGCTGAGTTCTTCAACAGCATTCACATTAAAAGTTCTTTCTGCTGTTTGCTCGTACCTTTAGAAGTGCCTGCATTAATACTGAGTAACTCAGCTCCACGTGGAAGCTATTTACTTCTTTTTCTCTTGGCAATACCACAGAAGGACCCTCTGCAGATGAATCTACAGAAGAGCCAGTTTAAATCCCTATTACAAGCTGTGCCATCAAGATCTGCCATCAGGACCTGTCCCAGTACATAGCATGCTCTAGCAGTGCTGGCATAGCCAAAGCTAGCTATGCATCAGCATTTCTGCTGACCATCAGATGAGGCAGAGGAAACCTAGGACTTCGTTTTTCCCTTTCAAAAGACAAGAGATCAGATGTGGCAACAGAGTGAAGTGATAAACTTCCTTTATCCAGAGTTAGAAATGTAAGACAGAAAGGAGATAGAGAAAATATCTCCCTTCAGCAATGAGGACACCTGTCTAAGAGCAGGAGTTATCTTACCTTTAGAGACAGGAAACCCCTGCATATATTGGAGGGAGGGGGAATCAGATTAGTGTGAGGGGACAGACAAAAGAAATGCCTCTCTGGTGTGAGCAGACAGGAAGGAGAAGGCAGAAAAGAGACACAGCATACTGCCCCTGCTCAGCAACAGAGCTGTGAGGAGACACACTGCTTCTTCCTCAGCCACCAAAATAAATTTTGCCAACCTTTGATATTCAGAATTCATAGCCCAGCATCAATTCAAATAGTGAGTCTAGTTCCAAGTTATTCACCATATACGAAAATAATATTTTGAAGAGCTTATTAACATTCTGGGGTTTTTGCACCCTTTGTGGCTTTGCATTTTCAAGTCTTCTTTTTCCACTAGCTACATGAATGCTAGTAGTGTACTTTTATATGTAAGAGATGTCTGAGACATTCTGGGAATATCGTGATTCTACAGAGAGGCCTTTGAAGCTACAATCAAACCACTTGATTGGCAATAATATTATAAAGTTTGGCAACAGTAAAGTATAAAGGAGAAATACTGTCTTATTTCTCTGGTTGAATGGAATCACATGGATCTATAAACTAATATCACATGTTCTGCTCATACTGCATTCCAGATAACTTTTAAAGCCTTTGTGTCAATAAATCTGGCCTTATAATAATAAAATGTATGACAGAATTGCTACCTATATTAATTATTTTTTGTTTAAAATTCTGTCTTTGGTCTTTTGGGTGACAGGTATTTTCTAGGAAGAGTACTGCTGGATTAGGATGTAGCCATTATAGTTAGGCATAGTCTAGACCTTTTCATACTGCTTTTCAGAAACATGTCTCTTTTGGGACAGCATTTATTCATGCATAAGTGGTAAATACAAAGCCATACACATTCCTGAGATTCTTTCAATAACAATAAAGCAATCCATGTGTTGTTATTGAACTTCTGTAATATATGCATAAGAAAGATATGATGAATATTGTAAATTTCTCTCTTCCACATATTGAGGCAGTATGTATGAGTCATGACTTTAAGTTTGTAGGAAGAGATGCTTCCTTTTCTAAAAGTCATTAATGCAGTTGGAGAAACAGTAGCTTTCCCTTCTACATTTGTTTCTCCTGACCTGACATGTATCTGATCCACGTGTCTGATCCCAGCCCGTAAGTGAATGAAAAGATTTCACAGGCTTCTGAATGGTTCTGTATATTGCCAGCATGGTTCTTACTTTACACTATGAATGAAGATATTTTCTGTAAGTTATTGAGCAATCCCTCTGCCCCTATAAGCAACTAGTGTTTTGAATAATTTTGTTCCCTGTTGGTTATAGATTACTTGCATGGTCATATGACAGGTTGATTTCTTTGTCCTGTCTCCAATTGTATATATTCGTATTGAGTTAACCTGAATCAACATTTTGTTAAGGCATTTTAGAGGATTATTACATTAAATGTTACTGCTATACACTTTATTTACTGCAACTTTGTGTGTGGATGAGCTGGTGTCTAACCACTGAGAAAGATGCATTCCAAAGACATGACAATCTTCAGAGTCAGACTGGTTGGCTAAAAAAATGTAGTGAAAAACTTTTTCTATTGTGATAGGACATTTGATTAGTTGCACATTTGGGAGGGTTGAACAGTATGATATTTTTATTTAAAAGTCATCTGTTTCCCATCTTCTTCTGATTCAGTCTGTCTTCCTTGTTAGCTCCCAAATTAAGTTTTGATGTATTGTTGCTTAAGTATACAGTGCCTTCCTATCAGAGGGCAATTCAGGGGAAGATTTGTTAATTGAAAATAATTCAGTCACTGAAATGCAGATGAGCAAATTCGAGTTTCTAGAGAGCAGTCCACTGAGATGGTCTTCTCTTTCATGCTCACTGCAAGTTTAAGTACTTATCTTTCCTGCATTTTGGCAGAAATGTGTCTACAGAAAGAATTTCATACACTTCAAATTGAACTTATTCCAGATGTTTTGTTTGGCTAAATCAGAACAGGTTCCTTAATTCTTGTTCTGTTCTCCTCTTCTTTTTTGATCGCTACACTCTGCTTGGTTTATGTACACTTGTGACTGTGAAGAAAGATCTTATGCATTTGATGGAAGACCACTGAAATAGACAGATGCAAAACAAATTATGTTTTTTCCATTCTAAGTGGTTAGGAGCTATTTAACTGCTCAAAGTACATTAGTTCTGTACCTAATTTGGAGAGTGATGTGGCTAGTTCTGATGTCTTAGAATTCCCAAGATTTGTAGCATATAGATTTTTAATATAGCCGTATAGTTTCTAACACTTGAGAGTGGCAGTTAACTGAAACTTCTTTCTCACGCTTCATATCAAATTCTCAAAATTTCTCCAGTTTTGTGTAATGTTCTCTTAAAGGAGAAGACCTTAATGAGTACATCTTGTTTGGGACATGTACCTAGAGAGATATCATTGTAGACAAAGCAATTTAGAAGGCCCAGACACCTTGGAGAAGCTCCAAAGAAGGGATGTGACTTGAAGGTGATGATGAGGAGGAAGAAAGGGGTCCTGAGACCTCCAAATTCCGGGAAGGCAAGCCAAGGGGTGAATCCGAGGGACGTTCTGGGGGGCAGATAATTTTCGGGTTGGATGCATCCATTAGACATGATAATTAATTAGAGCTATAAAACTGTAAAAGCCCAATGCTGTATTGTACACTATAGTACACTTTTTGTATGTAGTGTGCCTTAAAGTGCTTAAATTAAAGATTGCTCTTTATCTATATTAATATTGTCCAAAAAGTTCTTTTCTTCCATTTTAGGCAACAGTTCTACCACAGTCTGGTCTACACTCTCATTATGTTTTTGTGATAAATCCCTGCGGATTAGCAAAGCCTGAAACCGGCCTAGTGAGGGTGAAAATTCATGTGAAATAATAACAATAAGTGAAACCAGAAAAAAAATACCAGATATATAAATGTAACTTTTACAGCTCATTAATTAAAATTGTCCTTGAATGGTTTCAAGAGACTACAAAAGGACACTACCATTTTAATATGTTTTGGAACCTTTTCAATTGAGCAGACAAGAAAATCATGTAATTCTGGAATTCATTCACCTCTTCAGTAAAAACACAAGCCTTCAATTTTAAATAGCATTTGTAGAAATTAAAGAAGGTAAATTGAAGATGTTTCTAAAATGTCACAGCTTAATTGTGATGCTGGATGATATGGACTATCCCCTCATTATCATCTAGAACAGCTGAGAAGGTGCTGTGAAAATAACAGTGTCTTTTAAAATAACTGTAAAACCCAAAGATTGTAAAGGAGATTATACATTCATACTTATATTTGCTGTTTTGAATCAAGTTTTTGATGTGTGATATTCTTCATTATGGCATTAGCACCCATGTCACAGCAATGTCAGAATTTGCATATAAACAATCAACATAATGGATTGGAAGTATGAAATTCAAGGATTATTATTATTATTATAAATAAAACACATATCCTAAAATGCAAATATTTATTCTGTGCAAGTATAATTATAATATTCCTATGATAGCTGATAATTTTCTGATTCTCTTTTATACTCTCATTTAAGTCGTATTTATTCTTTTGCAACCATGGCCTTCATTCAACACTGGACATCTTAGTGAGCTGTAGTACAGGAGGTTTTTTTGGTTTTAACCTTCAAAGGAATTTAGCTGAGCAGATGCTACATTGAACTAGTCAGAGTAGAAAGGAAATTATATGGCTTTAAAAGGGCACATCTAGCATATCTACTGGGCTAAAGTAATTCTGGCAATGCTTCAAAGGATATAACTTCTGATGGTAAAGTAGGTAGGCTACAGAATGAAATCACATATGGCAAGCTGTCAAAGTCTTCCTACACATTCAGTACATTTATGTAAGTGCAAATGGATGCTGCTTAGATGGAGTCCCTAGCAATTTCCTGTTAAATGTGCTCTAAGATTATCTGATACCATTTGACTAAATTATCTGTAAAAGCTGAGGACAACTTTTATGATCAAATATTTAGAAATTAGGGGGGTTTTTTGGCAGATTATCTGAAATATGAACTGCAATTGTATTAACACTTGAAAGCAAAGGGCTTTCAGTAATAGCAATTATATCAAAACAGGGATAATGAATTGTTGTATATCAATTTAAAGAGGATGTATTTATAGGTCAATGATGTCAATAGCTATAGTTCTCATAGGCACCTCATTTCTTACACTTTTATTCCTTGCTAATGCTAAACAGACACAGTTTTAGCTTTTAATGAGATGGGTGACTATGAGAATCTCATTTCACAATGGAAGGGAAGTCTACAAGGGATGAATATTTTTCACCTTTCAAAATTTAGCAATTAAAGCTGTTACCCTTTTACAAATGCTACATTGATGATTAGCCATTCCCCTCCCCCACTAATGAAAACAAATCCAAACAGTTGTACTTATTACAAAGACAAACTTTTAAGCTCTTCTTTTTTTTCGTACTCTGTTAGTTGTGTTGAATAATGCTCTAGTGAAATGACAAAATGCAAGATGCCTTACAGGGACAATTAGCTCTATAGCTATGAGTATGCATGCTTATATATATTTATATATATAATATAAATCTGTGTGTGAATCTGTATGGGTGTATGATTGAAAGAGGAATCTCAAAGTTGTGCTGACAAGTTCTTTACCTCTGTCTTACACTGTCCCACAATAGTAGGAAGTAAGGAATATCCAGCTGCAGCCTTACAACCCTAAGCACATATATTTGCTCTCTGATTTTGGGCCATGGGCATCCTGATTAGTTGTGGTAGGCTGAAGCACATTTAGTTTTACTGGGGAATGATGCAGTGTAGTTAGTGGTGTTAACTCTTGAAAGTTAGAATCTGCTTACCAAGGATGGAGTCTAATGAGATTTGGCCATGGAAACTGAAATCCCTTTAGACAGACCTTTATATTCATTTGGCCCCTCTCACACACTTAGGTGTGGCAATAGCACATGTTCCTATCACAGCTCTGTGGTTTCTTCTCATCCTAAGACTCTGCATGCCAGATACAGACAATCAACCTGTGTAGTTATCCACATCTTACAGGATCCAAGAGAAAAAAACAAGTTCAGAAATGCACACCTTTGGTGAAAAGTCTGTCTCTTATTTAGACTCCTATTCTTCAGCTGCAGAATTACACCAATACATTAATCATGTGGGTCACTGTACAGATCATACCCTTGGCCCTGATCATAAGCATAAGGTGTTGTAGATTGTAGAAGTAAATAGAATGAAGGTTTGTATTGATCCATTTAAGCAGTGGTTGCTTGCTCAGTGGCATATGACTCGGACAAATTTCAGTGTGCTTTTATTGGAATGGCAAATAGTCTGGTATAAAGGCAACTCCATCTACCACTTTCAAATCCATTTTCTAATAGAAATGGGAATGTGATGACTGCTCTAAAAAATCTTACTGCTTCAACATGAGCAAAACAAAAAAAAGCTGTTGTGTCTAGACTGAACCTTAAATGAAATTTTCTAAATTATTCAGTCTCAAACAGATGTGTGTCCTATAAAAATTTATTCTAAATGGTGGTAAATTTGGCATCGCAAGAAGGAACTGAAAACTGTTTTCTGAGTGATAAGTGTTAAATAACAATAACAAAAGGCAATGCTACAAGTTGAACTTGAAATAAAATAAAGTATGAGTAGAAGAAAGGATTAATATGTCATAACAAAGGCTTGGATTCTGGAAACATACACAAGAATTCTCATTGAAAGCTGTGAAACAAATGATAAATCTATTCAGTTAAATCTTTGAGGGACTGGGACCTGGAGTTTAGAACTGTGTGAACTCTCATTAAAATCAGTGGCAATCTCACCAAAAACAAAGCAAAAGGAAAAGTTCTGGAGAGAAAAATTATGACCAAAGCCATTTATTAAAAATATTTAAATTTCAGTAGTGAAAATGCACTGATGTTGTGTATTACCATTTTGTTTCTTTATTCCCTATTTACCTCTATAAACACCCAAAGTTGATGTGTAGGTCATGTGTGTCTGCTCGGCTAATTGGCCAGTCAAAAATGTGAAACTACATAGAAGTAGGACGTGGAGTTCAATGTTTCATTGATTTGATATGTTGTATATATTTAAAATATAGATATACACCATCTGAATTTTAAAAGCTTTAAATAAACATCTAAATAGTAGTTGGTGTTGCACAGCAGCTCCCACCCAGGAAACAAACAAAACAGGGAAGAATGTGTCAAGACCCGTCAGTCTCTTGTTGGCCCCATGCCAGGAGAACAGGCAGATTTCATATTGAATTGAAAACTCAACAGATTTTAACATTGTGGCCTCTGCTGTGATAGGGCATGACATTTTAAAATTGTCATCTTTGCTTAAAACAAGGAAGGTTTTGGTGTTTCTGTAGATTGCTGTCCCAGAAGTAGTGCATAAGGGTAGACAACTGAGAAATAGACATATTGCAATGCAAATGTGATTTCACAAACCAATTCGTTACTTGGAAATAATTAATTGTGATGCCTCTCCCTTCAGGAAATTGAAATTTATACTACAAAAATGAAGAGAATTGAGCCCAAATCCACTTGATTTTTTCCATAAAGTAACAAAAGATTTCCTCATTGTGCAGGGGTTTGACACAGTTCCTGAGAAGATATAACCTAGATTAAACAAACTATCAGTGATCCAAAATATAAATACGTGTTTTCATTTGCTCCTTTAGCTCCACAGTGAGCATCTAGTATGAATTAAAACGTGTGGGAATTCCCTTCAAAGACCACTGCTCTATGACATGATCTCCTCCCAGAATCCTAGACAAGGTGCTCAAAGGGGCTCTGTGTGGTGAGAGCTGGGGAATAGAGATAGGGAAATTGAGTTCCAGAAATCATCTGCTTCTGTTCATTTTGTTAATAAATGAAACCAAGACTATGGCCATGAGGGAAATCTGAAATGCTGGTCTTATCTTTCCTGATACCTGCAGTCATGTGTAAGACATAAGCACAACTGAAAATAGAAAAAGTAAGGCAAAACTAATTGCTACATAAGCACAGTTGAATGAAAATGTAGAAAAGGCATGATATTGATGGTTCACTTTCTGTAGAGATGGTTTTCTCTCCCACAAATACATGACTTTGGAAGCTACATGGCAGGTTCTTCTCTGATGATGCATTTTCTAGATTGTGTGTAACTCTTTTCAAGACTTTACTTTATAGTCATATGGTGTGATTTCTACCTTCCAACATGTCACACATGTACATGTACACATGTACAACTCTTGATGTACCTCCACTTGAGCTAAAGTCTCTACCTCAGCAGTGAATTTCATCCACTGTGTTAATTTTTTGAAAGGTTATACAATGCTATGATGTTCTTCAACCTACATGACAACATTAGGGCTCTTTTCTCTTTGTAAATGTGAATAGATTTATGTGCTACAGAACTGAGTCATCTCATAAGAGTTTTATACGTTTTAAAGTAGAGTAAAGCTAAAGTTATTTGATTTTTTTTTCTGATTCACTGCTGAAGGTTCAAAAAGAAAAATAACCCACAATGATCACTTACAGAGAAGAGTGTAATTAATTACATATATGCTAAAAATTACAGCTACTGAACTTCACCTTCAATGTTATCTGTATGCTAAGGAGAAAAGACTTCCATCGTTCAAGCTGTATTACATCTTTGGTGTGTTTGTTTTACTTATATAAGATATATTTTCACAACTTTTTCACTGTATGCTTTTTGGCATATTTTGTTTTGCACATATATAAGTGTGTTAAATAAGCTCAGAAACAAAAATTACTAAACTGGAGACAAAATACTCCTTTTACATTACAGACTAATAATGCCTATTGTTGATAGGAAGTATGACTGTAGCATGTACTGCTTGTGAGAATCACATTTTGCATTATATGTCATATCTGTACAATTTGTAATTCTGTATGAAATCACCGAGTTTATTGTTTTATTATATTTCAGTGTAAATTTTTCACTCGGTTCGAGTAACATTTTCACAGAATACAGCTTTTGTAGTGATATGATGTTTCCTAGCTGTAGGCTTGGCCTGTCCCTACTACTGGCTGTAATTTACTTTTTGGTCTCTGTCGCCTTGAGCTTGCCTTCTGACTAGTTTGTTGAATGATGTGCTAATCCATTATATTTTTCAGACAAGTGTATCGACCAGTATAAACAGACTGGAGGGCACAAACCTAAATGAAAGCTATACTTCCTTGAATCATTTAAAAAGCTCCTGCAGTGGTGGCAGTGCAAAATAACTTTTCTCTGTACATTAAATATGAGGGAAATTTCAATAAATAAAATTAAGATTGTGGGGAGGGGGATGTGAGCACATTGTGCTGCATTTCACATGGATGTATTTATTTATAGGCAGAAGAGACAGATAATGTGAGTCAGCCACTTCAGAATGTGCTTCTAGATGATAAATTTGAAACTAAGCCCCAAGCCCTGCATTACTTGCCATTTTCCATTGTCCAGACTCTCTCACAAGATATGATACATGTTTGAAGTCATGTACTGTATTGAAACATTTTTATACAAATAAGGAATGTAGAATAACCTCACTATGGATCTGGTAAAACTGAAGGCAAAAGACACAGCTTTCTATCTTTTTTTCTATAGGAGACAGGTGGAAACTAATACCTGGTCATGAGAAATACCCTCAGGTAATTTATATTAAAAAGAAATATCAGGAGAGTGGATGACTTCTCAATTTGTACAGCTGGTGTCAGATACTCAAGTTCCTATCTGTCAAAAAGTGAATTAAAATTACAATAGCAACAGGAACTTTTGGCTAGTAATTCAAATCTAATCTGTGGACATAAGCAATATTATGGAAAATTATGTTTTTCAATTAAAATTACAACTCTACAAAACTGTACTAATCCCATGATAACAAGAAAGGGGATCATTTTTCCTTCAAGGCACATTTGATTCATGATGCATTTGGAAATAGTTAAGCTATGAATTACTGGAATTTCTGCAGACTTAAGTGTGACAAATTCTTAAAAAAATCATTCCTATATCTCTCCTCAAATGTAAGATTCTGAGGAAGAGAATTAGATGTTCATTTACTAAAGGATTTTCCAAATATGTTTTTTATTTCAATTTCATGTTTAGTTCCAGTAGATTGACAGCAAAAGTGTCTGATTTCTATTTAATAACAGTTATTAAGGCATGATATATGCTTACGAGCATTTCAGATATATATATATATATATATAATAATATATATTCAGGTGATATGCTTTTTCCAATTTATTGAAACCTTCAAGTTCCCTTCTCTCACAATCAGAAATGCACAGACGATAGTAAGCATTTTTTAATCCATCCTGAATCTGTGTTTGACACACTTCTTGAGCTGTTACTACTCTTGAACAGATGATGTCTGCACACCCAGTTCTTCCAGGAAGAGGAGTCTCATGGCTCTTGCGCCTATATAAATAAATCCTGATATAAACAGCTGTTTGGCCACTGATCTCAGGGAGACCCGCATTTTTCCCCCTCTCCTTTTTGCTGTTCCTGCCTCTCTGGGCAACCATACAACTAAAGCTATGACTGCTACCATTTAACAGTCACACCAATCATGATAGTTACCATTAAGGCTACAAAACCTGGAAAAAGTAAGAAAAACTTTGCCTTGTGTCTACCAAATAATCAGAAAATATTTTTACAGGATTCTGAAGTCTATATACATTTTAAGTTCAGTTTCCCTTTCAGATACAAGAATTGGGACTTCTTCAGGGGATTTTGCCTTGGGTTTTGTATTTATTTCATTTTGTAGAGCTGTCTTCACAGGTTATTGGCATGAACAAGATACTAAGAGGTGTAGTCTTTCCAAATACGGTTACTGCTGCTTTACTTAGTGTCTGATTATACTTCAAAAACCCATTTTGAAATAAGCCTTAACTTTCGGGCCATTTCTTCCCAGACCATGATGCATTTTAATCCATTTGTTCTTTCAAGCTAAGGTAGTCATCCTTCACATCAAATGATCTGCACCTTATCAAGATCAAAGCTGTCCAAACTTGATTTTGCATCTACACAGATGGCTGTAAACATGACACCAGAATATTACTTTGGCTTCACTTGACAGAACTGAAAATTGTCCATGAAGAACTACCCAGAATTTCTAAAAAATGTTATTCTTAACTTTTTTGGTTATGAATATAGCAAAGAGCTTAGAATAAATAGCCATCTCTGAATAAATAGCCATCTCTGACAGTGTAAAGAAAATGTGTTATGTGCTTCATTTCAGTGCCTCACACAGACAAATTGCTGAGCAGGAGTTGATCGCTCTACATGAGAAGGAAGAGAATGCTTGTAGATTTTTCAGCCAATTTTAAGCATTGTTAAAGTAATGTATTCATAGCTACGTGCAATAAATAATATGCATCATCATTAAAACAGGAATTTTTTGCGTAGAGGATTGGCCTTGTAAATGACAGCTTTCTAAATAAAATAAAAATTCAAAAAGGCTAGCATACTCTTGAAATCTTTATTTCAGAGCATATGACTTGAAACATGATGTGCAGAAAACAATGTTTCCTTTATATAGCTCAAATATTTGCATAGGAGTTTGCTGCTTCCAAGTAGCATAAATATTGATATACCATGCTTAGCTTACCATATACCTTCAGTTTGGTTTTATCTAAATTACAGAAAGGAAGGTACAACTGTGTGCACTGTTTAAAGCCATGTTTGTTTCTAACCTCTGCTTTCTGAAATCGTTGTTATTCAGGTTCTTCCTCCTCACCTGCCCCCTCCCCACACTGTCTCCATGTGACTGTGCACATGCACATATGGACATTGTAGTCTGTCTATCTGTGTAACAGTTTCTAAACATTCAACATTCTGTTTTACAACTGGTTAAGATGTGCTGTAAAGATTGATGATAGAAAGATTGTTGGAGGATGTTGAAAGGAAAGTACTTACATGTTTTTGCTGGGTGTCTTACATAATAGTAAACCATTTACATAGTCTTAGTACAAAAATAAACTATAATTAAAGCCCTTAAACCTGATGGAAGCAAAAAACTTTCCTCATTCAGCACTACCAAAAACATTCTGTGGAAGAAAAAACATAAAATGTTTCAAATTATGACATAGCTATATCAACTGGTCAATTGTAGTTGAGAAATACTTGCATTCCAAATGCTGGGATGTCTCCTTGCTGAAATATGGTCAGGGAAGAAACATTAGTTTTATTGCATTAGTTTCTAATGAAAGGACTATATATACATAGTTTTTCCCTGAGTACTAGGAAAAGACATTGAAAGATGAAGTGTCAAATTATTTTTCCCCCTCATAACACTGCGTACCCATGAGAAGTGATTTTGTTGTTGTTTTAGGGTAAATAGAATGAATTATATCACAGCCATGCTTTGCAGCAGATGGATAATAAAGTCTTCAGCAGAAGAAACCTGCCCTATTCAGTGTGCTGAGTGCTACTAAACAAATAATCAGTCAGATGCATGTAGGGTTGGCCAATAGGAATTGGGAATTACAGTTTGCAATGCAAAAACACCCACTTTGAATCAAGCGAGAAAGTAAATTGAACAACTACAGGTTTCCATTTGGCGTATATGGGTGACTTATTTGACTGTCTTCCTAAAATAAAAGGAAAACCACCTTATCTTTTAACAGTAATTTACAGTCTGTACTACAAAAGAATCAATATGTGCTAAAATAAAAACACTGCTACCTTATCAGTTATTAAAAGACCCAGCAACTAAATGTTTAAAACAGACTAGTTTAATGAAAATATCAACTATCTGTTACAATTCGGTGTCTACTCTTTCCTTTAAAGATGATTTTTTTAATTGTCTGGTATTTTGCTTCCCCTCACAAGGTGTAGAAGGATGTTTTTGATCTTAAAATAAAATGTTGTTCTGTGCTCACTCAATCTTTATTTCCCTTCTTATCAAAGAAGTAACCACTGTCTGCTCAGTTTGGCTTCTATGTTGATAGCAAGCAGTCTTAAAAAAATGGCTTGTATGAAAACTTCACCCTGAATATGGTGAAAACAATGTCATTACTCAGTGTGTGAGATCAAAAGTAGATGATCAATACCAAAAGGATGAAGTGAGAAGCACTAATGTAAAATTGTAATAATATAAAACAAACTTCAAGTAACAGAGAAATTTTTCTTATTTAGTTCATACAAAAAGTCTTTAGATTGTTGCCTGTAATAGTGGAAGCTACAAAAAGACTGATAGATGTGTGACTGCCAAACTGATGATTTTGAGATACTTCTGGCTTCAAGACATGAGCAGAACTAAACCACAGACTTTTTTTTTTGTTTATTTGTTCTTCTAGTAAATATGTTAAGATATGTTAAGAAGCGCAGCATGTGGAAGGCAAAGAACTGTTGCTAACAAGCAATAAAAATCTTTAAAAAAGGCATATGAAGTAAAATAAATTAGAATATAACCCTTGCACAGATTAAACAGAATTTCTATAGGTATTTGTAGCCAAAATGAATAGTATCCAACAAAATATAAGCTGCCATAATCTTCCCAAAAGTGGTATCTGCATACTGTGGACAGAAAACAGATGATAAGGGTGCAGTCATCCGCTGTGATTGGGAATCCAAGTAATAAACATTGTTTAATAAAGTTTTCCTAATTTATTCCCAATTATTTAAATTGAAAAGTGTCCAGCCTCCCTCTGTCATTTTTGTATGGTATATTCTCTCACCCTATGTTTGTGTTTAGTAGAACAGCTTTTTAGTCTTTTTTGGTAGGAGAAGCAAAACTGAACTACTGCTTGAAATGGATTTTGAGGTATTCATACGTCATGTTAAAATAATTGAAGTTGAATTCTTTCCTAAGGTATCTAAAAATCCATTATCATACAGAGGGGGTTTTTATATATTTTTGTATATTCCCATCCTGCTATATTTTCCTCCTAGCCTGGTGCAAAAATCCAAATTATGACTTACCTAGCTAATCACTCCATATAATAGACAAAGGAATATGTTTGAGTTTGCTAAGAGTTTCATCCCAGGACAAGGGAAGTGTCATTCCAGGACCTGATTGCCAGAATACTGTTGTTCATTTTAGAGAAAAAATATGATACTTTGACCTTATTCTCCGTACTGTGTTTCTCCAGTGTCTTGGTTTTGCATGTTTTTAAATCTATAAAATATATTTACTGAAGGATGAAATAATAGAAAATCAGATTATTGGTTGGGGTGGGAATATACACTGTTTCTTTGCATCTGCTCTTTTTTTTTCCCTTATCTTCTTTTGACAAACAGTAGAAGAGGGCTGCCTGGCTCCAGACCTGGCATTCCAGCTCTCAAGCTAAACAACCTCTAATAGCTCTGCCTCTCAAAGTCAAAATATTGATTGGAGAAACTCTGAATAAAGCACTTTAGAATAGAACTGAACAGAGCATCTGTGATTGAAAACAAGTGCCCTTATTAGTTCTTTCATGGGAACTAACCTACAGGTGATTTCATTGCTTAGCTGTGGAATCAGTGCTACTATCCACATTTCATCCTCTCTGCCAGGTTAGAGTTTGGATTACATCCCACAGTCTAGCCATCAGAAGAAAAATTATGCCATTTTAGCATCAGATAAGCACCTTACTTCCCTGTAGGAAATGGTCTGCTGTATCTTAAGACACAGTCTGCACTTTCTATTATATACAGGGAACACAGAGATTATGCAGTTTACTTTTCCAGAAGACACTTCATTCAGTTCATCACCCTTTACTTAGAGTAATAAAAAACCAGAATAGCTGGGATGCAGTGACTTCTGATTAATTACTCAGCTAGAAGAGACCGTAAGCAATAATCTATAAAAGGATTTTTTCATTCACTTAAAAATTACAGTTTCAGAGACTGAGAAGTTTTAACCGGAAATCTTTGGAAAATTTTGTTATTTGCAAACATTCCAAAATGAAAGCATGAAACATAAACATGGTAGCAACTGAGGTATTAATCTGCTAATTTCAAGGAGGCTTACCTCATATATCACATATTCACACAGCAATAGGCGAAATGTTTGCCTCTGAAGTACATCATGCTAGTTCTTTACTATGTGGCTTTTCATCCTTGGCCAGACAAATCATGGATATGCTGTGTCTTTCCTTATCTTCTTTTCTGAGTTCCTCAAACACATGTAGAAATAGAGGTATAAACAAGAGCTAAACCAACCAATACTCTGGTTTTGGGAATAGATGTAAGTAAAATGGTGGAGGTCTTGGCTGGAAACCAGAGTCCTTGGGGCACTACTTGGTACCTAAACAGCTTTAATTTTTCTAATGATGTGAGCAGTTTAGCTGTCAGTGCAGACAGAAATAATACATATTCTAATTTTTTCAGCTCATGATTTCTCTCACTGACCTGCTCATCAAAAAATATGCTCAGATGCAGATAGCTGTGTTTGGCTCCATAAGGGGAGAAAAATACAATGATTCGTCTTATGCCACATTATTCCAAGTGTAATAAGAAAACTTAGGCAGTCAAAAAGCCATTAGCCTTAACAGACTCAGTAGCTTTCTCTCTAAAAACTGCTGCTCTCTGAGATGCTTAGGAACAGTGATTCTGTTTGAAGTAAGCTGCTCACTGTAAATGAATGTCTTGACACTTCACATGAATTGCTGAGTCTCCTATTTACTATGAACAGAAAGGTTAAAATTTATTTCATCAAAAAAGTATAGGGTTCCAAAAGTGCAACATGCAAAATTATTACTTCTAAAAGGAGACCCACTTATTTGCTTTTAAGAAATGCTGACCAGGTGGTGGTACCCAGCAACAAGCTGTTTCGCCAAGAGGTGTTGGGGCATTCTTAGGCAGTGTGTAGGTATAAGAACAGCGGAAGTCATGAGAATGATCTCAGTGTCGAAGTATGTATCAAATCTAAACACCTCAAGATTTGTGATCCAGTCTAGAAAAGCGGAGAAGTGCTAACAAATATCTTCATTCTCTTTCAGTTTTCTGTAATATCACTTCATTCTTCTGTTTTGAGCCCATTCTTTCCTAATATGAGGTTTTCACATTTAAAGCTGTTTCATTTTCTCTTTTTTTACTGGTAGCTTCCTCCTCTGCCATAATAATTTCTACAGTCCAAAGGATTAACAGACTATAAGCAAACTTGGCTTGTATTCATATGTTTTTTGGTTGTGGGTTTGTTTTTTCTTATTATTGCTATTGTTGGGGTTTTTTGTTTTTTGAGAAAAGCAGTAAAATTCTTATATGTATAACTGATTATGCTTAAGTGTTTTATAGAAACAATATCATAAGTGAAGCAAATCTGAGGGAAAATTATTCCACTTACCAGTTGCATTCATTCTTTTAACAACTAGGACAATAAGGAACTGAAAGCATGCCCAAACATCCTGCCACAAAGCTGATGTTTCTGTCTTGACAAAGCAGTCACTTACAAATTTGAACAAATCCTCTGTAGGAACTATAAAAATGTCTTAGGAAATTTTGTGAGATGCAACATGTGCAAAATTGAGAAATCTTTGTTTTGTTTTGACTAGGAGTTTCTTAACAGAAACAGGGTAATATGTTGTTACTTTATTACTTGACGAACCTGCATCTTTTGCTTCAAGCAGTGTTAGCTCAAGAATCAGGAACAAATTCAAAGTATAGGAGATGTCAGTGGTCTGATCACCAGATGTTTATTTAAGAAAGCCTTTGTGCACTTCTGTATTATTTTGTTACTCTTCTTACAAATTATTTGTCTTAGATGAGTCTGTTCTCAGAAATTAGAGGCTTCTCTACGTCATGTCGCTGTGTTTTTAAAATAAAGCCAGGGTTTGGGGTTTTTTTTGTTTAGGAAGTGAGAGAGATACATGTTTATCTTATTATGAGGTTGCTGTAAAAATGCTCTATAAAACAGATGTACTTTGCAAATTAGAAGTTAAATTCAATCCTTATGCAGCTTTAAGGTGGTTTCCATTTCATCCTGTAGAGCAAATTGTGGCAGCTGAAGTCAGGTATGATTTGAATACAACCCTAAGGCAATCCTACCTGTTTGTAAGACTTTTTTTAAAATTATTTTTTATTGAAACTTGTATATCATTGATGTATTACTTTTTTGTCTCTCTTGGCTGAAATAATTCATCTTTGCCACCCACCGTAGCTTGCAGGTTTTTGAAATGATAACTCCTGTTTCACTCCAGTAACTGTATCATAATTTTTATTAATTAATTTGATACTAGCAATTTCCAGTTGTTTAATGCTGCCCTGCAATATTCCCATATATCGGTACTGGCTATTTTTTTAGTTAGGTGACAAAAAAGTGCAACTCAAAGCATTTACAGTGACTTCCCATATTCCAGAACATTTTTAATAAACATATAAAACTCTCTGTTATGTGACTGCATCCACTGAAATAGAGACACAAAAAGTGATTTAAAAATTGAAACACTAAGGAGTCTGGGTGACATAGAGAATAAGAGGCTGACTTTTTACATCCAAATTCCCTTTTGAGATTCAACCTCAGATCTTAAAAGGAATTACCTTCCTGAATTTCTTCCAATTATGCTTAGTACTCAGTGACCAGGACACTCACTTTGAGGTTCTCAGGGTCTAACTGGCATGTTCTCTTCAGTGAAGTCAGTCAGCAAAATTGGATAATGCACTCATGATGGCATGTCCTGCCAATATGAAGCAGGTAGCTGCTGAGTCTTTCTCACCCCTTTTCACATGGACTCCTCTGAAACAATTTTCAAACTGCATTTTAAGCTAATTTTTAATACTTGTGAAAAATTATGAAATGTTGTGGATGGCAATAGAAGAACACAGGTAATGACAGTTGAGAGTTTCTGTTGATGTTTAGTATGCTCTGGGTATACCACTGGAAGATGTACATAAAGTTTGGGGTTTGTACCATTTAAACTCTGACTTCTTTTCTGAAATGTCAACAAGGGCAACAAGTTTGTGGAATTCTCAAAGTGGTTCTGGGAGGCTTGACTGAAGCAGCCAATCCCCTTCATTTAGCCTGGGAGATGTTCAAGTAGCAATAACATTTGTTCATAGTATACCCTCTTTAAGTTTCCATGACTTAAAAGTTCTGAATTTCATTTTCATCTTCCCTTGCCTATGTTTAGACCTTTGTATTTCTCCAGTAAGCCACAAAACTTCCTCAATAGTAATAAGTTAAATTTTTTTTTAGGGGTTTCAGACACATACAGTTGTCACGGTTTAACCCCATTCAGCAACCGAGCCCCTCACAGCCTCTAGGTCACTACCCCACCAGTGGGAGAAGGGTAAAAGCTGGAGAACCCATGGGTTGAGATACAGGCAGTTTAACAGGGAAAGCAAAAGCTAGACACACAAGCAAAGCAGAACAAGAAATTAATTCACTGCTTCCCATGGGCAGACAGGTGTTCAGCCATCTCCAGGAGAGCAGTGCTCCAACATGCATAACAGTTACTTGGGAAGACAAGCGCCATCACTCCAAATGTCTCCCTCCCTTCCTCCTTCTTCCTCACACTTTATATATTGAGCATGAAGTGATATGGTCTGGAATATCCCTTTGCTCGGTTGGAGTCATCGGTCCAGGCTGTATCTCCCCACAACTTCCCATACACTCCAACTTCCTTGCCAGCATGGCAGTACAAAAAGCAGGAAAAACCTTGGTTCTGTGAAAGCACTGCTCAGCAATAACAAAATATCTATTATCATCACTCTGTTCTGCAGAAATCCAAAATACTGCCCCATACTAGCCATTTTGAGCAAAATTAACTATACCCCAGCCAAAACCAGGCCTCTGTTTCTTAATTTATTATATGTTCTCCTCTTGCTAGTTAACCATTTTCTGGTTTTATTCTCAGTAAACTGTATGACAGTGTTTAGTACCATCTCACTGATTTCAGTAGAGGTGAGTTGTATTTTAACTCATGAGCTTGTTCCTCAAATTTTTCTTAATTAATAAAACTCTGCAGTAGCTGAAAATAGACAAATCATCATGAACAGGGATGTGCTTGCAGGGGGACTGAACTCAGAAAAAAAAAACTTAGCTCTTTCAAACTATCTTTTCATACAAAAAGTCTTATTTTGTGGTTAAAGTGCATTATGTGGTTTAAATGAATCCTCTTCCAAAGTACGTTGACCAGAAACATACATATTAGTTATTACTATAGAATAACTATTTAGAAAAACTGGGTCCTATCAGAAGAACCTTTTTGAAAGACTAACTGGCTAGTTTGAGGTCACTAGAACTTTGCTATTAAGTTGAAAATAGAGACCTGTTTTTTCTAGGTACCTTGTTATAAAGTTTGCTATTAGTATTGTATGCATTGTACTTGTATTTGCTACTACGGTCTGCTTGTAATGAACATCTAATTTTGATTCATGTCTATCAATCAGGAACTCTTAATTGAGGATAACTAGGAAAAAAATGTCAAGGTAATTCTGCTATTTTCATCAACTATTGAGTAAAAATAACTATTTCATCAAATTTTCACAAAGTGTGAATTTGGCATGGTTAATATATGCATTTGACTTATAGGTGTGTATGTTACCTTTCAGTGGACACAGAAAGAAGTTGTTTAAAAATTCCTTGTAATCACAAGGTCCAAATTGGGTAGAACCATTGTGAAAAAAATAAATATTGGGAAAAAAAAAAAGCATTATCATCAGAATTCTATTCAGGAAGGTTGTTGCAAGTATCTAGTACAAACAGCAAAAGTTTCTATTGAAGAAGAACTTCTCTAGAAAAGTCCATCTGGATTTTATTGAAAGATTGAAAACAAGACTGTTCATCTGTTTAAATTCTCTACTTTTTTTTTTCTTTTTGTTACATCATAAAACAGGAATATGATCTCCAAGTACAGAATGAACCACTTTTTCCCCTTCTCTGCTTTCCCAATCATCTTTAGGTGTTTGGTTTTGCTTTTCCTTAGTATCAGAGCAACATTAGAATCCACACTAGTAGCAGAATTGTTCTATTGTAAAATAGAAGGCATATAATGAGAAAAACTGACAATGTGGACCTTTATGGAGAATAGAAGTATAAGTGCTAACCTTAGGTTTTGACTTCTTAAGAAATCAGAAGAGTTGATAGTCAATTTTGTTCTTTGATGGTTCTGCTGTCATCTTTAATTGTTGGCTTTTGATCTGATCTTAGGGATGAATATAGTACTCTAAAAATACGTTATTCTCTAGACTGTGTTACAGAAATTAATATGTATATGGACTTACTGATTTGCTTCACATTAATGGGTTTCTGTGGCTTCTGATGGATATGTCATGGATTAAAATTTTTACACTACATAAAGAGCAATAGGACATTATTACCGCCATTCTATTTTGAATCATTTGTGGTAAAATACGTGCTTTATGCCTCATTTGCTGCAAAATTTATTTTATTGTAGTGTTTAATTAATGAGTAATTCTGCCATTTGTGACAAATGGCCAAAATATTATCTTCTGGTTTTAGACTGCCACTGTTTAGACAAAGTAGATTAGGCAGAATTTATCAAACTAGCATATTCATTAACAGTTTGTAGGAATTGGTGGAGGTTTTTCCTGAAGTTATTTATTTAAGGAATTGGTTGTAGATACTAAGTACTTTGAAAGAACATAACTATGTGGCTGAATTTAAAACTAAAAAAGAAGAAAAAGTCTATGTTTTTTAATACAGGGGTTAACTTTCACAGTGTTTTAATGAACAAACAGAAATAAAATAGTTATTGTCCCTTGAGATGCTCTTAAATCAGTCACATTGCTAAACAGCTTTTAAGGGATTCCAGCACTAAATCCTATATAGATAGCAAGAAATGTTTACTTGAGGAAGAAAAGTGTCAGTAATGCTGCATTTTAGTACCAAAATAAAGAGATTTCTCTTTTTTCTTTCCCAGGCACCTTGTCTTTGGTGAATTAGCAAGCTTAGTAGAGATCAATTATTGTAGGCTTTTTAGAACTTTTCTTGTTCCTGTGCCAGGGTGCAAGTGGGCAGTACAGTGCTACATAGACCTAGCAGGTTTTATTAAAGATAAATAAGTATGGAAACAGCTATTCATTGCTAGTTATGTTTTTTCTTTCTCTAAATACAGTTAGCACCTAGAATTTTCAAGACAAAGAATGCGCATTTCTAAAATGTCTCTTCCGTATTTATGCTGTGGCTACCACATTTGTATAAACAGAAAATTACTCCATTCATGCTTTATTAGCTCTTCTTTTGTACCACAGCCTTGACCCCAGTCATCATAAATTGAGAAATAGTGGGGAACTAATGGAGACAGATGGGAATATGGCTTGCCATTTACTCAAATTGGTAAAGTAATTAACCTCAAGGTGCTGGTTTGCAAGAAAAATTGTTGGAATATCTCAGAGCGCTGGTAAACAGACTCCTGCTTTAACCACTTCTGACAACTGCATCATAAACTAGACTTATTCTGTTCAATTGACCTGTCAACGTCTTGAGTTCAAATAAAGATTTGTTTTACAATGCACTTGCTGAGAAGTGGGAGAACACTACTGCTGTTTCTTTTCAAATAGGTTGCTGTTCTCTCTCTGGTAGAAAGGAGCTGGAATGTCATATATTCATACTTCAGCCATTATATTCCGTAGAAATCTTCCATTACTGATTGTATGACAGCTTTGTGACAGCAGATGGTAGTCATTTGGCTAGAGAAAATGAAATGAAAAAACATGGACCAGACTGACTGGGCTCATTTAGAACAGCAGTGGACAGAGGCCAGATCGAGTTTTTATTTATCGAGGGACATCATGTAATAAAGTCAGCTTCTTTTATTTTTCCCCTTTCTCTTTTTCCCCCCCCCCACAGATTGGGTGAATGAGGTAGATTTTCAACATGTTAATACATAAATCAAAAGTAGTCTTGTAAACAGGAATATTTCATCAAAAACTCTCTTCTGCATAAGAGTGTTCAAATTCTTCGAAGCTTTTTCCTCATCCAATTTTTTATTCCCCCTCTCAATTTAATGGAACCATCCTTTAGATTTATTTTGTGCACATTATCAGCTGTAATATTGTTTTTTGAAAACCGGAAGTTAAATCTTTTGGGGACATTTTGTAAGTTGGCTTATATGGGTTCAGCTCAGTAAATGGAAGAGCTTGATCATTCAAACTCATGCAGTTCTTTATTTCACATGTTTCTACTTGCAACTGAAGCAGCCATGATATAAAGAAATAAAGATGTTTTTGATATTGTCATAAAATGTATCTGCAAGGCATATGGCAAGGGAACATACAGAGTAATCTTCATCTAGAGTAAATACAGCCATTCAGGACAGATGAAAACTGGAAACATAGTCTAGTACCTCAATTTGATGAAAAGACAATTGGTTCAGAAACACTAAAGGAGCACTCATTCATAACTTCTGCTCCCCTAATTTATCCACAGAAATCTACCATGATGTCCAGTAATGCCTTCCTGTATAAGGCTGATTCAGTGCCTTTATGACCACAGTAATTTAAATGATTTCTTTAGGTATTTGTTTTTATGAATTTCAGGATTTTATGAAACAAAAATAGCTCTAGGTGAGTGGAATAATAGAGTTTAAAATAAATTTATTGTTCTCCAATATAAATTTTTCAGTAAATAACTATTTACCCAATAATAATCCCTAAAATTAAATTTCTGAGAAAGCATTGTGATTTAATAGTTCATGCATTTTGTATCAGAGTAGTCTTCTTTGAAATGTGTTATGAGTTCAGATACAGTGCCAAGGATAGTTTGTCAGTGTCACTTGCACTGGTGCATTTCCATCATTGAATTAAAGATTTGTTAATGTGTAATTGATAAAGAAAACACCAAGCAGCATTTTGCAATGGCGGGTAGTGGTTTAGAATAGCATTTTGTATTTCTCTCCTGACGGGCATAACATTTGATGGGGTTTTTAAACCAATATGTTCATACACACAGAAATCTCATTGAGTTCTTTGATCAACCTTTCTCAGTAACTGTGTTGGTGAGTCCACAGCACCTCATCCATGTTATCAGTCAGAGTCAGTGATTTTTAAATCTTTCATCAAATTATACTCTATTTCACAACCTTTCAAAGAAAGACACAGCAACCTGTGAAAAATGGCATAAGACAACAGCAGTTGTAATTGCGAGGATGAAGTTGGGTAAATTTTTTAATTCTGAGAAGATATGTAGGTTAAACATATTTGTTACCTGTGTTGTTTTCTTCTGGTTTTGAATATTTTAATTTATAATCAGACAAGAAGAACAGATGTAAGAGTTGTAATTTAATCATTTTATTGCTATCTTTGTATATTTTGAAGAATTAGGTATTGTACTCTTGGGAAGCCATATTTTATGCCTAGTTGGAAAAATGAATAATGTAATAATATGCAAAATGTGAAGTTTTAGAACTTCGCTACTGAGTAAGGCATATAAACTAATGATCTAGTTAAAGTCCCTTGTGCACCATAATAAATATGGACTAAATTTGTCATTATAGCTTTAGACAGAGGTTTCAGGCTACAGATTTAATTATATCCTTTTTTAATATTCATACTTCTAAACTGCATAATTCCTTTCTACTGTAAATCTGAGTGCTATATTAAAACAAACAAAAATGGCAGATTACTAAATGGATATTAACATGGAGTCAATAAGCATTTAATTTCTGTGGAGAACACTGCAAAAAAAGGAGAGCATAATCTCTGCATTGCTCAGATCTTTTCTTAGATGCCCATCGTTTGTACAGAGTCTGCCTCCTGTTTTAATGCCGACTTTTGTTACAGAGGTTAATTAGTTATTTATGGAACTCATAAAGGACACAAGGGCAATACAGAGTACCTTTTGTTAGCCATTTAGAAACAGCAATTATTGAAAAGCCTAATTTAGTCTCCATATGATACAAGAGTTAGCTGAGACTAGCTCATCTCACATTCAGTCAACGCTGCTTAATGATGTCCGAATATTGATGACGATTAATAATAGCTGAATAAAATATCAACATATTAGAATGTTTAATCCATTGTTCCTATCTCTGTAATAAATGCTCTATTAACTTGAGTTTAAAGACTTTGTTTCCTTTACAGTGTACAGTTGACCTCATTCTCAGGTTAGGGTCCATCCATTTTCATAGTCCTGTAGGCATATGTTAAATAAATGAAGAGACAAAAGAAATACATCTAAAATGACGAACCTTATACAATTTATTCTCTTGGGAATACCCTTAAATGCAACCAGAGAAATGAAGAAGTGCAAAGGTAGCAACAACAAATGTGAAGATAAAAAGTAGGTATAATTTACTAGTTTGGTTGGCTCGATTGAGAAGAATGAGTTGCAAAGAGGCTAAGGAAGAACTGTGTCCTCCTTTGGGTAAAGTCACTGTGGATAAGTCACTCCCTCGTATACTGAATAAAATATTGAAGTTGGCTTACATGTTTGAGCCAGTCAGGTCCAGGGCTCAAAAATAGGTGTTTCATCTAGCAGACTGAGCTGCTGTAGGGTGTGAAAAAGGTGTTTATGATTTTCAAATCAGCAATGAAGGTCTTTGATTTGTCACTGCCCACTTAAGTAATCCTATTTCTTGTTTTTCCTTTGCTTGCAAATGCACTAGCTAAAGAAAACCTAATAGGTTTTGAGAATAAAACTGCTTTTCCTAAAGGAGGAAAAATTCTACTGGTGATTGCAGCATATTTTTCATGTGGCTTTCAGATATGGATAGTAAATTATGTTGAGTTAGTTTCGCATGTTTTTTTCTATTATTTGGTTTTGTAATTATTATTTTTTGTCTTGCTTGTCCATACTAAAATGCTTTTATTTTATCAGAGGGCATATTAGAAACATTTTTACATATTTATACATTTTCTTATTATGCAAATTGCCAAGAGCTATCACAAAGGTGAAGGAGAGTTAAGAATAAAGGTAAGAGGACTTTTGTAGCAGACGGTCATTCAGTAGATGTACAAAGGGTGCATTTCTTCAGTCTCAGAACTAAACATTTTAAAATCATCAGAGCATTTCTGTAGGGATGTTACTAACTGCTCCTGGGATGGGCTAAAGAAGGGGGAAAAGACTGTTTTCAGGTTAATCCCTTGATGTAGTTATCTGCTAAAGCTGGCTGAAATAGCAACATTTTCAGTGCTATTTTGCAAATACAGCTTTTTCTACTACTAAATTATCAGTATTGGTAATTCTGATCATATTCTCTTCATTATATAAAAAATTATAAGCATTTTGTTATTATAGGGCTAAATATAATCATATAGTCACATAAAAGTGCAATCAGAAGTTCAGAAATCATTTCAGAATGACTACAAAATATTTTAATACAGTAGTCATATGGAAAGCTGCAAGTTTTTATTTAATCAAAACCAAGGTAATAGCCATAATCATGTTTACTGTGTCGTTGCCTAATTATTTACCAAGAAGTGGGTCAATTGTGCCAGATGTTGGGTGAATAAAAAGTAACACCAAAGCAGCTCCTAAGAGCTTACAGTTGAAACTGTAGGAAATGAAAACTTAGAATAAAAATTTTGAAGTTTTTTTTAGGGTATCAACCTAGAGGTCAAGGATTCCCCCAGCATGAATATTAAAACTGTAGAATTCTAAAAGATCTGAATTTATCACTCAAGGATGACAAGTGGCATAAATTAGGGACAACAGGTGATGAGTCAGTCAAATTATAGCCTACAGTTTAAAACATTTTCAAATTCAATTATTAACTCCACCTTCTGTTGATATTGCTTAACATATCAAAGCTTAAATATACATCATTTAACCATGTCTAGAATTTGCAGTCTTTTGGCAAAGGAGGTGAATTAAATGCAATACATTATAAAGGTGGGCTTTAGATTGACATTACCATCTACCCCTAACAAAATTGTCCCATTTATAAAGTATGCACTTACCATCATGGCAAGGAACTACATACAGAAGGAGAATGCTATACCATTAACCCAAAGTGAGTAAAAGATATATTTATCACTCAGGGATTCTATTTTCTATTAGAGAAATGAATTTCATCTATTATGATCAGAGTCCATTCCAGCTCTTGGAGGAGCTGTTGACTCCCTCAAAGGCAGGGAGGCCCTGCAGAGAGACCCCAACAAATTAGAGGACTGAGCAATCAACAACCATATGAAGTTCAACAAGGGAAAGTGCCAGATTCTTCATCTGGGATGGGGCAACCTGGATGTTTGTACAGACTGGGGAATGAGATGCTGGAAAGCAGTGCCATGGAAAGGGACCTGGGAGTCCTGGTCAATGGCAAGTTGAATGAGTCAGCCGTACCCTGGCAGCCAGGAGGGCCAGCAGTGTCCTGGGGGGCATCAAGCAAAGCATCACCAGCCGGTCGAGGGAGGGGGTTGTCTCACTCTGCTCTGCACTGATACAGCCTCACCTTGAATATTGTGTGCAGTTTTGGGTGCCACAATATAAGAATGGTATTAACCTCTTGGAGAGCATCCGAAGGAGGGCAATGAGGATGGTGAAGGGCCTTGAGAGGAAGCCATATGAGCAACAGCTGAGGTCACTTGGTCTGTTCAGCCTGGAAAAGAGGAGGGGACTGAGGGGAGACCTCATTGCAGTTACAACTTCCTCGTGAGGGGAAGAGGAGGGACAGACATTGATCTCTTCTCTGTGGAGACCAGCGGCAGGTTGTGAGGGAATGGCCTGAAATTGTGTCAGGGGAGGTTTAGGTTGGATATAAGAAAGTTTCTTCACCCAGAGGGTGGTTGAGCACTGGAACAGGTTCCCCAGGGCAGTGATCACAGCACAAAGCCTGTCTGAGTTAAAGAAGCATTTGGACAATACTGTCCAGCACATGGTGTAACTCTTGGGAATGGTCCTGTGCAGGGCCAGGAGTTGGGCTCAATGACCTTGTGGGTCCTTTCCAACTCAGCAGATTCTGTGATTCTTTGTGGTAGCTTATGCATCCAATTAGATAGGTGTAAATTTTGAGGAGTTTCAACATTTTTTAGACCTTTTCTTAGGCAGTAATGAAAAGCACACCAAAATTTAGTATAATTTCCTTTTTCTCTTTTTTCTCATTTGTTTCTCTTTGGTTTTATATCCCCTAGGCGTTACCTAATTTTGGGAGGGCTTTTTGTGATTTTCTTTCTGTTTTCTTGCATTATGTAATTTTTCTGGTTTTAGTCTATACTGTGCTGTGAGATTATACATGTTCAAGCCATTTTCTATTTCAATAAGAAAATCTGATTTCTGACATACCTCAAAAGAAGGAAATATTTAAGCGCATTTCTCCTCTGTGAATAAAATAATTCAGAGAATGCTAGTACTGGTTCTGGTCTGAGATCAGCATAACATTTTCTATGATATATTGTCTGTCTGGTTCTGTTGCTTGATACTTAGGACTTTGAATCAAAAAATCAAACCTAACAATTTGCTTAAAGAGTGACTTTGAAAGGCCTGCTGAACATGCACAGATTGGTGACTGTTTTCCTGACCAAGTTAAATGTCTGTCTACCAGGAAATAACTTTGAGTGCACTGAACATGGTTAAGCACTATACCAGTGTTCCTCCTTGAGTGACAGATTTTTTCCAAGGTCACCTAATTAGTGTTGTTTACAACAGCCATTTACTTCCACCTATGCTGTTATTGATGGTATATAAACAACTCTTACTTGTATGGAACAATGTGTCAGCCAGATAGTCAAGAAAAATTGTTGAGCTAAGAGAGAGTGTCTCCAGAGCACTGACATGCAGTAGGGTTACTCCAACTTAGAATATTGGGCATACTTTCCTAATAATTTCATTTCCACGTGGCTTTATCTGACCATAAATACCATATTCTAGAGCTGTAGTGATTTTCTGGTAACTTTTGTTACTACTCTTTTCAATGGAACTAATGTTTCACCAATGAGCTCAAAAATACCTTGGTTTTTATAGTTAATAAAGATCATTGTGATATTCTGTTCCCAAGTTGTAACATTCCCAGTCTCTAGCATTTCTCCTTGGGCATCCAGGGACAGTCAGATAAACTACTCAATTCTCAACAAACTCCTTCAGTGGATACTCTTGTAAGTTGTTTCTTTGGGTTAGCATTTTCACATTGTGGCATTTAGCTTCAGATGTATGAAGTAGGATTGTCAAGAAGAGATGAAGGTACTTTACAGATTGAGAGCAGAAACCTGTCTTGTGGTCTTTGCACCTTCCCTCTGTTCCTCTGATAAAGCCTAGGGAGCTCAGATGCCTAGCTTTGATACTCAAAATCAGCTGTTTATGTTAGTCAGTATAAATACTAGTCTTCAGACGTCCTTGGGGTCTTACTGCAAAATAGGTAGTGTGCTGAGAATTCACACTTGTGCTCACTGTAAACAAACATTCCAATGTACTTGTCTGCTAAAAATGATCTGGAAGTGCCCTGTCCTGTGGCAATGGATTTGTCATATACAGGATGGAAGAAGTCCTGTCAGAGATGGACTAGTGAAGAAAATGAAAACAGTTCAAATGTTATAGAAACCGAAGTTTTTAAGGTGGTTTAAACAGGTTTTAAAATGGCTTTTACCTTTTTGCAGAGTCACTGTCTCCCTCTTCCCGACACCCCCTGTGAAGCTATTGTCTCCCATACAGAGTGTCCTGGGAAGGTGTCCTGAGATGTTTCTCATTGGTCCCTTGTTAACCCCTTCCTATTGGCTGTTGACCCTTTACCTGATGGTTTTTTCTATGTGACCCTGAACTTGTGATTGGTCCCCTTTTGACCCTCCTGAAAGCTTTATAAACCCCTACCCCACAATAAGCTTCCTCTTTCGTCCGTCCCTCCCTGGTGGTCTGTGTGCTCCTTGCGGGGTCGCAGGGCCACGTGCCGGGGGCAGGGGGGAAGAGCATTCACCTCGCAGGTAATGGGCTAGCAGCCTAAGGCCTGGAGGTCTCCCCCATCCCACTAATCCGTCGTACTGTCCCTCAAGTGGCAATGATAAGCCACAGACTTTCTGATGTCATCTGAGAGATGGAGAATGTTAAAAGGAAGCTCATAAGCCTTGTCAGGTTCATCTCTCTCTTACAGAAGCCCCGGGTGTCAAGGCATTGGAGGGAAGTGGCCACTTTCCACTTACAGAATGTCATCCTACATTTAATTTCAGCAGAGCGTCTTCCTCAACTGATAATGGCATTTGCAGCAGAAATCAAGTGCACATCTTATAAAATTTTCACACGGGAAGTGCCATTTCATCATTTAAGTGGGTCCTGTTCCCAATATAACAGTACGTGTAGCACACCTAAATGAAAATAATGGCAGTTTTGTCTCTAAAAATGTAACGATATCAGTTTGAATAGTGCTTTTTAAAAGAAGGGAAGAATGCAAGCGAGAATAGTTTAAAATGGGGAGACATTCCCCTCTCAGCCACAATGAGCTGTCAACTGCTGAATCTGTGTTATTTTCAATTAGGCTCATCTGATGCCTGTGTATACAGGAGACATATGTCACTTTGCAAGAGACACCGTGAGCTGCCTAGATTAACAAAGCCTCCAGTGCCATTGACTTAAGAAGCAGGGTTAAAGTGTTTTTTAGGCCTTGCTGTTAAAGCATTGTTCATGCTAAATATGGACCAGTGAAAGGAGTTTTACTAAACTTCTCATATGTACATGAAATAATGTCTCCATATAAGAAAACATCCTTCAAACAGTAATGTATGTGAGTAAATTTACTCTTTGCAGAAAACCCAAGGGTTTGATCAAATGAAGTAAAAATAAAAATCAACCTTAAAAATATTCCTTTTTAAATTTCATATATGCTTAAATGGATTCACTTAGCTTCATGGGATATAAGACAAAATAACCACATTAAAAACTTTGACAAAGAATACATTAATTGGAAACACATGAAATTTTGTCTTCTAAAAAGTTAGTTTTGGATAATTAAGTGCATATAATTTAATAAATAAAATATGTAATCAGAGCTCATTCCTGTGATTATTCTCTGTGGCATTCATTGTGTGGTGCTGCATGGGTCCCTCTGTACAGAACATCTCATTTGGCAAAATGCTGCTTGATTTTTTGTGCATGACTATACTAAATGACAGCTCTCTACAGTGTTTGTTGAGCTCATGTGAATAATCCAAGTCAGTGTTCCTGGATCTTGATGAATTTCTCAAGTTACAGGGATTGAAGTGGCTAGTAGCTCATCTGCACGAGTCATATGTCACCTGCTACAGATGAAAAAAGATCTTTTTCTATCTAAGGAATAGAATTGTCCTTCTGCTTCACTGAACTGAACTTTGTGTTTAAGTTCACATTTTAACATGACTCGAGACATGGAAACTGGCAGCTTCTTTATCATTTACCCCACATTTTGCCTTTTCCCCATTCCCCAAACTGTCATCTTTCTTCCCTCCACTAGAGCAGACCTTGTTTTCACCTTTCTAGTTTGATCAGCTTGAAAGCAGATGTTCTTACGTAATTTTTAATTAATTGATTTCTTCCTTGGAGGGTTTTGGTTCATCTGTTTTAAGAAGATACCTTAACTTAAAAACAAAACCAAAACAAAAAAAAAACCCAAACAAACCTACAAGTGCTTGTTGTCTTGTGTGCTTTGAAAAGAAAATATAGTAAAATATGAGTGAAATTAAAGCAACTCTTAAATAGGTTGAAAAAGTTACACATTATACCTACAAATACCTTAGCTAAAATATATCCATTATGTATGCTGTTTGTATCAGTCATTGCACCTCAGTGCCAGTTACCCCTGTCCACCCTGAACTCAAGTGTTCCATAGTCCCATTCCCTTTTTGCCTCCAAAAACAGTTTGAGAAATAAGAGAAAGATGTTTGAAGACAGTATTTTCCTGTCTTCTTTTTTTTTTTTTTTTTTTAGATTTTAATGTTCTTTTCTTTAGTCAACACTGTGTAATAGTAATATGTAATATTAAGATCAATATGTAGTATTAAGATCTTGATTCACTTAGCAGAAAAACAAGGGACAGTTTCTAGTGTTATGCAGGACCCCAAGATAATACATTTTCTGAGCACAAAAAAAGCTCTTTTCTGCTGAGGACTGATGAGGATGTTGTACTTAGAAAAGTTAATCTCTTTTGGACTATAATCTTCTGTTGCATCACTTGGTCTCTGGACATATTTCCTCTTCAGTTCTTTGATCATACCAGTTCAATGGGCTGCCACCTCAGCTGACAGCCAGCACCATCATCTTGCCAGTACTACTCCAACTCAACCTACCAGCCAAATCACAGATATGAGCGCTCCCAGTTGAATTTCATTTAATATGAGCTTGATTATTTGAACAGTGGAAATGTAAAGTTTTTGTCATCTCTCCTTTAACTTAAATGCCTTTTAGGAAAAGTTCATTTGTTTTTCTAGCATAATAGGAGAATAATTTTGGCTGGAATAGGGTAAAGAGGGAGATAAGCAGCTGGAAGAAGCAACCTTTCAGATAACATAGCTGGAATTTAGAATACATGTCCATCTTCTCACTCATTGGATTATGCGTGATTACACTGTCCTGAATATATGGAGGTCTAGATGTTTGTGAGCCAGAGATCTGATTGCCGTTCTCTGGCATTTTAAATGTGAAAGACTTCTTACGGAAATAATTTTATAACAATAAGCATAATGTACATCTGCAACTCTGCAAAAAAAATATGCATGTGTACCAGTCCATGCATACCCAAGTCATCTAAGAAAGTCATCTAACAAGTCCTTTCACATCCGCTTTTCCAGGTTTGCTTCTGTCAGCAACAAAGTGAGAACCCCAAGCCAGAACAAATCAGTTTACACAAATGACTAATAACAACCAACCCCTTCCCGGAACACTGTCAAGGAGCAACAAAGAGAGAGGACACTTCTTTCCCCTTGAAGGCCTCCTTCACACAAACTTTTCAGCTGTGATTGGACACATGATAAGTAGGAGGATTTTTATGTTGGAGCAACTTTATACCCCATCATAAGTATAATTGGACATAAGGTATCATGAGAAAGGAGAGCTCCATTCTGTGAGGAGAGACTGAAGTATTTCCAGCACTAAACCCATGTATCTCTGGACAGAAAGAAGCTATAATGTTTCAATCCCTAACTAAAACACATAGAAACCTTGTGTTTCTAGCTAAAATCCTTTTTGAAATCCCGTAATTATACATAAACCCTATAGAATCTATAACTTTACTATGTTTTTTCCCTTCTGTGCCTTTCAAATACATAACCCTTTGTTGATTTAAACTGTATTGAATCTCCTTGTTACTGCCAAGGAAATACATTCCTCATCCTTGAAATATGTGCTACATACCTACCTTCCATGACAGAAGAGAGTAATAAATAAAAGGTAACTAATTGTTTGTTAGATGATCTGACAGAGAGGAGATACTGGGTCAGAGAGTACTGACCCTACATAAATTGGCAGAAGGAAGGGGTATAAGCTATGTTTGCTTATTAGACTTTCTGAGGATTTGTAGGAACGATGTGGTGTGTATCTTGTACAATTACAATGGTGATATTTGGTAACTTTCACCATATGATATACATGTATAGAGTAGGCAGTGAAGACACCTATGTACTTTATATGTAAACAAAGAATATAACAAAGAAAGTTATATTGCTAGGATCACAGGGTGATTCAGAGAAGAAAGGACTTCAGGGAGATCTCTAGTTTACCCTCAAGGTATGGTCAGCTATAAGATCACACCAGGTTATCTGTCGTTTCATCCAATCTTGTCTTGAAAACCTCGTGTGTCACATCTTGAGATGCTCTTTACCACGCTTAATTAGCAATGATGAAAAAATGTAAAATATATTTATTTTTCTTTATGAAAAAATGCCTTTGGTTCACATGACACAATTAATTTCTTCTCCTGAGATGCAGCACTCTCCCTCAGAGTTTAGACGTGAATTTTTTGGAGGTCAATCCTTTTATTTCCATGAAAACATCAGTATAATTTATGAAAACCCTGAGAAGAGAATTCAGTTTGCAAAATGTTTTGTGCTGCCAGTGCATGTTTTGGGCTAAGTTTCTGAGTAGCTCTGAGCTCCATTGGCAAGGTTCAAATTGTTTCCAAACCTCCCCATGATCTAGGAGGTTTGGATCCAATAGCACAGATTTAGGTCAATCTATAATTCTGATATTGCAAATATGCTTCAGGCTCTGTAGCCTTTAAAGTCTGTCGGATGTATCTGAATTACTGATTTTACTATCTAATCAATTAGAGAAAACTAATTGAAATACAGCCCTAAATATGGATTTCATTTCTGCTATCGCATTTTGACAGTGATTTTTCATTCTAATCTAGCAATCTTGTAATTCTGGTGAGCTGATGCTGGACGTATTTAAAATTTACCCTGTTGTTTTTTATTTATTGTACCATTGAATGTGCAGTGACAAAAATGGGTAAGAGTTTAAGGCAGCAATTAATATTTTAAAAGCAACAGAAAATGGACAAAAAAGTTGAGGTGTGATGCCGGAGAGCAACTTGGAAGAAATAATTTGATTTTTGCCAGTTACCTGAATCTGTACTCAATTTTTAATTCTGATCCTATGAAATACCAGGCACAGATACTGCTGGAGCAACGCTGGTTATTTTGCAATGCTTTACTTGGCTGTGTGAAAAGCAGACAGGCTGAGGTTATAAGAACTGTTTAGAATTTGAAATATTTTTGTTCAGAAATCTGACATGATTTGCTAGTTGTGACAACTGGTTTGACAATGACCAGTGATTTAGGTCTACCTGCAATAAGTGAATTAATCTGAGTTAAAACATAGTGATCTGTCATGTTTAGAGATACTTCAACAGCTGGCTGACTTGTCCTCCGTCAAGCTAGTTTGTCCTGTGCAAATCTTCTGTCAAATACAGAAAAGAACTGTTGAGAGAAAACTACATGGCAGTTTCAGACTTAGTGATGAATTTTTCTCCCAACATACCAGCTGTGCCAGCAACATTATTTTTTGCAGCTTTAATCAAATATCTTGCCTGGAGCACCTTCTCTTTTCCAAAGGCTAGAAGATGAATCTGTCAAAAAATTCACTGGGATTTGCCAAGAGCTTTTCTTAAGCTCAGGTACTAGTCCATGCACCTCAAAAGTTTGAATAATGTTTTCAGGGATGTTGTTCTGAGAATTAAAAGTCCTGCAGTGTACTTTTACTGTATACAGAAATTCAAAGCCATTGTTACAGTGAACATAACAAAATTAGGAGTTCCCATAAGGTCACGTACTCAAGGACTCCACTTGCCGACTTCCAGCCCTCTGTTAATTTTTAGTTATAGTTCTGCAATTAGCAAAGCATAAGAGCAATTGAAGGCCACAGAGTGATCCAGACACTTTTTCTGCAGGTGGAGGAAATTCAGACAAGGTTGGTAAACACAAATATGTATTCTATTATTTTATGAATATAGTACAAATTTTCATTAAAAGTATAAACAGCAGGAAATTTCAGATTACAGATTTTCATAAATAAGGCAATTTTATTTTAAGCAACACAGAAGTATATTTTTATTATTCCCCCTTGTTTTAGTACTGAAATTTTGACTAAAAATTAGTAGAATATTTCTTATATGAACATTAGGGGACAAATGCGGCAATTAAGATAAACAATAGATTCCAACTCAGTGGAGAGGACAAATATTCTTTTACCTTTAATTTATGTGCATGTATACCATTAAGTATGCCTAGTGACACGAAATCTGTATTAAATTATTTCATAGCTTAAAGGCTGACAGCAAAGTTAGGTTTACCTAGCATTTAAAACTTGCAAAACACAGGCATGTAGCACTGCACAGTAGGTAGGATATTTAACTCCTTCCTGAAGGCACTCTGTCTGGGAGAAAAAAGGTTAAAGAAAATAATTCTGATTTTCTTTCTGAGTGGTGCTGAGAAATTAAAGAGGCACATTCAACTTAATAAATGAAGTATCCTTCACTGGAGCAAGTCCGTGCGTTGTGATCACATCTAGTTCCTGAGATTGCTTTCCTTTTCCCACTTCCATTGGTTCTTCTATTCATAGATTGGTGTTCCCATTACTCCTCTTCCAGATAGTTCTTACAGATACTGAAACATGAATTTCATGTGGGGTTGAAGAGGAAAGAGCAGAATCAATTTAGTTCAACTCTTGCTGGAGACCCCATCTAGACTCTGATTATGTGAATGGCCTCTAATAAATGTAATGGTTAAAGCATGGCACAAGGGTACATAGCCCTTGTGAGGGAAGTCATTCATCAGCAAGCCAACATTATCCCTTTGTCTTGCTAAGGTCTGGAATCAGATTTGAAAGGACCTAGGCTGTGTCTTTATCTGATTATCACTCCATTGCACAGGGAGTTTGAAGAGGCATTGGCCTTCACTAAGAAGACTTTCTAAACTTTTCTCTGCTCCTGATTTTATTAGTCCCAGCTAAAGCCCCTGGAAGGACTCTTGAGACTGATTTTCATTCATGACGTCTTGAAGTTCACAAGCCCGTCAAGTACATTATCGATACTATAGTTTCAACAAACAAGTTCTAAGGGGATTTTGATTCTGCTTCCTTCCTACAATGAACACTGGACACAGAAAGCATTATGCATCTCTGAGGAAGATTTTTATTTGAAAATGGAGTTTGCTTCAGAATTTTGAATTTGTAAACTTTCTTCTGCAAAAAGTAGAGGCAATTTTAGAGGTGCACAGAAACAATGCTTAAAAGATAAACAACATTAAAAAGCATGGACTCTAGATGCAATTGTATTTTCAGTTTCTCCGTGTTTCTTCGTGCTCTGTGTCATAATGATTACAGTCTTCTTACATACTGAGGAAAGCTAAGCCAGTGTTTTAAAAGCTGGCAGCAGAGACTATATCCAAAATACAGAAACTACCTGCATTTCTTACTATACCAAGTCTTAAGAAATTTTGAAATGGTCTTACCAAAGCTTCTGTGTCCATAACCACTTGTAAATGATATCATTTGTTTCTTTAATGCATTAACAAATTAAAATCAGGCCCAAATCATTATTATTAACATTGATAATAGAGTTCAAAACACCAACATAGATAGCTGAACACATTCCTAATTCAGTATCAAATGCATTTGTTTTCTGATACCTGAATATTTGTGTTGATTTGCAACACATTATACCTCATTAGCAAAGGCATTTTCATGAACCTAACTAATATTGGAGAAATATGTACGCATTACTTCACTGTTTTGAATATGTTAAGAATCTGTATGAACTACTCCACAGCAATATGAAAGATTATTGTAATTGAAGTTATTTTACAGTTATTGAAATAATTTTTTTATAATGGGTTAAAAGAGGAATTTAGTTGTCTTAGATAGGCTGCAGTAATAGAACTACAGTTCTAGGTAACATTTGGCATGACTGTCTGCCAGCCTTCCTGTCTTTCTACCTGTCTGTCTTTTCTCAAGTATTTCTGCCTGCAAAAGTACTTTTAAAATTGCAACAAAAAAACAGAGTGAGAGGTTTCTTAAATCATGCTATTGGATATCCAAAAAGGTATATTATTTTGGATGTGATGTATATTACAATTTGACAAGTTGGAACTTTGTAAACTGACAATTGGGCACAGACAAAGGTATCCATTTATCTCATATATGTCTTGTTGAAGCAAAGCTGTCAGAGAAAATCTTATCACATGGTGCCCCATTTGTTTTCTGTAGTGATTTATGATGGTTTTGAAAAGGTCTTGTGATCCCATAGGCTGCCACGAATCTCTGACTCTTCTCTGTCAATGGATCAGATTTTTGACATTTTCTGAGAGCATTCAGAAAAGATTTGATAAATCAGCTTGTGGTGTTTATTTTAATTGATCTGAAGCCCATTCCTTCAAGAATTCATCAAACACTGTGACAGGGTCTGGATGTGCTGCAGTGAAATGAAAGAACTGGGTTGGCCATGCTTCTGTGATGGTAATATAGATATTTTGTTGAAAGTTTATGCTCACAGACGAGAAGATGCCATAACTAATTTAGAATGCTGTAAATCTTTTGACGCAGATTCTAATTCATAAATCTCATCCATCACATGTGATTCATGAAACGATAGACAACCCTTGATGAGAAGGTACTTTTGTGTTCCAAGTTCTTTGCATTTTTTTCCTCTTCAGAAATAAATCACTCCAGAACAACTGAATTCTGTTATGAAAGTGGCACTGTAAGGGTCTCTCATTCTTTTTGCATCTGTTCTTTTTCTCAAAAGGGATAACATTTCTTCTTTTTAAGATGCAAATGAATAAAACTCTGTGTGTGCATGCACTCACTTTACAACAGGGAGAAAAATGTAACTGATTGCACTGGTTCTGGTTGAGGAGTCATCACACTTGGCTGGTATAACCCGGGTCTCTTTTCTTCTCTCACAGGAACCTCCACCTGTTGAAAACATCACCACAAACACCTGTCCTGATCAACCACAGTCAGTGTCTTTGATCTCTTCACTCATTCCTGTTGTGCTTGGTTTGTAAACCTGTAAGAAGACCATTGCAGAATCTGAGCCTCTCTCTTATCAGCCAATCCACTGTTTTTCCTGCTACATTGAGGCATTGCTGCTGAGTGGTGGCTGTGGATGGTCAAGGAGGGAATTTGTGGTGGTGTATTTGATCTCTTTAATAAAGGGAAAGGAGCATGGGATGACTGATAAGCAGGCTGGCCTATCAGGCAATGAACGATAATAATAAATAAATAAATGAATGTCGCTCAACAGTGTTGCCAAGAAAACTACTGAGGACTGGTATCAATCAATGTCTATTTATCTGTCTAGGACTCTGTCTTCAGATATAAAGCTTAGGTAACACCATACGTTATTAGAATAATAAAGTAACAAAACCAAGCATTTAAAAGGTAGCTAGTCTTAGAATTAAGTTTACCACTGCAATATTCATTTGCCATCCTTCTGAATACATGTTTTTACATTCTTTACTTGTGGTAAAACCAAATAGAGAATTGAGTGAACAGTTATTCATGGTTTTTAGCTCAGGTACAGAACCCGGGTGACCACGTATTCTCTTCTTGCAATAATCTGTTTCACTTGCATTTTAACTTCTGCATGGAGTGAGCCTAGTGCCACTTTTCAAAATGGTAAGGTGCTACTTCTGTGCATTGGTTGTTTACTCGGAAGTGCTAGATGTGTGGCCCATGGAAGAGAGTGATCGACTTTGTGCTCAACACAGTTGATGTAGCAGATCAGAGAACGATCACAGAATATTTTGAGTTGGAAGGGACTCACGAGGGTGAGTCCAACTGTTAAGTGAGTGGCAGGGATCAAACCCACAACCTTGGCATTATTAGCAGCAGGCTCTAACCAACTGAGATAATCTCAGGATCACACAATAATACAGGAGGATCTTTAATGAAGATTTTAATGTTGAGTCTTTACTGAGTTCTTGAGAGTATGTGCAAATGACAGTTTCCAACATCTTATAACTCAGTCCCATATTCATTTGAAGAGATAATACATGCTTTTCTGAAATGAAGACATACTATTTGAAGATCCTGCTCCAGAGGAATAAAGCTGGATCTCTTCAGTGAAACAATTAGTATTTTATGGAAATATATGCTTATATCAGTAAGTCTATTTCTCCTAGCTATCTTCGGGTTTTTCAAAAGAGGTTGAAGGAAACAACAATCAAAGAAAATACAGCTTGAAAAACTGGCTAAATAACTTTTTGTGGGACAGCAAGTAACCATCACAAACTGAAGAATGGAATCTAAAATGTTGACCATCCACTCAGTGCAGGGATTTATGGGTTACTAGTTTCTTTTTGTGATTTATTGCAGGCCTCACTGTTGGTTACTGGAAAGGTCAACAGTTTCTCCTGCCATACATGGGTCAAGGAATTTGGACTTATCTTTTATTGCCTGGAAACTTTCTGAATTTTATTTCCCTTACCTATGGCTTCTTTTACATATGCTTAAGCAAAGATACATCTGCTCACATGGTTATGGGTAGATCTGCAAAGCCATTTTGAAGACTTTTTTTAAGCTGAGAGAGGAGCTATCAGGATGGCATGTTTTTCAATGCAGTGTCCTCCTCCACACAAAAAACAAAAGCTTAAATTTTCTGCAACACTGCAGTATTCCAGGTGCCATCAACAGGGAAGTTTGAGGGCAAGTGGGCATAATTCAAGGTGAAGGGTTGAACATTAGGACTCTGTGCTTTTCTCCTCCTCAGACTTCTCCTGTGTCTTCCATCCTACCTGTCTTTACCTCTCATTATTGTTTTTTTTCCTTTATAGTAACAGTAGCATAAAAGCAGTTGTCTGTGTGCCTGATTCTCAGCCCTGCCATCTCATAGGCATCTTTCTTTAAAGAGATATTGAGATCCTAACTTAGTCTGATATTAGGCCTAGACTCAGCAGACAGATTCAACTTTCATAGCAAGATGTTTAAAGATACGCTGGACTCTCTAAGAGGGCAATTTTAAAAATATTGGCATCTCTCAGCACAGTTTTTAAAAGCGCAGCATATTACCAACAGGTAAAGCTTTCCAGTATGTCTGTAATTCACTGTTTTAATAAATTGGTTTTTATTTGACCAACTGCCAATCTAATCAGTTGATAATGAACTTGATGTTTAGCTGTGAGCTAAAGCAAGGAAGCAAGAGAGCTCTCAAAGTCTGCAACAGCAGGATCAACAGATTTTTCAGTGTTAGTTCTCCATCAAAGAAGCAAATTATTTGGAATTTAAATGAATGGTAGAATTAACCAGTTTTTCAAATTCTTCCAAGGGTGCTTGAGCTTCCGATCTCAGGGTTTTTTCACTCAAGATGGCTGAAAAAGAAATATTCTTGGACCATTGTTAATTTTTAATCTCCTACAACGTTCTCTGTTTCCTACCTCCAACACTACCAAAATATTGAGTAGTTTTCACTCTTCCCAAAATGTACTCTTTCTTAAGTCATCATTGTAAATAAGTAACGTTTAATAAATTGCATTCTGGAGTAAACAGATCTGTTGCTGTGTAGCATCTTTTTAATGTCATTCATGGGAACCCAGAACTCAATACTTAGTTAGTATGAATTTTCATGCCTGTTTTGAAAACAATGAAGCTGGACCAATTTACTCCAGCTAGGGTCAACTACTTATTTTAAAAAGGAAATTATTCTGAGTGCATATTAGAAATATGCACTATTAGTGTTTTTGTAGACATTTTGCAGCAGTGGGCAGTTCTCAGTTGTTTCTTTTTTGCTCTACTGAAACAACCACTGATAAGTCTCATCAAATGATCCTTCTCAATACAGCAGCCCTGGCAGTTTATATTAGTGGAAGATGTCAGTTTATGTGTTGAGTGAGTTAAGAAAGCATATCGATGCTAATTAATTTATTTTCCATATTGGCCTGTGTTGGGTACAGATGCTTTCAACTAACCTGAAAGGTACCATGGCAAGCAGGTGTTAAAACAATTTTAGCCCAGAGGTATCCAAGTCTTTTTGCCTGGAAGCATTCCAGCTACAGGCTGGAACTAGCTTTTGGAGAAGTTGTCAGTGAGATTGATTGCATTTTGGAATTTCCATTGATTAATTATCTCTCCAATTCTTCACCATAGGCAACATCCTGAGTTATTGAGCTTGTGTTCATCAGTTTGAAACACTTTGGGATTTTGGTAGGTCATATGTTACAGGAAGGGAGGTAGAGGTGGCTAGATGTAGCTGTGCTGCTACACTTCTTCACAGACTGCAGAAAATAGAGAAAACCATCCATACAGGGTTTTCTTACTGAATTTGCCTCTAGCCTTCATAATTGTCAGCAGTCATGTAAGTGATCTTACTTCGAGAACAATGACAGTTCACAGGCTTATGGCTGGTTGGTCTACTAAGAACCAGTTTATTTTTTATTTTTTGTGAAGGGATAAAGAATTCAGTTTTTATTTAGTTAGTTTTCTTTCCTGTATACAAAGATTAGCACAGCTTGGTGTAAAGGAATAACACAATACTTCTTATTAATAGTATGCTATTGCTTACAAATATAAATATGGAAAGATTCAGATAGAAAGGTCACTTTTATACATTTAGCATTTTAACCCAACTAAGAGATACTTATTTCAAAAGGCACTTGTAAAAATCTCTTTCTAACATAAATCTTGTTTCTTAAATGAGTGGAGCAATAGACTAACCAGCTTAATAAAAAGAGAGAGATGATACGCAACTAGTGGACCGGGCATTTCAACCAGGTGTTATCAAATCACTCATTGCACTAAGTGCACTATCAAGTTCTGTTGTAAAAACAATTAAAGTACTGATGGCAGGCTTAAGTTACTTCAAATCATTTGGCAGAATTGATCCACAATTATCTTTGTAATCCCTGAAGCCCCAACCACTAAGTCCTCCATCCACTTTATATTTCCTACACGCAGTTCTCATATGTATCAGCTGCCATGCTCAATATCCATTGGAACCAGCAACTTCACTGGACCTAAGAATTCCAAACTCTAAATATGCTTGTGCTCTGAATACTAAAGTTCAAGTGTATGAAACACCTGTATGACAGTATACACAGCAGCTTTTGAAGAGTTTGTAGTTTGTAGTCACGTTTGCTTGTATATATGAATGTATGTGATTAGAGAATAAGTGAGACATTAATTTAGATGCTCTCTGTGGACACTTATTTAGTATTTGAAAGGGTGTTGTCTTCTGTTTAGTGTCACAAGGCTGTAGACATTCTACATTTTAGGAAACATGCTTATCTCTAATACAAATCTCAAAAAGAAATAGAAAAATGCCTTTAGTAGAGTTTTGTATGAGTTCTCTGAAATGTAATACAGACATTATCATGTCAGATGAGTAATTCATATGGCATGGCACCTTTCCTCTGGCAGTTTGGAAATGCAACTCCCCTTGGCAGAGAAAATGTCAGTCCAAATGATTAGAATTTACCAGAGTAACATGTACTGGAGCACAAAATTGGAGAATGCCAAGTGTTAGACAGCCTGAATTAGAGGCAGTGATTTTTGTGATACCCATAATAATTTGGAGATTTGTGCCTCTCGCATAATCATTGTAAAACCTAGAAGCCAGATTTTCCTCTGTGGCTAATGACATGAAGGAAGAGGCATGAGAGACAGAGAAGAAATTTTGCCTGACTTCTACCCTGCGGATGTTAGACCAGTATGCGCCCACAGTAGGTAGTAATGGAAAAAATGCCAGACAGAATTTTGAGCTATGAAGTTAAACCAGAATAGTCTTACTGGAGTCTTCACTGTGGGAATCCCTGGCTGAAAAGATTTTTTTCTTGTGTAGCCCCTGTGCAGTGTAAAGAGAACAAAGTAAGGCCAAGAACACACCCCTATTTTCTGCAGAATTAATGCAGGCATCCACTTCACTATCACCAGCTTTATATTTCAGATAGACCCTCAGATAGAAAGGATTTTTAATTGCCTTCCTACTGTTAAACCTTATCCCCGACTTGTTTAGTCTCCCCAGTTCAGGCATTGTGCATCAATGTGCTTTTGTTTGTTTTAATGCCAACATATTGAACCATTAGAACAGAAGGCACCACTTAGTCCATTACCCAGTCAATTTTCAGTTTAAATACCATTCTCATAGGCTCGTGAGGGAATAGAATTGGTTTGAGTGGTGCAGTGAGCTTTTTTATCTCTGTTGTACAAAACAGGGAGTTATTCTATCTCCTTGATAATAACTTGCTCAGAGTAAGGGAAGAAAACAGAATTTCAGTTATTGAATATTTAATTCTGGACAGCAGTTTAATCAGAAGTGGGATTTGGGCAATAGCTCTAGCCCCCACCTAACATACTCCAGTTTCAGTTCTTAGTATTCCTTAATTATCCCACTGAGATGTTTGAGGAGCAACTAGTAGTAAATGAACTTGGCAAATCAGCTATTACTCAAGTAATGAAATACAAATACATATGTTTGACAATTCTGCAGGGAAACTGTTGAAGCTAGGATTCTCCATGGATCGTATTGGCCAAGAGAGAAAAAACAGGTGTTGTTATCAAAATTTGTATACAAATAATTTGACTAGAGTTTTAAAATAATGCGAAGCTTTTTTCACCTTCAGCTAATTCCAAGCATGTTGGTTATTGTATGGAAAGCACTGATTGTCAAATAATGAATCTGTAACAGCTGTGGATTCACACAGTGACGTAGTTCTAAATATTCAAGGATTTTACATTAACATTATATCTAAGGATGCGTATCAATTTTGCATCTAACCTTAAACAAAAGAGAGTTCAGCTCTACTGAGGAAATTGATTTTATTCAACAGTAAGGCAGGGGAAATTAGTACATTCAATATTTGTAGAAAGAAAATAGCAAAGCTCACAAGTCTGGGTGGATTGAGATTGTTCTTTGTTTTAGTAATTATACCTTTATACATTAGATCTCATATTTGCACTTTCAGAAGTATTCTAAATGGTTTATGCATCAATTATGTCCTGGACCTGCTGGATTTCTACACAGTTTTACAATAAACCTACAGCCAACCTAATTCAAAGTGAAACTGAGTTTTAACTTTACAACTGTAGCTATCTCATTCTGTCTGTCTGGGACATTAGAACAATTTAATTAGTAACCAAATGTCAGTTTCCTCTAGTTCATTTGCATGATATCTCAATGTGCTAATTTTTCAAATTAACATAATTTATTATTTAAGCTGTCTTTGATTTCAGGGACAAAGTTGTTTGAGTTATTTCTTCCGAGGCCTGTTATTGATATGCAAGAGGACACAAATAGGAATTTTTTATAATGATGCATTTACTAGTATTTACTGTAGAATGATAAGCCAATGTAAAGCTAGGAAAGCCTCCCCAAGCCTCACAGATCTCCATTTTGCCATTAGCTGTACCAGTTTAAATAGTGTGCTGCAAGAAATATCGACAGGTCAAGTACAGCAGAGAAGAGTGTGTGTCCCAGTGGCTTTTACACTGACAGTTTCTCCCACATTAAAGAGTTAACTAGCAGCCTACCAGCTCAGAGTGGAAGCTAATGAATGAAATGGAGATTGATATAGACTCTCTTTGGAGGTGCATCGATCTGTATCTTCTGAACTTAGCTTAGGAATTCTGCAGGCAGCATTGCATGAGTAACCCTGGCATGGTGCCCATTAGCAAATAACTCTTTTAATGCTTGTCTTCAATTGATTCACTTGTTGTTGTACTGAGTACTATGTCATATTGCAAACTTTCTTGTATTTTGCCACTGTAGTAACAAGTTATGTAAAGGAATTTGATTTTGGAAACAAATTCTCAAGCAAATTCTCAAGCAACTTCCTCAATTCTGCTAATTTCCTTCTCCTACTTCCTGTCCCTCAACCAAATAGCATCATATATTTATTCAACTCAGATGGATGCTACCTCATACACCCCAAAACTGCAAATTTCAGTGGTTTTATGTCATATAATTGTTCTGTCTAAGCTGATATTTCAGCCAGAGCAAGCAAAAGTAACATGCTCTTAAATGTGAAGTATTTTCATTTATTGCTTTAAATTGATACTGAATTACAGAAGTGTATGTAGGAAGTAATTTTTTTTCTGTGATCTCTTGCATGGAATTTACCTACAAAGACAAGTTTCAGCAGGAAGGCCTTCCATATTTTCTTCTTAGCAGGTCAGTAAAGGTTGAACCGTTGTTGAACAGCAGAGAGAATTTACCTCTCAGCTCCAGCTGTCTGAAGAGTAGTCACTTGGTTCAAGTCTAAGTCTAAATTGCTATGCAGTCAAAGAGGGAGGGCAATTCATTCCTCTTGTCTTGAGGACCTGTGAATAGTTGTCTCTAGTATCCCCCCATCAAGCAGGTACAACTAACCTTGACCATGTCTCATTTTATGCTATGAAACCTAAACAATATCTATAGATTGAATACTTAACCCTGTAAGCAAATTTATGTATGCAAACAAGCTAGTATAAACAATCAGAAATTATGACATAATATTGATGAAGCAATGAAAATCTCAAAACCCCACACAACCTGCAAAATCTCAGTGGAGGTTTTTGACTGTAGACTAATCACACAGAAAATTCAAATCTGAATAATGGTTCTGCACATTTTAGGTATGTAGATAGCCATTTTCAAAGCATAGAAAAATATAAAACTATTAACTCTAAAAAGTTAGAAGCATTCAGAGGTGATTTTTCTATCTGCAACTGAGTTGTCATCAGGAGAGGTAGACAGAAGTCACTTAGTGACATTTTACAGAAAAGTTTAACCCAAACACATTTAAGAATAAGCTATATTGTTCCATCTGTTCTCTTTTTCTGTCAAAATTTGTCTTTCCCACTTTTGTTTTTCTGCCTGCAGTATAGGAAAGAGAGATCCTTTCATGATAAAATAATTGTTTTGATTATAGGCTTGAATCAAGCATCTGTAAATCAAGAGGGAACCTAATGTAAAAGTATTTGTACCTTTGAAATATTTTTTTAATTGAAAATCAAAACAGAAAAAAATTTATGTAAGAATTTAAAATCATATAATGGGAATTTTTAATAGAAAATTTTTGAGAATTTGTGTTTGTTATTTTGATGGCTTTTCATCATTGACAGCAGTAATTGCTATCAAGCTGGTTTTTTTTTAATCATCTGTATCTTCTGAAAGTGTCTTTCTTATGTGTCTGCGAAGAGTTATAAGTATTGTACTTTGTTAATTTAGGAAGTATTAAGTAAAACCATATTCTTGCAATCTAAGCACATAATTTATTACAGTGATTATTGTTTAATTTCATTCCTGGAACTGCCTTTTTTGATTAAGATGTTGACATGATAGAAAAGTCAGGAAATTCTAATTCATACGAAAGTGCAGGTCTTCTTGTTCATTTTAATTTAATTCACACCATACAGTAAAATGTGCTTTGATTTTAATCTTTATGCTTATAAATCCATTTTTGGGAGTTTTGGAAAATTGTTTCTGACTTACACCATGGCGAATGAGAATCAGAATTAGGTCTGATACCAGCATATTTCTAAAGATGGAAGCAAAAGAGTATTTATAAGTAGTTTTTGCCTTGAATTTATAAGTGTGTTTTGCCTTCTGAACCTAATGGATTGTCAGGCATGCTTGACATTATTCTATAGGCAAGACCACAGAAAATCAATATATCTTAAGCAAGGTTTAATTTATTTGTAGGTTTTTACAACTAATGACTCCTTTTCTGTTTGTTGATTTTCTTTTTAGCTTTTGTTCTCATTAATTGCTACAATTTTATCCTCCCTTTGTAACACAAACCACAAGAACTGTGATGTCATTATAATTTTTGTAAAAGACTAGGTGCATGAATGAACAAAAATGGAAACTGTACCTTAAAGGAATTTGACACAATAGAATCAAGCTTCTCTGACTCCCACCTGGGATGACACAATGTATTTTCTATTATTATTTTTTTGTTTATTTTCCAACAGCACCTGCAGCCTCCAAATAGTCTTGAGCATCTTCATGCCAGACCCTATACAATCACGTTCTAACTGAAAATCTCTCCTGTGATAATTTTATCACCTGAATAGGATAAACAGAAGTAGTATGAAGGAAAGTAATGCTGTGATTTTTCATAAGGAAATGAGTAACTGAGAAATTAGGCAAAATACCCAGACACTAAAAAAAATGCAATTAATAAATTATTTAGAATTACTTAGGATTGATACAAATACCAAGACAAAGCTTTGAGTCTTATACTGGGTGGTTTTTTTGTTGAGAATAGTTTCAATTGCACCAGAATTCACATGTGCCCATTCTGTAAATAGCATTGCATTAAGCTAGCTTTCATGTGCTGGATGCTACTGTTCAGAGGTGCATAAATGTGAAAAGGAGAGTAGTCTTTTTGCAAGTATTAACTGAAAATGTAGATGGAACTTGCTTTTTTGTTGTATTGGGAAAGGCTGTGTTTAACTTAGCAATAAAATCTCTGTGGTTCTACTGGAATTTAGTATATTACAAGATCCCATTTCTTCCACTTAATCATCCCCATTTTTTATGCGTGCATAGTCTACTGTAATTCAGGGCATTAACTCCAGCAGCATTTCAGTTAGTTAACATTGACAAACAGATAAGCTACTCTCAGACCTAAATGGGATTTTAACTTGTTCTAGAATCATAAACATTCCTGACTTCATGGCCAACTTCTAACAAAATTTTGTAGCTAGGAATCACTACATTACTGTCTTCCTTACCAACACAAAGACATTTCAGCTCAAAAGTAGAACTGTGCTAGGCTCAAGTGAGGAAGTAGAGTGTATGACGGTGAGATCAAGCGTTTCAAAGCAATTCATTAGACTGGAAATAGATATGGCAAATGTATGGATTTTGCTAGGATTCTTCTGGCAGCTGTGGACACAGATATATTTTACAGTAATGTAACTGTCCTAAATCCATAGAAGGGAATACAATGATTTCTAGTACTATTTTTCACCACACTGGCTACACCAAAGAAGCCATATTTTATTAATTTCTTGAAGTTATTTGACCTTTTTAAAAGACAACAATAACCATTTGACCTTGGTTTAGTTCAAGTTGTTCAACCAGTGTTATACCTGATCTCTGACCCAGGAGACCAGGTTAAAGGAATGTTGGAAGAAAGACTTTCCCTTGGTCAATGAGGTTTTAGGTTAGAGAACACCTAGGCAAACTCAACATCCACAAGTGATGGAGCACCTCATTCTGGAGGCCATCTCTATCCACATGGAAGATAAGAAGGTGATCAGGAGTAGTCAGCATGGATTCACTAAAGGTAAACCATGTTTGACCAAACTGATTGCCTTCTGTGATGAACCAACTACCTGGACGGATGAGGGGAGAGCAGAGGATATTGTCTATCTTAACTTCAGCAAAGCTTTTGACATTGTCACAACATCCTCATAGGCAAACACAGAGTGTACGGACTGAATGAGTGGACAGTGAGGAGGATTCAGAATTGTCTGAACAGTCCCCCAAAGTTCAATACAGGGCCCATATTATTTACCTTATTCATCAGTGACTTGGATGGAGGGGCAGATGCCTCCTCAGCAAGTTCACTGAGGACACAAAGCTGGAGGAGTGGTTGATACCCCAGAGGGCTGTGCAGCCCTTCAGAAGGACCTCAACAGGTTGAAGACACGGGCAAAGAGGAACAGATTGAAATTCAGCAAAGGCAAATGCAGGGTCCTGCACCTGGGGAAGAATAATCCTGAGCACCTGTACAGGTTGAACTGCTGGGAAGCAAGTCTGCAGAGAAGGACCTGGGGGTCCTGGTGGACAGCAAGGTGTCCATGAGTCAGCAGTGAGTCTCATGGCCAAGAAGGTCAATGATATCCTGGGGTGCAGCAGGAAGATCATTGCCAGCAGGTCGAGGAAGGTGATCATGCCCCTCTACTCAGCCCCGGTGAGGCCACATCTGGAGTGGTGTGTTCCACTCCAGGCTCAACAGTACAAGAGCTCCTGAAGCAGGTCCAGTGGAGGGCTACAAAGATGATTAAGGGACTGGAGCATCTCACTTACAAGGAAAGGCTGAGAGAGTTGGGCCTATTCAGCCTCAAGGAGAGACAACTGAGAGGGGACCTCATCAATGACTGTAAGTACTTGCAGGGAGGGTGTCAAGAGGATGAAGCCAGGCTCTTCTTGGTAGTGCCAAGCAATAAGACAAGAGACAATGTACCAGAACTGATGCAGAGAAAGTTCCATCTGAATATGAGGAAGAACATCTTTACTGTGCAGATGACCATGTACTGGAACACATTGCCCAGAGAGGTTGTGGAGTCTCCCTCACTGGAGATATTCAGTGGCCATGAACCATCTGGACACAATCCTGTGCCGTGTGCTCTGGGATGACCCTGCTTGAACAGGGAGGCAGGGCCATATGACCCGCAGTGGTCCCTTCCAACATACCCAGTCTGTGATTCTGTGACCTGAAAAAAAATCAGATACCTGGACAAATTACGGAAACAGACACAAAGGGTGGTTTATATGTGCGTCACAATATTTGCTATAGGATAGACCTGTAAGAATATAACTCCAGGATTTGGGGTTATATTTTTTTTTTTATTTAATTGTGTCTCGGTTTTTCTATGTATGTTTATGTCAAGAGTGAAGGGAAATTATAGCAGACCTTTTCTCTTTATCTCATATACTTAGGTAAATCAGTCAAGACATCCTAAATAATGTCTTCATATGTTTTTGAAATAGTATATTTTGACTGAAATTTTACCATGTTTGACCTTTGCCTAGGGTTCAAACATGAAAGCAAATTTCTTCACAGCTACTTTTTAGTGACTCAACAGTAGGGGAAGATAAAAACTTGTCATCTGTTGTCAGGAAATTATTAAATCTTTCAACTTAAAAAAAATTCATCTTGATAAGCTTGCTGATCAGTGTAATAACTCAGTAGATTGAATTTCATTCTCTCAAATCTTACTCTCAGACATTCTCTGCCTGTTAGCAAAGGCTGTGTCTTCATGTAGTTGTAAGCACAGAATCAGCAAAGGCACACAGAACGAAAACAAGGGTGTAGGAGGAACTTTATTAGCCTCATTGAGGAAAGGGCTGTATTTTCCCTCTTCCTCATCTCTGAAATATGAGACACTTATTCTTGTCCAATACCTTCAATTACTTCTTCTGATCTATAAACATTAGTCAGCATTGGCCATCTTTATTCTAACTCAGAGTTTGACAACTTTTCCCCAACCCTCCGGATTCTTCTCATCCTGGCACTGCGAGACTGGATGTAGCATGGTGAGTGCATACAATCTCTCCTTCCCTTTTAAGCTGTTATGGTTCATGAGCCATGTCAGATCTTTCAATTACATTTTATTCTGGCAGCTCATTGCATTGAGCCTCATGTTTGCACTGGGCACCAGAGGCTGGTATTTTAATAAAATATACATATCCTTTGACTTCTAAATTATTGACTTTTTCATTGTTAGTGTAAACTGAGATTTCAGCATGGAGGAAGGCAAAATCCATCAGAAAACTTCAGATATATATTCAGAAAAGAAAAATCTTAAAGAACATACAGCATTCTGGAAATGTATTTTGAACTACACTTCAATTGTAGGGTAGAGAGCGCATAAGATCCTCCGTCCCTAAGAAGCCCTAATATAGTAAGTCAATGCAGATATGTTACAATGCTCATATACCTAAGTTATGACTGCTTATAACATGTAACAGGTACAACTTGTTACAACTGGAATTCTTTTTTTAAGGTCAAATTACACTTTGACCTTCGTGAAGGCTTTTCGTATGGGACAATAATATGCTGACAAACAAAATGAGTTCACCCAATACAGTTCAGGATAGGGAGGGCAAAAGGGACTGCATGGCCATTCACATTCCATAAGTAGGACTGCATGCTATGTACTAGGGCAACACCAAAGGATGGGAGGCTTCCCTTCCTACCCAGTCTATCCACAGGTGATAAAAGCTTTTCTGCTCTGAGCTACTTTTTATGCCATAGGTCTACTTAGTTGGAACTGTGAAACTAAAAGAGATTATTTTTATCTATTGGTGAATAAAAATAGTATCCTTTGCGTATAAATACTGAGGGACACATCTTAATACACACAAGACACAAATGCAACAGTATTTTGTGTATGTTATGTACGCATGTATCTGCAGTCTCTCAATCACTTTCAAACCTATTTGGTTTTTTAAATAGGTAGTATATATTTATTATCTTACATGTGTAATGAAGTAAATCCATCGAAGACGCTTGCTGATAAACCATTATACTGGTTTCCTGTGTGTATGTGCTCTCTTAGATGCTGCAGCACGTGCAGTGATGAAGCCACGTGGGAAAGGGAATCTTAACTAGAACTAGGCTCGGTCACAGCTCCGTAGTGACGGTTCTGTCTGCATTTTGTAATTTCCTTAATCCTTTCATTTTCCTTCGTTTTGTTGAAATACATTAATTTAGTTTAAAAAGAGTGTGATATGGAGCACTGATGTGCTTTGGTTTTACTGGATAAAGGTTCAAGTTTATGTGCTCTTCTTGGAAAATTGTCTTTGATACAAAAGTTTCATACTGGTCCCTATGGGAAATTATCCATAATATAAATCCATATAGTTCAACACCCCTGGTGATGTTGCTCAGAATTCAGCTAGCTATCAAGGGGACTGATTCACCTTTCTCCCAACAGGGGACAGTGAGTGCAGAGGTTGTTATTATCTTACCATTGCAGGAAAACTTCCATTGCATTTTGCTGCCCTGTGCTGTGACACTAACCAAATATACTAGAGGCTTCCAACTGTCCTTCATTTGGACTCCACAAGCACAAATTAGAAATGGACAGTGTGGAATGTTTTCCTGCATAGTATTTGCTCAGTTATTGCTATCTGAATTACACTCACATGCATGATTATAATTTACTATAATGTTTACAACCAAGGTTTTCATGTGGTTTTAATTTACATTGCAATTAAATGAGGAGAGCACCAGGCATCAGGGGTTGAGAGGTACCTTATCTACAAATCATAAAAATTTGTTAGCATTTGAAAACATCAAATTTATTTTAAGAGTTTGTTTATTTAAATAAAGATAGCAAAAAAAAAAAACCTAGGAATTTTTATACTTGCTCATCTTTCACTATAAAGCTATACTGTTTTGCAGAAAGTTTTTACCCCAAGAAAATTTCTCATTTGTTTTTTTAGTGTTTGTGTTCAATAATGCATCGATTCCCAGCAGCAGGGAAGAGTGAGAGATTTATGGTGTATGATTGTGTCATG